>NC_080849.1:30893898-31212898 GCF_030435755.1 Ochotona princeps | reverse complement strand
GGGAGCTGGATTGGAAGGGGAGCAGCTGAAACTCGAACCAACACTCCGATAAGGGATGCTCGTACTGCGAAGAACAGCATAACATGCTGAATCATAGTGCCAGCCTTGGAATTAAAATTTTGGTATAGGGGCCTGGCACGGTGGCCTAGTGGCTAAAGTCCTCACCTTGAATGCACCAGGATCCCATATGGGCGCCGGTTCTAATCCCAGCAGCTCCACTTCCTATCCAGCTTCCTGCTTGTCGCCTGGGAAAACAGTCGAGGACGGCCCAATGTATTGGGACCCTGCACCCGCGTGGGAGACCTGGAAGAAGTTCCTGGTTCCTGGCATCAGATCGGCGCAGCACCGGCCGTTGTGGCTCACTTGGGGAGTGAATCATCGGATGGAAGATCTTCCTCTCTGTCTCTCCTCCTCTCTGTATATCTGACTTTGTAATAAAAATAAATAAATTTAAAAAAATTAAAAAAAAATTTTTTTGGTATAGGTGTATTTTATACCATTTGTTGTACATGTGTACATACTGCACATATCATTACTTTCATATTTAATTATGTTGCCATTAGCCAAATAATAGAAATTTGGCTGCCAGTTCCTCAGATTTCTGTTACATACTAAACTATATCAGTGGCCTCTGTGTTTGATACGATCTAGCTGATTATTCTGTTTGAAATCTATCTGTAACTTTAAAAAAATTATAGCTATTAGTAAGGCATACTTCTAAATTTCAACTTCCCAAACCCATCTCAGGGAAAATGGAGAGGAATTAAGCTAATTTTGAAGGCAACATACTCTCCTTTTGATAGCCTTGTGAGTTTTAGTGAAGCAAACAGTGATCAGATACCCCCGAAGTGTTTTCAGTTTCAATTCCCTTTCATTTGCTGATGTTATTTAAATTATAATTAAGGTGAATTTCACCGAGGTGCTTTCTTGCATTGCAGCTATGCAATTATATTTCCTCATCCAATGTGCTACTGTTCATGGAGATGTTCTCTCCTCTGCTTATCTTCATCATTTCCTATACTGTAATTTAACTTCATTTCTCAGTCATTGGAGTCTGATACAGAAACAGACTTACTTGATTGCGATTATGATTAGCTTTGCCTAAAGACCTGAGCATTAGATAGAATTATTTCATGGTTTTCCATCCTGTCTAGTGTAGAAGATCTATACAGCAGGAAATTTACATGCGTGAATTTAAAAGTCCTCATTCACGCATCTGTTAGCTGGAATCCAGTAGAATAACTGGGATGACCTCAAACATACTCTGTGATCCTTTAGTCAAATTTTCACGTTGCCTTAGTTTTTGGCACTTGGAAGATGAAACAAGGTATTAGACTAGCGTTTCTTAGATTGGTTTCAGAACCAGTCTTTTGAAGTCATTTCGGTGCCACAATTGATATGTTCACTTTCCATAGTTCTTATTTGATTCTGTTGTATCTCCCAAATCTGTGTAATCTTCTACTGTAAGAGAATTGCTCTAATTTTTGTCTTAAGAAAAATTTCTGGATCTTACACATTCTTAAGCTTTACTGAACATGTTTTCCAGTTTTGTTCCTTTTACTGACCCAACTTCATAAAGTTCATCTATCTTAGGTGACATAGCAAATGCTGCTCCTTTCTTACCTAAAAGTGGAGCTTGTTTTTACTATTATTGTTAAATCAGTAGAACACCTACGTCACCATAGGTTCTCTCATGTCAATCAGGCATGTTACTTGGGAATTTAAAAATCCATTTGATGCATTTAGTAGATTTATTGAACCTTCTGTGTTTTATTGCTGGGAAAACATTTAATATCTCTAATTTTATTCAGATTGGGCATGTCAAGAGAGGATTCCATGAAGCTCACTGCCGGAGCCAGCAGTGATAGAGCTGAAAGTAGTTCTTCATGTGGGACGCCTGGCCCTCCCGGTCCTGCTGTGCAAACCTCCTTGGAAGAACAAAAGCCAAAAAGTCTGAAAGGTCCAGCTTCCCCAGAGCCTGAGTTCTGTGCTGCACTTTGTCCAATGGTGGAAGTTCCAGCCAAAGATGGCATGATAGAATCAGAGCCTGAGGATATCTTGATTCCTGAAGAGAGTGTGATTCAGGAGGAGATTGCAGAAGAGGTAGAAACTAGCATTTGTGAATGCCAGGAAGAACATCACAAGACAATACCTGAGTTTTCGGAGGCATCTGAAAGTCCAACCCACTCTTGCGAAGAGCCCCAGATGGCGCCTTCTGAAGACACCTTCGAATCCTGTGTCATGATGAATGATGTTTTAGAAACTTTGCCTCCCATTGAAGTGAAGATTGAAGACAAACCAGAATCTCCCCAGGAGGAAATGTCTGTCGTTATTGATCAACTTGAAGTCTGTGACTCTCTTGTTCCTTCCACTTCATCCGTGACTCACGTTGACGACACAGAACAGAAGGAGTCAGAAAATGTAACAGAGATCAGTATTCCCAAAATGAAAGCAGGACCTACTCCGCTGGAAGATCAGCTTCCAAGTGAAGGGATTGCAGTAGATATGGAGCTACAGAGTGAGCCTGACGAACAGCTTTCTGAAAATGCCTGCATCTCAGAAACCTCCTTCTCCGAGAGCCCAGAGGGAGCCTGCACCAGCCTTCCGTCCCCAGGCGGCGAGACCCAGTCCACGTCGGAAGAATCATGCACTCCAGCCTCCCTGGAAGCAACGTTTGGTTCTGAAGTGTCCAGCACTGAAAATACAGACAAATACCCTCAGAGAAATCCTCCTGATGAAAACCTCCATGGCTCTCTGATGTCAGAATTATCTCCCGTATCCACATCACCTGAAATATCAGAAGCATCAAATATGTCCAACCTGCCATTAACATCGGAAGCCTCCCCGGTATCCAACTTACCTCCAACATCAGAAACATCACCGATGTCTGATTTGCCGCTGACATCAGAAGCCTCTTCCATGTCTTCCATGCTTCTCCCCTCTGAGACCACGTTTGTGTCTAGTTTGCCACTTCCTTCAGAAACATCTTCTGTGTCTAGTGCTTCCATGAGTGAAGGGATGGCGCACCCGCAGAGAAAGTCACCTCCAGTTTCTGAGGAACCACTTTCCCCACAGAAAGACGAGCCATCTGTGGCTGCCATGCTGGCTGAGAGCTTCATCTCTCAACAGAATGCTCTGCCCAGTACTGCTGAGTCCATCCAAATGGCTTCTTCTTCCATAGCTCCTGAAGCTTTTCCGTCCGAAGAATTGCCCAAGACCCTAAGTCAGCAGCCTTCAAACTCACATGTAGAAACTGAAAAACCCTATTCTTCAGTCCCAGAGCTTCCTTCTCCAGAGACGATAAAAGTTAAAAACCATAGTGTTCTGCAAAGAACAGAAAAGAAGGGCATCCCTTCCCCATTGGAGTTATCTGCCTTTTCCGAAGAGGCAGAGACTAAGGTCAGTGAGCTCCCCTCTGCTAAATCACAGGACAGGCAGTATGTCTCATCGGCAGAAAAGGCTTCCTTTTCAGAAGGCTCCAGGAATAAAACACACAAACAGGGGGGCACACAGAATCGGTCGGAGAGCTCCCACGCTTCTAAGTCAGCTGAGCCCTCCAAGTCACCAGACGGGATGAGAAATGAAAGTAGGGAATCCGAGATATCGAAGAGGAAGACGGCAGAGCAGCACGGCTTCGGAATTTGCAAGGAGAAGAGAGCTAGGATAGAAGATGACCAGTCTAACCGGAACATATCATCCAGCAGCCCACCTGAGAAAGAACAGCCTCCCAGAGAGGAGCCCCGAGTCCCTCCACTCAAGGTATGACCTTTGCAAGTGCATTCCATAGCAGACTTCTCCTCCTCGGACTTTTAATGTTCATATTTTCTTCCCTCCTTCCACATTTCTATAGATATATATGATCTGGTCCTCCCAGTACCCATTCAGATAGTGAATGATCCCTTTTAAAATTTCATTGAGCTCATATAAGAAATTCAGATATGCGGATATATTTAAACCACTGTATTTGAGGAAAAAGCGTTGGCGACAGGGGGTGTGGGAAAAACAGGGCCTGGAGGAGCCTGGAGGCCACTAAACACTGGGGCGCTGGGAGCTGCAAAAGCGAAGGAAGGAAAACTTTATAAATAGGAGGAACTAGGAAAGATTATTCAGGTTTTTATTAACTCAGGAGGACTAGGGAAAGTAGTCAAAAGTTAGAGGCAAGCACTGATTCTGTAACAACATTGAATAGCTCCATTGCCCAGCGGAGAGAACTTGGCTTACGGTAGAACCCCATTAAATATTTCAAAGAATAAATAAATAAAATCGCCTTATTTACTCTGAGGGAGAATGCTATAAAGATATGTAAATCATTTTTTTCATTTCCAAGATAGTAAAGAAGTCTTTAATCTCAAAAAATAATATAGTCTCATAGAAATATGTTGCTTTTTCATATTTCGTATTCCAACGAAATTTTACCTCCCGCAAAGCAAATTTTTCTATGAATTGCTTTTAAGTAAACAGAATATTAAGGTTAATTCAGTACAAACTGTTGTTTAAACATGTTGCTACCCTCTGTCATTTATACTTAATTGATGCTTCTATTTAGGCTTACTTCATCACACAATAAAGTGGATTGTTCCCCCTCAGAGAATTTACCTTTAATTACAAACATCTCAAGCTCTCTAAAAACATAATTTTCTTTAGTTCTGCTGTATCTGCTTTTTATGTGATTTATGATCTTCAAGGCTTAGCTTTGAAGAGTGTAGCTGTATTCTGTTTAATGTAACAATCCCAATGTAATTAGATTGTAGAGATGTTAAAAATGAACCTTAACCTCCAGTTAAATATCAAATGTTGTATATTTTCATTTTCAAAGATATGGAAAGAAAAGTCTAAATATCTATTTTAGGAAAGTGGTTTTAAACATACCAGTCTGATGATGCGTGCTTTGCTTCAAGATGCAGGGACACGTAAATACATAGATAGATAATGTAAGTATATTTGATGTTCTTATGTTTTAGATGTTATTTTTCTAGACGGAGGGGAAAATTCATAAGGAATATTGAATTCCTTCACCTTTTCTTTATCTTAGGCCACAAGGGAAGTTTCAAAAGCAGTTTGAAAATAAGAACTCAGACAACTCAGGAATATAATTCTATCCGTCAAAATTCCAAAGCATAATTCCTAATGGATGTGTTGCCGAAGCATGTGTCAAGGAGCATAGTATAAATATACATGTGTTAGGAAGAGAAACTTTCTAGGAGAACATGGGGGAAAAGAGAAAGAAGAAATAGACATAAACAGCGCTGAATTAACACCAGAATCACTCAGGGGTTATTTGACCCCTTCATCCTCCAGAAGCTCAAGTTTTCAACTGTAAAATGAGCGACATCCATAGATCCCTTCCAGTGAGCAGTGTGCATCAGCATTGTGTGAGCTACTGGTGCTTATGTCACATGGTGGTGTTGTACATAAACAGCGTGGTTTGGGACAGGTGTAAAATCGAGCAGATGGTATATTTTCTGTAACGAAATGAACAGCCCAATCCATACTTTCTCTAGAGGCAGAAAATGATCACCCAAATCCCTGTGGAAAACAGCGCACTCACAAATAGGGTCCCATTTCATCTTTATGACAACTCTGTAAAAGAAATAGACCGGAAATAACTCACTCCGTTTTACAACTCCGTTTATAAACTCTGATTGTGGACTTATTATATATGTATGAGGCAGCAGGTGAGGTAGTGTGCAAGTACATTAAAAACCTAGACTCTGGCTTAGAGAAATTGCTGGAGAAAGTGAGGTTTGGAGATTTCCTAGCATCATCGAGTTTTTGTACAAAGCCAAGTGAGAGTTCATCTTCTGACTTACTGGCCAGTATAATATTTTTTTCATTAGGATGAAACAAAAACAGTTAAAGTAAAGTCCCAGTTTTTTGTTTCACCAAGGAAGTGATGTAAAAACTAAATATTTCTAAATTTCTCTCACCTTATTTTTGGAAGCATGAGTTTTGATCCCATTTCTATAAAGCACAAAGAAGAGACTGTACTGCCATGCCTAATAAGATCCCCGGTTGAGGTTTTTTAAGATTCCAGAGTTTGCAAACTTCATTCATGTTCATCGTTGCCTTATTCCCTGAAGGCCAATCAGGGTGTGAGGTTCATTTCACCTCACACTAGCAGAATTTGCAGCCAGTCTTGCCCCTGTATGTCCCGGTCTGCACGGCCCCCTCGGTGCTCCTGAACAAAACACCTTATCCTTGCTTTCTCTCCTTCTTTTAGATCCAGCTTTCCAAAATCGGGCCGCCTTTTATTATCAAGAGCCAGCCAGTCTCCAAGCCAGAATCTCGCACATCCGCTAGCACGTCTGTCAGTGGAGGGAGGAACACAGGAGCCAGGACCCTCGCGGATATCAAGGCCCGCGCCCAACAAGCTCGGGCCCAGCGCGAGGCTGCTGCAGCTGCTGCTGTGGCTGCGGCGGCCAGCATCGTCTCAGGAGCCATGGGGAGCCCAGACGGAGGCAAGGTCCGAACCCTGGCACACATCAAAGAGCAAACCAAAGCTAAGCTCTTTGCAAAGCATCAAGCCCGAGCCCACCTCTTCCAGACCACTAAAGAGAGCCGGTTACCTCCTCCCAGCTCCAAAGAAGGACCTACAAGCTTGGATGTCTCTTCTACCCCTGAGACCAAAATGGAAGGTTCCACAGGTGTCATTATTGTCAATCCTAACTGCAGATCTCCTAGCAACAAGTCTGCACACCTCCGGGAGACCAGCACCGTAGTACAGCAGTCTCTCAACCCGACTCAGCTTCCAGAAACTGCCACAGACTTATCTGTGCACAGTTCTGATAAAAACATACCTGTGTCACATTTGTCTGAGAAAATTGTTTCATCTACCTCTTCGGAAAATAGCAGCGTTTCCATGCTTTTTAATAAAAATTCTGTTCCCGTGTCTATATGCAGCACTGCCATGTCGGGAGCAATTAAAGAACATCCCTTTGTGAGTTCTGTTGATAAGTCATCTGTTCTAATGTCTGTTGACAGTGCAAACACTACGGTTTCTACTTGTAATATAAACCTGTTAAAAACCATGCAGGGCCCTGACACTCCGTGCATAGCCATTATACCAAAATGTATTGACAGCACCGCTCTTCCAGCCTCCACAGAGGGCGCCACCATCCTGAGCTCCACAGACGAGAAGCCGTTGCTCATCCCGAACAGCAGTGCTAGCAACATCGTCTCTGGTCAGTACACCTCTGTGCCAACTCCTTCTATTGGAAACAGTTTGCCAAACCACCTCTCCACGAGCTCTGTCTTGATTTCCGCCCCAGGAATGAACACCAGATTTCCTCCTGAGAAGATAGCCATGCCTGCGAGTGAAGAACAGGCCCCCACATCCGTGGGTCCCACTGTGAGAGCAACCGTCGGCTGCAGTGATGCCACGGCGGCCACAGACTCATTGGTGACACGCCCACCCATCGCCATGTTTACTGGAAATGTGCTAACGATAAACGCTTATGACAGTCCCCCCAAGTTAAATGCCGAAAGCTTGGATAAGCATTCAGGGCCTCGAAATAGGGCAGACAGTTCAGGACAACCTCACCAGCCTGCAGGGGGCTTTGCGCCAGTAGCCATCAACAGATCCATTCCATGCAAAGTCATTGTGGACCACAGCACCACACTCTCCTCCGGTTTGTCACTGACTGTTTCCTTAGAAAGCACGGAAGCCAGCGGGGACCCGCAGAGCAGGTTGGTGAGGACAGAGGCGTCTGTACAACCCCTGGCTTGTCCTCAGGTGTCTGTGATTAGCAGGCCAGAGCCAATTGCAAATGAAGGCATCGATCACAGGTCCAGTTTCATTGCTGCTTCCGTGGCAAAGCAAGACTGTAAAATGTCACAGACCCCCTGCACCAGTCTCCGAGAAATGCCTGTCATTCCAGATCAATTAAATGAGGCGCCCACACCTAGTCACGGCCTTGCCGAACAGGCCCGTGGCCCCGCTACTTTCAAAAGCGAAGCAGACACAACCTGTGGCAACCAGTACACCTCAGCGAACCATATTTGCTGGAATGATGATGGGATGAGAACCACGGGGCAACCCCTGCTCAGTCACGCAGGTTCAACTAAACAGAAAGAGTATCTGGAGCAGAGCTGTCCAAAGGCCATCAAAACAGAACACACCAGCTACTCTCACGCCTCCGACCTCCATCCCAGGAATCTGCTAACAAGCATGGCTCTTCCCATGAAATCCGAGCCTCCTGAAGTGGACAAGAGCTTTAGAATGGATACTGAGGACTTCCCTGGCCCGGAACTGCCACCTACAGCAGCCGAGGTGGGCCCTGGCGCCCAACCCGCACAGAACACAAAAGCCTCCCCTGCGAGCCCCATGGAAGAGGCCATCTCATTGGCTACGGACACCCTGAAAAGAGTTCCAGGTACAGGGAGCTCCAGCTGCCGCCTGTCATCTGTGGAGGCTAACAATCCCCTGGTGACACAGTTGCTACAAGGCAACCTGCCTCTGGAAAAAGTGTTGCCACAGCCCAGACTGGGAGGCAAGCTGGAGATCAACAGGCTGCCCCTGCCTCTTCAAACTACCTCAGTGGGTAAACCAGTGCCAGAGAGAAGTGTTGCTGAAATGCCAACCAGCTCGCCAAACCCCGACGGTAAGGGCTACTTGGCGGGAACTCTTGCTCCACTACAGATGAGAAAGCGAGAAAACCACCCCAAAAAGAGAGTTGCCAGGACTGTGGGGGAACACACCCAAGTGAAATGTGAACCAGGAAAACTGTTGGGGGACCCGGACGTGAAAGGGGTGCCTTGTGTCATCAATTCTGGCCTCAGTCAGCTGGGGCACAGCCAGCCATTCAAGCAGGAGTGGCTGAACAAGCACTCCATGCAGAACCGGATCGCGCCCAGCCCCGAGGTCAAACAGCAGAAGCGGCTGCTTCCCTCCTGTAGCTTCCAGCAGAACCTGTTCCATGTGGACAAGAATGGCGGCTTCCACCCCGATACTGGTGCCTCACACAGACAACAGTTTTACCAAATGCCCATGGCTGCCAGAGCCCCTGTGCCCACCGCAGCTCTCTTACAGACTTCCTCCAAGAGCCCAGTGGGCTGCAATGCATTCGCCTTCAACAGGCATCTTGAACAAAAGGGATTGGGAGAGGTCAGTCTCTCTTCAGCACCTCACCAGCTAAGGCTAGCCAACATGTTGTCCCCCAATATACCCATCAAAGAGGGTGATGACGTGGGAGGCCCCGCACACACAATGCCAAACAAAGCACTAGTGCATCCCCCACCGCCTCCGCCCCCACCGCCACCTCCCCCTCCACCCTTGGCTCTGCCCCCACCCCCCCCACCCCCACCCCCACCGCCACCTCCACCTCCACTACCTCCACCTCTCCCTAATGCAGAAGTCCCAACTGAGCAGAAACAACCACCGGTTACCATGGAAACCACTAAGCGACTCAGTTGGCCACAGTCCACGGGCGTATGTAGCAATATAAAATCGGAGCCTCTTTCTTTTGAGGAAGGTTTAAGCAGCAGCTGTGAACTGGGCATGAAACAAGTTTCCTATGACCAGAATGAAATGAAAGAACAGTTAAAAGCGTTCGCGCTGAAAAATGCAGATTTCTCTTCCTATTTGCTCTCTGAGCCACAAAAGCCTTTTACCCAATTAGCTGCTCAGAAAATGCAGGTGCAGCAACAGCAGCAGCTCTGTGGAAATTATCCAACAATACACTTTGGTAGCACGAGCTTCAAAAGGGCAGCATCTGCAATCGAAAAGTCCATTGGGATGTTGGGAAGCAGCTCCAACGCTGCCACAGGCCTGCCTGGTCAGAACGCTCAGATGCCCGCCCAGAACTTCGCCGACAGCAGCAACGCGGATGAGTTGGAACTGAAATGCTCTTGCCGGCTGAAAGCCATGATTGTGTGCAAAGGCTGCGGGGCCTTTTGCCATGACGACTGCATAGGTCCTTCGAAACTCTGTGTAGCTTGCCTAGTTGTGCGGTAAGAGCTGAGTCAAAGATGCAGTATCCCTTTTCAACTCGGAAACGCCAAACAGCAGCAGCGACCACAGATTGAATCATGCAGTGGCTTATATCGTGCTCATTTGTTTTCCTTTGGAACCAGATGATCTTTTCTCTAGACAATGATTGTTTTCTTGGAATTCTCACAGAGGGAGGATGTACTCCCAACCTTGTGCTTCAGCTGCGTTCTCTCTTACAAAGCCTTTAGCTGTCTTTCCCACTTTGGGAAAGTTTCTGTCAGCGTGTGTGTAGGTCACTGTCCACTTTGTGTCCATTTTTTTTCTTCCAGTCCAGGTGTAGCTAAGAAGAGGACTCTTGCAAAATCCGTAATAGGCACCAGAAATGCAGAGGTAGAAAGCCAATCGTAGAAGTCCATTAAGGCGGTCATGCATTTTTTCTGTAGACGAGCCATGCCAGTACTGGTTGTTACAGTTGACTTTGCGGGACCTACCTTTACCACAGTGGCTAAACCACAGTTGGAAAAGGGGAATCTGATTCCTTCCATTTACTCCTATCAGGACAGACACATCATAGGAGGCATCGATGAAATGCACTGTCATCCTAATATTCTCTATTCTCCCTTTTTGTGCATTCTCAGAGACTACGGTGGAATACTGTGTCTGCCTTGGATTTTGAACATGCGTTGTAGTGAAAAGCATCCTACACCTGAAATTGCAACAAGGAACCAGTATTCTGGTCCCAGCCCTTGGGCACTTGATCATGTCACACCACTAGGCCAACAGAGCCAGCGGCCAAGAGGATTTGGATTGGGGAGCTTTATGTATGGCTTTTTAAGAACAAATATGAAACAAATATGAAAAACAAATGCCCTAAAATTAAGGAAAAAACACATAGAATGCTGTATATGCATGCCTACATAAGACAGTAATGTAAATATTATTCTATTCACTCGGATACAATTATTGGATGTTGAAATTTGGCCGAATAACCGTAGCCCTCGGTGGTGACACCAGTGCACGCTGGCCTCCGTCTTTGAGGGGTCGCCACCGCTCTTTCTCACTGTCATTGTTAAAGGGACTACCCGAGGCTGACATGTTGATATTTTCTGAACCGCTTCATTCACGATTCGCAATCTCTATATTTACATTTGACTCTGAAATAGCCAACATTTAAAAACAAAAAAAGAAGCTCTCCTAGGTTATGCATGTTTTGTTTTGTTTTGTTTTCCTCAGGTGAACTCGATATATTCCTCAAACCTGGCGGGGGGAGTGGAACTGCTTTCGCAAAAGGGATACTGCATCTTACAGTCCTCTTCAGTTTTCATCCAGTAAAGACTGAGTGTTGAGTGTTGGAGCTGCATTCCATCTTTGGCCACCCTCGTGCTAGACAACAGCTAGAGTTCAGGAGGCTCTGTTCCCAGAACAGTCACAAAGCACACACACACACACACACACACACACACACACACACACACACACAGTGGGAAGATGAACAACAACAAAAACGAAAATGCTCATCTAGCTTCAAACCCAGAGCACAAAATGTGGAGTGTCCATTAACCCACTGACTGACTGTGGCTGTGGAAATCAGAAATCATGGGGTGAGGGTAAAGCCGTCTGCAGGCAGGGTCAGAATGACAGGGAATCATCTTAATGCAATTGTTGACATTCCTTGAAACACGTCTGAAAAGTTAACCGGAGTGTGCAGAAGTTAAATTCCTGTGTATCTTTCGTTGGGAATCACCTATGGGATGTTTTTTTTTTCCTCCATGTTTATCATCATGATGTTGCCAAATCTTTGTGGGTGATAGAAATGTCATTGTTACTATCAAATTGCTGATAGTAAAAGACAGCTTACCTTGAAACCTGCTTCAAGGCCATGATTGATTTGTCAGCCCAGCCAGTTCTGTTTCTCATACTAAATTAAAAAAAATATATATGAATGAGTATGAAAGACCAATGCACTTAATCAGCCCCTCTCAAGGAATGCAGTCTAGTTTCCAGTGAATCTTTAGTTAACTACCTGTCAGGTTGTATTTGGGTGGTGTCCTTATTGGTGATGTCTTCATGCTCTACTTGGCTCTGTTATCATCTCAATGCTGAAGATCATGCTGTTAGTCTCACAGCGGGCCGTCCCTACAATATAGACACTTGCATGCCAACTTCTTCCAAATGCAGCTGTTACTGTCAGTGTCAGATACTGTCCACACCAGCAGATTAAAAACTACCCCCTCAGTAACTGACACCTGTGGAAGGAAAGTTCAGTCTACAAAACCTTTGCCCTCCGTATGTGCGGTACAACTGAAGGTGATGTGATACTGAGCTCATAGTATGTTCCAATCATTGCGGAATACTGTCTGTGAGTGCTGGGCAGGAAAAAATGCCCTTCCTTGTCTTTTGTTTGTCACATAACGGATTTGGAGACTCAACTGCTGATTGCGCGTCGATTTCACCACCCAGGTGCAAAAAAACTAATTTTCCTGTGCCCTTGTTCTCTGTTGTCCCCCAGTTCAGATCTGTAATACATGTATGGTATTACTGAACATTAATGCTTTGGGACTAAAATTTAATGGGAAGAAAAATTCAGAAGCAAAATGTGGATGAGAAATTTTTTGACATCCATTTACTATATTTACAAAGACCAGGACATAAATTTGAGTTAGGTGAACAGCTTTTTAGTTTCTGATCTCTGCATCTGCCTATGTGCAGATGGTGAGTATGGTTATTGGGGTGGGAGGTGCACATCTTCCGTCCATCATCCTAATTATCGGATGCTGTTAGATCCCTGCCAGGAGTAGGACTCGCACATGGAACTCCTTGGTTCTTTATCACACGGATGTGTTTGGCTAAGTAGTACTTTCGGAGCAGAAAAGGAATGTAACTGCTACTGCCTTACCCGGCTTCTCTCTGACTGCCTATGCCTGAGACGTGCAAAGACATTTAGGTCGTTAACGAGCATGCCAGTAGGAGCATTTGGATGCAGATTCATTTTCAAATTAAAGGTGTTTCTCCTTCCCCAAAGTCAAAAGTGCAGAAATGATGGTGAACTGAGCACATTGTTACATATTCCTGAGAAACCAAGCTTTGGAGCCTGGCTGCGAGAAAGGCTCAGTGGGCTGGTGTTTCTGGGATGAACTCTAGACCGTTTGACTCCTGACCCATGGAGATTCTTACTCAAACTATACATACAAAACCAAACAAGCTGGTAGCACTGGGTGCTTTTTGATGCAGTCAAGAGTCAAAATACGTTGTTGCAACCCCATTTGCTTGATGAACAAGAAGCTCCTGTGGCCTCTGGCTTAGCAGTTTTCCCTTGACCTGGTCAGTCCTAGGTGTATTAGACGCTGAAACCAAGTTTTGGGTTGCTGCTTCCCCGTGCTGTGGAGGCCTGGCACCGCACGAGCTGAACATGCACAGCTAAGAGTCACTGTCCATGTTCCTTGACGGACAGTGTGAGGAGCCCGAAAACAGGGCCGACTTCCTTTGACTATCAGGGGCCTGTGTAGCCAAATGTCACTGAATCTAAAAATCCTGTCATCTTCACGCTTTGTCTCTGTACAGCAAACAAAAAGCATTTTTACTATAATTTAAAGGCGCTGCTTTTTAATAGCACATACTATTTCGCTTTGTATATTTGATAGTTGCAGAATAATTTAGACTGTAGACGAACTTGGTTGTATTTGTACTGTTTATGGACTTCCAGAGAAAGTGCTTTACTTGGTTGCCATCATTTTCATGGACTGCTGTATTTCCCCTGCTTCAGCAAAACTGACCCTGATTCCTATTTTCACATGTTTTCAGTACAGGTGTTTTAAATGTGTGTTTGTGTGTATTTTAAAAATTTTTTTTATCCTTTTTGTTTTGGTCAGTATTCTGAATGTTTACATCTTTTTGACATTAGCCATTTAATGCCTTTTTTCAAAAGGCACTATTACTCCTACAGTGTAACAACAAAATGTGAAACCAACCCAAACATAATATGCATGGCAAACGCAGATTGGGGGGGCAACAGCCCTGGACAGCATACAGAAAAGTAAAACCCTCCTTCAGTCCTCTACCAAAGAATATATTATTCCCACAGGAAAAAACTCAGAAAAGGTGTGTAAAATCCTCAGAAGGGGGAGCGGCTGACTCAGTGAGACTGCTACAATTTAATACTGTTATGCTTGCTTTGATACCTGACTAAATGTGACTGAGTGCAACAAGCATTGAAAAAGAAAAATTTTTAGACAGTGTTTTGTTTAGAATTCAGGGATCATGCATTCTTTAATGGTGCTGTTTGTTTTTTTATTTCTTATTTTCTACAAAGAAAAAAAAGTGTTGCCTACAAGAGTGACTGCTCACAAGACCATAAGTTAACTGAGATGAAATGTCTGTCTCTTCATGTTTCTCTCTTCTTCCCTTTCTCGAAGTAACAATTTGGATTTCAATATTAATATGCTGGAGAAAATAAAGAACTTAAACATGAAATAGTTGTCATTCTTTTTTTTTTCCCAGAGAAATGAGGTAGTTACATATGTGTCAAATTATACATCATTAGTGCACTGAGATTTTTAGTAAGAGAAAAACTATGGGGAAAGCAGCCCGAAATCTGTTAGATTATCTACCATTATTTTTGCATGAAGAAATAACAATTATGAGTATTGTTAAATCAGGAAAAACTAAAGCCTCTCGGATGGTATATCTTAAGATTGTTATTTGAAAATATATTTGGTTCCTGTTCTAATGAAGATATTCTTAATGATGCCAAAACACATTCCCATGAAGTGTATTGTGACCTCCATATTTAATTTTCAAAGTGCGTGATACGGGAATAGGTCTTTTAAAAGAATTGTCCTGGTTAACTTCTTTCTCCTACATTAAATATTGTAGCTTGTTACTTCAATAAAATGCTGTGAGCCATTAGGACAAAATTGCTGCTGTTATATTTACACAGGTTAAAGAAATAGACACCTAGCAGTAAGATGAATCAGAAAGCATGAACTCAAATTGCCTGTTAAAACTAGGTTCAACTGTTTTCATTTTCATGGAAAATGTTGCTTTTAGCCACCAGATGGCGAAAGAGGATATTTATTTTGGGAGAAAAAAAAAAAAAACAGACAAGCTCCCAACAATGAAAATGATAATGAAAGTTCAGCTTACCCAAGGAAGCTAGTGGAGGAGGATTCCTTTTTGTTCTCACTTGTAGTGATGTTTGGGTTTTGTGCCACTTTTTTTTTTCTGTGTAGCTGATTTATGAAATGCTTTCTCAATGTTATTTAAAATTGTATCTTTTTAAAAGAATGTTCATTACAGTACTTTACAAACAGCATCTATGCCAAAATTCACTAGATACAATTGAGGAAGCCACTGACCTCGGGTGACAGTTGCTGGAACTGATTTGAATGCTTTACATATCTTAATTTATTTTATTTTCATCTTTATTTTCAAAAAGTAGTAATCACAAAATATAAATACTTGATTTTAATAAAGTTGTATGGTTTACTTACCTAAGGTATTGATTTATATCCATCCTAAGAACTAGTGATCTATCCTGAAATTTTTTTTAGTTTTCAAATTGCTTATTGCAGTCAGAAATGATTCTGTTGTTTAGAAGTAACTTAGAATAGTTCCCAAACCTAGTTGGAGGCTCTGTTCATCAGAAGCAAAAGCAATAGTGTAAGAAAATGTTTTTCCCTGTAAGTGTTGAAAGTCTTAAGTTAAAGGTTGCCTAGCCTTAATCAAGTGCAGAGACACACAGTTCCTCACAGTGATAGGCAGAAATGAGAAGGTTGAATATCCTAATGTCACAAACTCAAGACCTCTAAACTATACAATGAACTTAATCTTCCTCCTCCCAGACACTTTTAATGAGGTTGCTAAGGCAATTAACTACCAAACCAATTGGAATTTACTCTTACTATATTCATTTCATTTATAGAACGATTTTCTTCGAAGATACTTAAGTTGAATGTGTTGTCTACTTTCATTCATATTATTCTTTCTGATATCATCTAGAGATGGTTTAAAGTTGAGCTTCAACCTAACAATAACACACTGGGGAGATATGTTCTTGCTCAGCTTAAGTAAACTATTCAATGGACTCCCCTTGTAAATCAGAACTTGGCGCAAAAGTAGGAAACTCAACTGTTTTAAAAGAAGGTTATGGACACTGAAGACCCATATCAGTTTTGGGGGGTTTATTTTATATTTTGGGGGTGGGAGGGTGTTTAACAGTAAGCTTGTATACAAAGTAGCCTTCACCTTTGGGCCAACCATGTATCTGTCATTTTCAAATTATGATTTAATTGAAGGAAAACACTGTTGAGTTCTCACAGGGAGAAATCGGATGTGCAGAAGAGTGGCTGTTCGCCTTGATTCATTTGGTTTAACAGTGCTTCACTCAGGATGCTGTAAGATTTGCAGGTGAGAAGTGTGCCTGGCCTAAATTGCCATGGGAGACTCCTGGCTATTCTCTCCCCATCTGGAAGTGATAGCATTTGTGTATATTCATTTCCTCTTTTTTTTCTTTGTTTCCTTTTTCTCTCCTGTCCTCTTTTTCTTCTTCTTAACCTTAGTTGCTCCCCGAGCCCTATCATCCATCTTTTCTTTCCTGTATTGATACTGGAAACGTTCTTTAGCCAAAGGTTTTCTGCCCATGAAGTTTTGCTTGACAGAACTGGGGAGAATCAAGATACCACTCTTTAAAATCCCATAAAGAATCTGAGACTCAAGGACCTGAAAATTACCAACATTCAACTAAGATCTGGATGCAAATACTATTTTCAGAAATTGAAAGTCATCCTCTTAGAACAAGATGAGACGGCTGCTTCACAGATTCCCTTAGGTACTGGGGATTCTATTCAGACGCCCCCCCACCCCCCGGAAGTGATAGGCTATTGGGGAAAAGTGATAGTTTAACGTGGCAAGAGCATCATTAAGACATGGGAAAGATGAGGTGGGGGAGGCAACAACCATGTGCCTGAAGCCTTTTAGGGTGGCCACAGCAGCAAACAGGCTGCGCTTCCAAGGACAATCTCTTTGAAGTGTGAAGACCCTTAACCCAGTTCACAGTCCTATCCCCAAATCTTCCATCCAGGTACTAACCAGGCTCAACCCTGCTTAGCTTCTGAGATTAGAAAAGATTGCGTGCATTCAGGAAGGTATGGCCGTAGATTTTCCCCAAATCTCGGAATGCATTGTAGTATCTGATGTCACGGTGGCCACGTTTTTCTAGGTAAACCAGTGTAATACATTTGTATTAAACGTCAAATAATATTACAGACACTGCTACAGAAACGAAGGCAAAAAATTACAGTATATAATTGCCAAGTAGACTTACATTTTTTTAAGGAAGAAGGCATTGCTTTAAGATGATTCATATTGCTCAGTAATGTTCAAACAGGAAAACAGAGCTAGTTTTGTACATGCTAATCGCAAGTTTGGATTAGAATCAATTAACTTACAAATGTTGCACTTAGTACTTTTAGTAGAAGCTTCCCACTCTTCTGAGGATCACAGATGTAGAAAATTTTGGCTACTGGGCAAAATGAAAAAAAAAAAAGGAATAATCAGCTGATGGAGCATTGTAGAGTCAGAGATACGCTTCACCCGGATCAATATTTTTTCCAAGCAAGCCTTACCTATTATAGTGAATCCTCCTGCTCTAACTTCACTCTGGCACACAAGTGGTGGCTGGTACGGCGCCAAGGAACCTGATCCGTAGAACCCTGTGCCTGTGTTGCACTGTAGCTGGGAACGTGGTTACTCACCCCTGCTCCTGTCTGCCTCACCATCTTCCCCACAACTCACAGCTCACTTGTATCACCTCTTCCATGAGAATAAAGCTCTTAAAGCCATCTGGCAACCAAGTACTGTAAGCATTTTAATAACTTCCCTTGAATAAATTATGAAAGCAAATTTATTTATAAAATTTGATTCAGTAAGAACTTGCATTTTCCCTATTTCCCAAAACAGATGCTTTGACTTCCCTCCTTGCTTAAAAAAGATATATCATTTCCCTGAAAGAAAAATCAGTTTGCTTTTTGGCGCTATATAATTATAAGAAGATGCCAAATATTAAGGCACTTCTGGCACCAATGTTCATTGCACATTCAAACAAACTTTTAAAAACAGTTGTATGCTAATCGCTGTATTATAAAGAATGTAAGGTTTTACTGATGGCTTCTTTCTTCAAGGAAAATGATGTTATCTAATGTTTCTGTGTGTTTTTAGATTCAGCATTGCACTGTTTACACAACATAGGATGGAAGGAATTTTCTCTTCTACCCAGAATAATGTGGTTGAATGCACTAAATCATTGACAGCATGAAAATTTTGCAAATGTAAATCACCTTTGCATACATAATAATTTCCAAACTATTGAGGCACAAAGTATTTATCAATAAAATATAAAAAGAAAAATCCTGTCTTGTGCAACAAAATAGATGTAACTGGAAACCATTATGCTCACTGAAATAAATTAGTCCCCAAAGAGAAATAGTATATTTTCCCTGATCTGAGACAATGAGCAGATTATAAAGAAATGTAATCTAAGTGACTGAAATTGAAATTCTGAGATTTGATTATTGTGTTCAACATTTGTCTTTACTCATAAGCAACAATTTTTTCTTTTATTTCCTACTTGGCATTTGTTGAATATTTTCCCTGAAAGAGTGTTAAGCTTATAATGGTGAAGTGAATTAAAAATATGCCACTGTAAAAACGCAAAAGAAAAGAAAAAAAATAAGATGACCACGAGTGGGGCGTGTGTACAAGAGAGAGAGCGGGGTAGAAAGCATCACTATCCTCCCAAAGCTGTGTTGTGAAACACGTGGGATTATTTTACCTTATAGAAACAATAAAATGCAAAAGATAAGACCACAACTACAACTTTAAGAATCATTTCCTACATCTTTTATTGTAGAAATTACATGTGCTCATTTGAAATGGAAAACTAAGAACAAAAACTAAAAACTTATCATCAAATTTGGCTCACCTGGAAAAACCAACCCAGGGGATGGACTTTCCCTTCAGAGTTGTTTCCATTGCAGTCATAGGAAGCACTATGCATTAACATTCTTTAGTTGCAAGGCTAAAGAAAAAGAATTTTCTAGCTAAATTAAAGATTAATTTTCTTGCAGTTTTACATTAAATTAATGAGGGAGTGCTTTACAAACACAGCTTTTAACCAGCTTGATGATAATTCGGTATTACTTCATGTTGAAAGCTCTTTAACCAAGACCTGCTAAATTTTTTTTTCAATAAATATCGAGTCAATTTGTCAGAAAGAAAGCATTGGCCTCTGTAATTAGGTATTTTTAGACGTGGTGGTTTATTAAAGTATTATCACAGGTGAAATTTCTGTTTTATGACTGTGAGGATAGATCATTTAAAATGAACTTGAAAACAACTGTTTGACCTGTTTTATGGCTAATATTAGCCTCCTGTAAATATAATCAAGAATGAGTGATAACTTGAATAATGGCAAATATGATTACCTAGCTCATAGTTTAAAACATAGATTTATGAAAAGCAATTGATGCTATTTTAAGGATGTAAAGGAATTATCTCCCTAGGTTATGCATAACACAGATTCCATAATTCCTTTACTTCTAAGCCATAGTTTAGAGTTATAGAAAGCTACCATTCGTAACCTAAATTTATAGTATGCTTACAAGCGGTAAGCGCCATGAATGAAAATACAGCATAACTTACAGGAAATATTGAACATCAGAGTGGCTATAGACAGAGTTCTTAGGGGAAGCCCTGCTGAAAAGATGTTTTAGACTGAATTCTGTCCCTCTTAAACTCAACTTGATGTCCTCAGCCCCAATGTGATTGTACTGTGAAATAAGCTCTATGCAAAGTTAATTAAGGTTTAATAAAGTCATGGGGTTGTGACTCTAGCCCTAATCCAATACGACTGATGTTGCCTTAAGAAGACAAAAGACATCATATAACAGGAATGAACTTCAAAATTTTTACGGAAAATGTTTACCATATTAAAAAATTACATATGCATTACCAGCATTTTATGCACCAAAATAAACTTATCTTTCAATTTCATTTTATGTGAATGTTTGAAAGTCCTTTCACACTGCTCTCTCTTTTCTTTGCAAGAGTCCGCAGGTAAGGCCAGTGAGCTCACACAGAGAAGGAGGCCATCTACGTGGCATGAGGACATCCTCAGCAGAAACCAACCCTGGAACCTTGATTCGGTCTCCCAGACTTGAGAATGAGGAGAAAATACATTTTACATGGTTTAGGCTGCCCAGTCCATCCTTTTCCTATGTGGTAGCCCAAACAGACTGAAGCTGAATATAACTTAACTTCCAAGTAGAGAAAGGAAGAGAATATGACGTGCGGGAGCACATCGAACAGCATGTACAATGGAGAGAACGTCCTGGCAGAGAAAGGACCTTGATCTTAGTGTGCTATGGTATGTCATTTACATAAGATTCTCTCTAGCTCTCAGATGTCCCTGCAATTAAACAAAGTTCTCATACACAGTAAAATATTGGATTTTTGGGGTCTTCCATTTACCAAGAAACTTGCATGATTGATGGTATCCAAAGGTCCAGATTGCAAATTAAGTACAACTTTTGTAGCAAATGATTAAAATCATTGATCAGTCCTTTTCCTGGAATTAGACACATAGCAAGTCAGTCGGATGATTTGTTCACTAAGCAAGAGGGTAAAAAGGCCTTATGTATCAGTTCATATAGAGTCTCCGTGGGTCTCGAGTCACCTCTGAGAGCAAGAAGACGGTGTCTCTTAGAACAGGAATGGAATGATCAAACCCATGAATTCAGCTAGAAAGGATCCCTTTTCTCCAGATGGCATGCTTTCTATCAATCATGCAATTCTCAGAAAATGTCAGTGTGTCTTAACTGCTCCAAACTCAGCCTCTCTGCCCAGCCCCTCCTAGCTGTGCGGATAACTCAAAGTTCAAGGGAAACTGGCCACATGGAATTGGTTTGTGTGTGTGTGTGTGTGTGTGTGTGTGTGTGGTGTGAGCTACATTTTTTTTTTCAAACCTCCTCAACTGTGTGTAACCAATATCTGATCTACACTTGGCCATTAGAACATCTAAAATGCAAATATATGCATATATGATATATAATATTTGCATATAATATGTATAAGCTATATGATATATGTTTGCATATATATAATGTATACATGTGTTTTTAATCCCAAGAAGATACCGTTTGCCTGCCAAGAAACGGGTCTGCAAACCTCAGTTCTGAAATGGTACCTTGACATTTCTAAGTGGCATAAGTGTCAAAAAAACCCTCTGTACAACCATTTCTGAATCGGGAAGAAACTTTGCATTTCAATTCAGGTTTTGACACTTTATAGGCAATATAACCTGGGTGGATTTACCATTTGAGTTTATCCTAAAAATGAAATTATGGTACTCTTGTAAGGTACCATATGAAAACTGCTTAGCATAACGTTTGATGCATATTATATCATTTCTAAAATTCACAAAGGCATATTCTTCTCCATAGTCTCTCCAAAGCCTAAATTTTGAAAGTTGGAGATGCACTCTTGATAATGCTAGTATTCTTTTGATGTTAAGCTAGTCTAGGATTTATCATCATTTCTGTTTGATGGACAAAATAAAAGGGAACAGGTGGAAATGGAGGAAAACCTGTTCTTTTGCTATGAATGTTACTGTTAAGATCTTCTGACTGAATAAGGAGTGCCAAAATTGAGGATTTCATTAAATTGTGAAATTTAATGTGCATTAAAATGTCTAGAGAACTCATTAGAATATAGAATTTAGGGCCTTCTCTGTGAGGTTCTGAAGTAGGACCATTCTAAGTAATTCTAATCAGAAAATTCTGATTGGAAATCTACAAACTCAATGAACTAAGCTATCCTACACATAAAAGATTACTTTCCTGCTTAACAAATTGGCTACAAATCTTCAAAATTAACAGTTGTCAGTAAGAGTAAGTAACAGAAAAACCAACAAAACTTAATAAAAAAATAGCCTTATAAATTTGTCTAGTTTTATGACATGCTATTATGTAATCACTAAATAGAATCACAAAAATGCATGGGCAATAAAGTTACACAATAAGACTTCCAAAAGTTTGTGAAAAATTAAAATTAAAGGCTGGTTTTTTTGTAGAAAATATCCTAAAATCATATATATAAAGGTGCAACACGAAGTTCATGGGAAATGTGTACTATGAAAAAAACAATTTATGGATTTAAAAGTTTTATACCAAAAAATTATCTTCCCATTTCATTATACACAAAATTAAGAAATATTATGTAAAAAAAACAGTAATTTAAGTTGTATTGTAAAATTTTAACCCATTATTATTGAAAAAATCTGTACATCAAAAAAGACACCCATTAATGGTTAATCTTGAGGATTCTTTGGTTTTATTCTTTCTCTTTTCTGAATTCAAAATTCCTTCTGAATATGGGTGATATAATAATAACGTACATATTCCTTCTGAATATATAGATTTGTGAAGCTATTAAAAGCAACGGAAGCTTTTAATAACCAGGAAAACACCCTTATTTTGATCTGCAAAGTTATCCTGACATCAAACATGTATTAGGATATTCGATGGTAAATGTCCTTGTTTTAGTTGTACATTTTCATACTATTAATTATGTTATTTTACCTTTAGAAAGATAAGTTAGGTGAATATTAACCTGTCTTTTGCTGTGCTAAACAATACCCAATAAAAAAGAAAAAACAGTAAAAAAGCATATTTGTAACAATGTATTTATCAAATTTCTGCTGCCACCCAGTGGCTGCTTTGTCTGTCTTACATCCATTGTTCAATCCACTAGTGAGCTTCCTTCTGAGCAACACGTAGGTGAAACAGCCTGGTCTGAATAAGCAGCAAATGTCTGCATCTATAGGTGCACAGTTAAAGCATACAGCTCTCAGATGTTTTGGTGCATATGCGTAACCGACCAACATACCCCATCAGTTGTACAAATTCTAGAAACTTCTATCTTGTTAGAATTCTTCTTAAAAGTGAATATTCCATGAGTTTTGTGCAAGGGACAGTTGTCATAGAGCAGCAATTATTAACAGATACCTACTTGCTGATTGAATTCAGATAACTTTAACTCTGGGAAGACAAAACCTGAGGAGGGAGCCAAAACTACATGTGGGCATCCCTCAGAACCATCGATCAAGAACAGCTAGCTTCCGTTCAACAATAGCAACGCTAGACAAAAAGTGTCTCGCAGCTCTGCTAATAGTTGACATAAACCTACATAGTGTGACTTACATATGTGAGTGCATGAAGAAAAAATTTTAAAAAGTGTTAATACTGGTACAAAAAAACTTAAAAACAAGCCACTTCTCAAAAACCAAGTGAAGAAATGCAAAGGTCAAATATATAAGTCAGTGTTTGCCTTACAAACACCGTTTCAAAAGCCTTCAGAGAGGGATGCCAAGATACATACCCAAATATTACTATTGGTTAAACTATTCAAGTAGGATAAAGGGGGAAATGACACTACCTCGTGAATATAATTTTTAAGGCCTGTGCAATATTTGCTGTGAAGCAGAGGTAAAATAGAACACTAGGATAGTTGTTTCTTCTTGAATCTCTTTTGCAGAAGGAAAGAAAAACAACTTGCAAGTATCTTCAGTGTTGCAGGGGTCAAGAAGACATGGATCCAGGGAAGGTGAAACTGAGATGCCTCAAGACAAAGCGTGACAATTTGGGACCCACAGAACAACCAGGCCAAACACCTTTAAAGTGGAGACACCTTTGGATTGAAATACCAGCTCATAAAGTCAGAGCCAATACCAAATCAAGTTTTGCAAAGGGCAACATCAGAAAGAAATTTAGAAGCTACAGAAAAATTAATTTAAGAAACAAATTTCAAATTCCAATGGAGCCACAATGACCTACAATGGTCATTCCAAATAGGATAGACTAGAAACTTCTTCAGTAATTGTGAAAGTCACACCCTGGCTGGTGGCTTGTGAGTTATTAATTCCAAGGAGGGAAGTGATTTGGAGACATTGGGAGAGGGAGGCCAAAAAAGGTCAGCTCTAAAACTAAACTCTCAGGACTGTACTCTTTGCATAGATCTGCTGCGTCAGCATGTTATTTTAAGTTTTGGATGACAGGCATGATTTCACTTGATGTTTCTTTTATATTTATCTCAGAGCTTGTGTGTCTTTATATCAGTTTTTGATTTGCTTTGTTTTTATATAACTTGACTATAACTAAAGACAAATGAACATCAGTGGAGTATAACTACTATTCTTATTGTTATTATTTTTCTCTCCTTGGAGAATTAGTACTTTATAAATCTAACAGGTTAAACTTTGAATTGACCCCTGTAATCCAGTTTAGGAACATAAATAATTTATATTGTATTAAAGATGTGTAAAATTACCTCATACAATTATTCAAAATTTCTTTGTAGCTATAGAACAATAATAATGGACACATATTTATGTTACTTATGTTTCAACAATAATATTAATGTTGATCAAAGAAGACAGGAAGTACATTAAGGCCAATGAAAACAATTATTTCTTTGAATTTATGGGATTAATTATTTGTTGACCACCTGTGTGCAATATGCCTCTCCACTCATTTTTCTCTCCTCTGCCCCCGCTTCATTTTTCTTTTTAGAATTATCCTTGTTAAATACAAATCTGGGAGAGCAACTTAAGATAACGATAAAAGCATACTAAACAGTTGGAAAACAAACACAGTCCTTTTATGATTTTCTCACCTCAAAGTCAACCTAAGAGATTTTTTTCACTTATTCTTAAGAAAGAAATAAAAGAGGAAAACCTATTTTTAAGCATAAACTATATTGGAGTACAATTTTAATTTATTTCAGATGATAGCATACCACTAGTCCATAATTTATATTGAAATTATTTGACCTACAATTAATCATATTAGTTTAGAATGAGGATTTCCAAATATTAGTATCCACTTATTTTGGTTACTTGCTGAAAATTGATGTTCTGAATTTATGCCATCCAAATTGATATATCAAGTACACAAATCAAGAATATGTGAATATAATTAGCAACACAGCTAATGGTGATAAATGAATGTCTAGATATTTAGAGCATGTGATTGTCATCAGCTATTATGAAGTCCTGATATGTAGAGTAACTAATAATCTCTAAGAATTTAGCGGTGCTTTGAGAATTGAGCACAGAGAAAGCCATAACATAAATACAGATGACAAATAATTTCATATGGAGAATTATTTATTCAATTATTTAAAAAAGAACTAGACATTTTAAGTGTATAAAATGAGCTTAGTTCGGTTTTGCACATAGGCAAATTATAGTTCTTGATTCATTTGCCCTTTTAATTTACTGTCACCTCCAGGGCTTTTGGCTCTTCTGTTTTATCTTTTCAATTTATTTGACTGTTCTCCATGTAGACTATTTGAGTAGAGGGATAAAAGCAAGTTTTTGATAAATTAAAATACAGCCTATGAATTTTAATGCATTTAACAATTATTTTCTATTAGCTTTTTCACTCAAGAGCACTTCACTTGGGAAGAAAAAATGTCCTACTGCTTAAAAGTAAAGCCTTTTAGCTTTAATTTGTTTTCCATTTTGTTATCAGCTCTTACACTGAATCAACTAGTTAGGTGATTATTATTTCTCTTTGTAGATATCAGAACTACACAATGTTTGAAAAGAAATTTCTTCTCATTGAAAAACATTGCATTATTCTAAATATCTTAAAGCATATTTTTCCTTCATGTATAAGGAAACATATATCATAAATTTAATATGGAGTTAACTTGGTTAGACTTTATTTGTAGTGTTAATATAGGGTTTTTTTTTAACTATTTGAGATGGAAAGGCAAAGAGAGAGGGAACAAGGACCGAAGGAGAGAGAGGTGGGGAGAGAAAGAGAGAGAGAGAGAGAGAGAGAGAGAGAGAGAAGAGAGAGACGAATTCCATTCACGTTGCACTTCCAAAAGGTGTGGGCAGGGGTTGAAGACAGAAGGCAGCAACTTGATGGTCTCCCATCCGAATGGGAAGAGTTTTGAGAGTTGAAACATCACTGCACATGATCAAGCTCCACATTAGCAGAAAGCTAAAATCAGCAGTCAGAATGAAGTGAGGTATTGTGTTGGACTTGGACCCCTTACTTTCTAGGCCAAATGTTCATCTTAATGTATTTTTAATGTCTTCCAGACGATTTCTGAATTTTCATAACTAGTCCCTAAAACAAGACATTGGCTAATATTTTTAATTAGCTAAATTGATAAAGTGAATATTTTGCTAATCATAAATCAATTGCAAGTTTGTTTTCTCTGCTGCAATGTTAGGTTAGCTGTTATGAAGTGAACTAATTGTATTAATTACATTCTTCCTATCTTCTGGATTATAACATAGTAACAAAACATGGCGAACTAGACTGCAGCTGAGCCCTTTAAGTTCTTGATCCACATCAATCACAAAATCTTGGACAAAGCTAATAAAAATATTCTTGGGGGCCTGGCACAATATTGTTACAGCTAAGGTCCTCACTTTGAACATGCCAGGATCCCATATGGGCGCCGGTTCAAATCCCAGCAGCCCCACTTCCCATCTAGTCCCCATCTAGCCCCCAGCTGGTGGCCTGGGAAAGCAGTTGAGGACAGCCTTGGGACCCTGCATCTGCATGGGAGACCTGAAAGAGGCTCCAGGCTCCTGGCTTTGAATTGGCTCAGCTCCAGCCATTGCAGCCACTTGTGGAGTGAACCATTGGATTGAAGACTTTCCTGTTTGTCTCTCCTCCTCTCTGTATATCTGCCTTTGCAATAAAATTAAATAAATCTTTAAAAATATATTCTTGGGGCCAGTCCATTGGCTCAACTGACTATTTTCCACCTCCAAGCACCTGGGTCCCATTAGGACACCAGGTCACGTCCCTGATGCTCCACTTTTGATCCAGCTCCCTGCTTAGCAGAGGATGGCCCAAAGCCTTGTGACCCTGTACTCATGTGAGAGATGAGGAGGAAGCTCTGGGCTCCTGTTTTTGGATCAGGTCGGATCTGGCCATTTGTGGCTGTTTGGGGAGTGAACTGGTGATTAGAAGATCTTGCTGTCTCGCCTACTCTGTAAATCTGCCTTTCTAATAATAAATAAATAAATAAATAAATAAATAAATAAATAAATAAATACATCTTTTTTTAAAAGAGCAATACGTGTTCTTTTGATATGGATTGAGTTTGCTTTATTCTCACTTAACCCTTAGTAGGGAGTATTGAAGCACCGCAGAAATATACTGACTCATTTTCTTTCTTAGATGTTGTCTGTCCATATTGTACTCTTCCTCTGTATCATACATGTGTAAATTGCACCTGGCTTTCTCAGACTATTTGGAATGTATTTTCAGTTTTCAAGTGGATTTTCCACAGATATAATATAGCTTGTTTTTTTTGCACAATTTTCTACAAATTTTAAGGGGATAAGGTGAAAATGAGTTGGACATCACAGTTAGCATTTGAAGTTTGAGTTGTACCAGAAGAATCTATGTGATTTTTAAATCATTTATTCTTATTTTCTTTGTCTAATTTTCACATTCTATGGACAGAATGTGTCATGTTTATGTTCCCCTGAAGAACGCTAGCATAAGGACAATTCTAAAATGGGCAAAATCTAAAATCTTATACTAAAATTAAATTCAATTTGATTCAATTTTTAAAAGATTTATTTATTTTTAATTGGAAACTTAGATGTACAGAGAAGAGGAGAGGCACAGAGGAAGATCTTCCATCTGATGATTCACTCCCAAAGTGGCTGTATTGGTTGCAGCTGAGCTGATCTGAAGCCAGGAGCCTGGAACCTCCTCTGAACCTCCCACACCAGTACAGGGTCCCAAGGCTTTGGGCCATCTTTGATTGCTTTCCCAGACCAGAAGCAGGAAATTGGATGAGAAGTGGGGAAGCTGGGATACAAATCATTGCCCATCTGGGATCCCAGCATATACAAGGCAAGGTCTTTAGCCACTAGGCTATTATGCCAGGTCCTTGCCCAGTATTTTTTAATTAATACCTTCATCTTTATAATGGATTTTGTATATAAGAAAAGTTTCAGATGTAAGAAAAATTAAACAGTGAAGAGCCACCATATCCTTTGCACCATTTTTTCTGTTTATTAGCATCTTATATTAGTGTGCTACAATTATAATTAAAACAATAATGACATACCATTATGAACTGAAATCTGTAGATTTTCTGATGTCTTTTTCTCTTCCAGGATCCCCTGTAGCATTGAACATTGCATTTAGTAATGTCATTCTTAGGCTCCTTTGAACTCACAACTTTTTCTAGGTTTTGATGTCTGTGCCAGTTTTGAGGAAAACTGGTAATTTATAGAATTCTCTTCTTTTGAAATTTGATGTCTTTTTATGATTAGTCTGGCGATATGAGCTTTTGTAAGGAAGAAGAGAGGTGATGTGCTATTCTCATCATGTCATCATGATTTATCATTGTTGATACTGACCTTGGTCCCCTGGCTAAGGCAGTATTTGTCAGATATCTCTACTGTAAGGTTATTCTGTTTCTCTTTTTCTATCCTGTATTCTATGAAAAGGATATAATTAAGGCACATTTCAAGCTAAAAGAATAGGGGTTTATAACCCCCCCCTTTTTGATAGTTTTTTTATATTATTTGTTCCTCATTCTTTCTTTATATTAATTACATTGCATTATGTGACATAGTTTCATAGCCTCTGGGATTCCCCCAACCCCTCCCCTGCCCTCCCCACATGGTGGATTCCTCCACCTTGCTGCAGTATTACAGCTCAAATTCAGTCAAGATTCTTTCATTGCAAACATATACCAAGCATAGAGTCCAGCATCTTATTGTCCAGATAAATTCAACGGTTTCTTGGGTAGACCATTTCTGGTCTGAAGGTAGAGCTGGCAGAATATTGTCCCGATCAATTAAAAGGTCTGACATAACATCAGCAACAATTTATAACATTATTGAATTAATTGACGTGGTATTGAGCAACCAATATGTTAAAAAAAAAAAAGAATGCAAGTTCTTAACCACATCCTGTGACTACTTCATTGACATTTCATTTTTTTGTTTAGATACAACCAGCTTCTATACACCTTAAAATGATTATAGGGTACTATTCAGCTGTCTCGTGTCTATTTTCATTTTAGTATTTAGCAGTTTATAGTGTTGAAGCATAATTTTGCTGAACTTGGCAGTTTATAGGATAGTCTAAACTGGCTTATAACTCTAACAAGACATATGCCACCAATTGAGGCACAGAACAGTTTTAGGAGGGGTGTGCAGAGAAATCTTCAATACCTTAGTGAGGAATAACTAACTCTGTATCCTACCTAATAAGGTATATGCGAATCCATGCTGACCATTTCCTGTTTGTTTCTAAGCTTTCCTTGTTGTTCTCTGTTTATCTATTCTAGTTTTTGTTTGGTTTTGGGGGGTTCCGGAGTGACCCTGATGGTCGTTGCAACAGAGGGTGGGGATCCAAAGTTGGAACTAAGTAAGGACTAGCAAAAGTTCCTCTCCCTAGTCCCGAAGGAAGTTTACTGTTCCTCTGTTTCTACAGACCGCTCAGGGCTCCTGACTGTTGCTCCAATGACCTTGGATCCTGCGAGGAAGCATTTCGGCTTCTTCCATCCCATGCGGTAGATCCAAATGGGGGTAGATGACCTCAGAGTTCTTGGCCTCCGAAGCCACGCTGATTCCCCATGGTCTCCTTGGCAGCTGGGATGTAGTCCTTGGTGCCCATACTGATAGTCCTTGGTGAGGATCCGGGAGGCTTCAGGGTTGGGATACAAGCCTCCTCCTGTCCACCTGCTCCACTCTGGGGTTCCCCCCCTGCTCTGTGCATATGACCCCCTGTTAAGAGGTTGTTCAGGATCGCTCTTGATTCCCCCTATATGTCTTTGTAGTTTTACTATTGCCTAATGCTGATTTGAGTCTGTTGTCTATGAGTTACCTGCTATGTTCCTGATAGGTTATACTTCACATCTTCCTCACACCTTCTAGGGAGATGGATGGTTTCTCTGCTCTCCTGCTGCATATGTTTGGTATATGTTTGCAAGGAAAGAATCTTGATTGAATTTGAACTGTAATACTGCACCAAGGTGGAGGAAGCCACCAGGGGGGAGGGGCGTGGGGAGGGGTGGGAGATTCCCAGAGCCTATGAAACTGTCACATAATGCATAATAATTAATAAAAAAAAGTCAAAAAATAAAAAATAAAAAAAAATTTTTTAAAAGTATATTAGGTTTTACAATTCTTTGATTTTAGATCATAAGCAGTCTGACTCACATAGATATCACATGTTTGCCTTAATTTAAGATGAAATGATGTCAATCTGAAAAATAGTACCTGTAAAATATAATATTACCTCAACCTCATGCATTAAGATATTGTGATGTAACCAATGAACCACCACTACCAACAACCCCCCCTTTTATTTGATTTGTTTTTTAATTGTTTACATAGTTGAGAGGGATGCATGTCCTTGTGAATATCAAATTAGGGTTGGGAGGGTCAAGTATGGAGGATGGTGGGTGGGACAAATTTTTCAGTCTTCTCTTTCTCCTGTGTCTGGGGTGGAAGGGAGGCGAGGGGATCACACCTTGCTGTCAGCCTGCAACAATGGGAGAGTTGTTTGATGGTCTCGTGAAGACCTCAGTGTGGGAAAGAATATCCCGAAGGCGTAACTTGATAGTTCTGAGACATCTGCTTCATTGCTCCAGAGTTGAGAAACTCTTTGCAAGATCTATTGGTTGAACACATTTACCTTAGTGCCTCCACAGACCCAGACACTGGCTGCAAAGCTTGGGCAGGAGAGCTGTCCATTCTGTTCTGTTTTCCATCCTTTGACAAGGCGCTCAGTATCCACTGCTGGCCTAGAAGAGCTGGCTGCCACGTCCTTTGTGTGCATCTGTGTATGCTTTTCTACTGCATGGGTTTCAGGAACTGAGGAGGTCCAGAGCCGATGTGTACTTCAAGGTCAGACCACATATCTTGTGGATTTCCCTGTGACCAGGGTTCAATTCCAATGATCTAGTTGGGGAGTCATCCAAGAAACTTTTCCAGGTACTTCAGACTTGCGTGCACCATCCAAGTGAAGGATAGGTTAGGTCTATCACATGAACCAACCAATGCACATGTGTACACTGCTCGAACCAGCTGCCTGGTCAGATCTGCTCCCAGCCCCATTTCTCATGCAAACCAATGGCTGCTGTGATTTTGTCCAGCCCAGCCCGTCACAGGCCTGATCTTCAGTTACAGCAATGGGTGACTTAGCCTAGTAGGGGTGACCCTAATGACCTGCATGAGGCCTGCCCCAGACCCAGCTTTGGCATTTGCTGGAATGTGCTGCACCTAGCCCAGTCTATCCCATGTCCGAGCCAGCTCTTGAACACACTCCTGGGTACTGTGACTTATCGCAGTCTGCCCTGCTTTCTGACCTGCACATAATGCTGATGGATGCTGCTGACTTGTCCAGCCTGCTCCACCCCCAGCTCTAGATCTCATGCTCTCCAATGGCAGCTACAGCTTAGCTAGAGAGTGCCCACAGGTCCCCTGACAGGACCACTCCCAATCCTGGATCTTGGATTTACCAAGAGGCACTGTGGTCTAGCCTGACATGACTTGCACCCAGTCCAGGTTGGTGCCAATGAATGCAGTAATAATGCCTGGCTGACCCACAAGTATTCTGGTTCTTGTGTGTGCCAGCTGATACAGCGGCCTAACTCAACCAGGCCCTCCCCAGTGTCGGCCCACATGACAGCTGATGGATGTTGCAGCCCTGCCCACCCAGTCCACCCCCCAGTCCATGCTTACCAGTGGAAGCAGTGGCTCAGCAGGAAGGTCCTTGAGGTTACCCTACCAGGCCCGCTGCCAGTCCCAGGTCTTGCATAAGCAGACAGGTGCTACAGTCCAGTCTGGCATGGCCCACCACATCTAGGCATTACTGGCTAATGCTGCAACCTGGTTCTCCCTGGCCAGACCCTAGTTCCAGCCACCATATGAACTGGTGTGTGTTTCATTCCAATCTGGCCTAGCCTGCAGTCTGTCCTGGCTCTCGTACATGCCAAGAATTTCTGCGGACTGGCAGACGCTCTTTATTTGTTTCTTATAACTATTGTAACCAATCCCCACAAACTTGACAGCTTACAAAAGAGAAGCTTATTCTTTCAGAGTTATGGGGGTGAAATATCTGAAATTCAAGTGTTAGTAGGGTCATGCTGTCTTAGGAAGTTCTTGACAGTGTGTTAGTCCCTTATGTTGTTGTTGTTGTTGTTTTCACAAAATACTTGAGGCAGGCCAGCTTCCTTTAAAGGATTATTTAGCCTATGGTTTTGGAAGCTGAAAGTCCAAGATGAAGCAGCTGCATTAATTCAGTTCTGGTGAGACCTAACAACAGTTGTCATAATGGTAAAAGAGTAAATGAGAGGAAGAGACCACTTCCAAAACAAGAAGCCAAGGAGCAATTCAGGGATTTGGGCTAACTTTCCCAAAGGCCAAGAGTCTGATAAGAACTACTTAACCTTTCTAGGAGGATAGCTACATTACTGATCTAAGTTTTACCTCCCAATAGGCCTTTATTCTCATATCTCCTATATACCCTCACTGGGGATCCAGTACCTGTGCAATAACCTTTGAGGGACACACTCAGACACATCCAAACCATGACAGGGGTGGAATTCTTTTGTTGTTGTTGTTGCTTCTGGCTTCCAGTGGCTCCAGGGATCCTATGCCTTGTGACAGTTGGCTCAAATCTCTGTCTTTACAAACCTGCCCCAAGAGTCTATTTTTTAAAATAAAAGAATATTTGTACTTGGATATAAGGCCTCCTCAAAATTCAAAATGATCTCATGCTAAGATCCTTAGCATCATTTGCAGATTCTTGTTTTCAAAATTAGGTTTTGAGAGGGAATGTCCATTTAATTCATTATGCCTTCCTTGAGGTTGAAGAGATTTGCATAAATTCTTTCAAGGCAATTTTTTTCTCTTCTCATCTCATTGTCATTTAATTATTTACTCCATCGCTTATTTACATAAGCAGAAGCTTAAAGCACTCTCTCTCTTACATTTTAAATTATAATCTAAACATAATTTTTATGTTTCTCTGTCTAACTGAATTGATAAGGTTTGTTTAAACACTGCCTTTTTTTCTGGCCATGCAAGATTCTTGGGGTTCATGTTGTATATTTGCTGGCCTGGTCCTAGAATCAGTAATCTCATCAGAAGTTTTGATTCCCCTTATTGGTGAATGATAAAATGAACCAAGTTCAAAGCACAAAATATGCTTCTTGCTTTTGGATTCTAGGCTTTTTCAGCTGAGCGGTCAAGAATGTGTACATGAGTGCAATAGCTATTCTAATGTTTCTTGTATAAATAGTTCTCTCTATATGTGTCTATATATACAAGCATCTAGAGCTATAAAAAGTTAAACCTGAGTTCATACTGTCTCCAGTTTGAATTCATTCTTTTAGGAATCACCTCACTCGCTCTTCCCAATGTACATGCAATTCTCACTTCACAGTGAGAAAACTGACACCCCATCTGTCAACCATTTCCTTAAGTGTTCAAGTCTAGTTCAAATGCAAGAAGGATCTTCAAACATTTCATAGAAAGTATATATTACAAAAATCTATATATTTCCCTGTTTTCCTAAAGTAAACATCTTTTAATCAGATTTTCCATTAACTTTAAAATATTTTCATAAATCAGTATCAGAAGTATCGGTGCTTGCTATCATATAAAAACATTTTTTGAGCTATAGTCCAGCCGTTACGTGGCATGGAATTCTTTTTGCCTAACCAGTTCTCTTCATTCCTCCAATTATGTGTCAGTTCCTTTTTCCACAACCCCCAACAATGAGCAGCCACATCTGTGTGCTGTCAGAACCTAGGCCTACAGCATGCAGGCCATTCTGAAATGCCCTGGCCTCCTCTAAGATGGATTCTTTCATTTTCTTATCTCAGTTTTATTCTTTGTGCTGTAAAGGTCTGAATTTGATAAATGTATAATGTCAAGTATCCACCATATAGTATTTAAAGATTAATGCCCAAAATACATCTTATAGTTTGCCTGGCCCACACTTTCTTAGCCTGCTAAACCTCTTGAAGGCACTGGTGTTTTATTGTCTCCATACTTCTGTCTCTTTTAGAACATCATATTTTTGAAATTATAAAAGAGCATAGTCATTTTAGAATGGCTTCCTTCACTTATTAAGAAACTTATTCATCAGTGCATTTTTCTTGACTTTATATCTTATTTCTCTTCATCATGCCATACTGGGTAGGCACCTGAGTTAGTATATCCATTCACCTGTGAAGAACATCTTGATTGAATCAAACTTTGGCAATTATGACTGAAGCTGTTAGAATCTTCCATGTGAAGGTTTTTATGTGGACTTAAACTTTGAAATCAATTAGGTGAGCACTGGTGAGCGTGATTGCTTGGTAAGATTGAATTTGGTCTTATGAAAAAAATAGCCAAATTGACTTGCAAAATGGCTGTACTGACATTTTTTTCATTCTCACCTGAATTATATGAGAATTTATGTTCTGCAACCTTATACGCATTTGGCCTTGTCAGATTTTTGAAGTCACTCAAAATCAAGCCTTTTTAGCCACAGAAATACATATGTAATGCCAACTTGACTTATTTTTCAATTCCCCAATGTTATTTGACGCCGAGCATATCTCCCCAGGCTTATTTACCATCTACACATTCCTGAGTCACTCTCATGGACAGATCTTCCGTCCATTTCCTAATTGTTTCTTTTTTGTTTATTTTTGTTTTGTTTTTTTTTTTTTTTTTTGCTTTCAAGATTTAAGAGTTGTTCGTGTAGTTTGGGTCCATATACTTTACTAAATTTGTGTCTTGCAAATAATTTCTCAAAAATTATAGCTTATATTTTAATTTTCATATAGTTTGAAGAGTACAATCTTTTTTATCTTCCTACAATCTTTTTTAATGGCTCATGCTGTTGGTGTGATATCTGAAAATTCATCTAAAAAGCAGAAGAAGACAGACTCTTTTATGTTTCTTCTAGACATTTTATAGTATTACTCTTCATATTTAAGTACTTGATTGATTTTGAATTAACTTTCATGGAAGTTCTGTAGTCTGCATCTACCTAATTTTGTATCTGAACATCCAATTATTTCAGCACCATTTGTTGAAAGGACTGGTTTTTCTGTTGTGTTCCTTTGTTCCTTCGTCAAAGATCACCCACGCACGTGTGAATAGGTCCATTTCTAGATGCATTATTCATTTCTTTGATCAATGTGTCTCTTGCCAATGTCCACACTGTGTTAATTACTTCAATTTTACAGAAAATCTTAAAGCCAGAGAGTGTTTTTCCTGGGCTTTGTCTCCCTCCCTCAGTGCTGTGGCTCTTCTGGGTCTCTTACCCTCCTTGTCAAATTTAGAATTAATTTGTCAATATCAACAAAATTTTATGCTGGGATCTTGATTTGGCTTGTGTTCAATTTATAGACAAAGAAGTGACAACAATATTAAAACTTCTAATCCATGAACTTTTTTAAACTTCTACATTTATTTTTATATTTCTAGTCAGTTTTGTGGTTTCCTGTATTTAAATCCTGCTCATGTTTTATTTGATTTGTACCTAGTAGTTTATATTTTTGATTCTTCTGTAAAGAATTTAAAATATTTCTTTGAGAGGTAAAGAGAAAAAGACCCCCAGCTGTAGGAAACTGCCTAGGCTGCCTTATACCTGTGGGGGTTGGGTCTTAAAACCTTCAGGACGTCACTCCTCATAGAACCTGCTCTGTACACCCGCCATAAATCCCAGTTGAGCATTAAATAGGTCTTTTTACGTGATGTTGGGCTAAACTTGCTAACCTTTTTAAAAGGAATTTTGTATCTACGTTCACAAGAGATACTGGTCATTAGGGTTTCTCCTTGCAATGTTTTTGTATGCGTTAGGTATTCGGTTAATACTGACTTCATGAACTAGACAAGAAATGTTGCTCTTTTATTTTATGGAATATCTTGTAGAGAATGCAAACCTATTTTTTCTTTTTTTTAAGATTTATTTATTTTTATTGGAAAGTCAGATATACAGAGAGGAGGAGAAACAGAAAGGAAGATCTTCCGTCTGATGATTCACTCCCCAAGTGACTGCAATGGCTGGTGCTGCGCCGATCCAAAGCCAGGAGCCAGGAACTTCCTCCACTTCTCCCACACAGGTGCAGGGAGGACGGCTTTGGGCTGTCCTCAACTGCTTTCCCAGGCCACAAGCAGGGAGCTGGATGGGAAGTGGAGCTGCCGGGTTTAGAACCGGCACCCATATGGGATCCTGGCGCGTTCAAGGCAAGGACTTCAGCGCGAGGCCATTGTGCTGGGCCCTATTTTTTTCTTTGTTATTGGTAACATTAGCTAATGAAATCATCTGTGGCCTTGCCTTCATCTTTCTTTGGCAGGTTACAAATTTTTGATTCAATTTGTAAGAGGTGAAGTAAATTGTGAGTTTCTGTATTCATCTGGCCAAGATTTTAGCTGAGTTTAGTTTTTTCTAAAGCTTCAGATAACAGAGGCTGGGCATTTCCCTAGTGTCCTTGTTTTTTCTCCTGTTATCTTTGGGTTCCCCTAAGAACATCTTCCTAAAGTCTACACTTTCACTTTCACATATTGGTGTCTTACTGCAGCCCTGCTAACATGAGGGACAGAAGTTCTGAAGAGAAGCAGCTTGAAATCTTGAAGTAGATCCTGTACTTGCAGTAGGCTTGAGTCCTCGGGCTGTCATACTGAGAAGGGTTTCTTGGACCTCCTCCAAGAGACTGAGATGGGAGTCACGTGACTGCTGCTGGGTAATTGCCCTTCTGCTCTCTTGGTGAGTTAAAGCTTGGGGAAAGTCTTTTTTTTTTTTTTTTTCCCTTGGAGAGTAAGACTTTACTCTGGAGAACTTGCAGTGTTTCAAAATGACTACTTTCCTCTCACCTAGGATACCAAAAAAAAAAATATATATATATATATATACATTAAAATACATGTATGTATTTATATATTAAATACACACAATTTCATATATCTTTATTATATAACATAATATAATAAATAATGATATAATACATAATATATTATATATCATTATTTATAAGTAAATATATATTTTAAGTTAAATATATAGATATATTTACACATTTTAAATATGTATTTATACATAAATATATAAAATATGTAGATATATAATTTAAATATATATATTTTTTACTGTTTTCAGGGAAATGTTTGGATGCTAATGCTTGAAAAAAATTATATATACATATATTTTTTGCTTGACTATTCACCATAAGAATCTGGTTTCTTAGCAGAAAACCTATGAAAATGTGGGTGACCTCAATATGGGGGCTCCCAGGAGTTTCTCCTTTTCCAGCTTGCCCATTTTGTTAAAGAATCGCTACTAGGTTATAGCTCGCTCAGCTGCTGTACCCCAGAGGCAGGTCTTGGTTGTGTTTCTCTATCTTCACCTCTTCAGCTCACAGAACAGCAATTGGCCCCATGATGTCCACCCTCTTATGGATCCAAGAAAAATCATTGCTTTTCAGACCGTTTAGCTTTGCTGTTGTAGGATGAAAATGGCAACTATCCAGCTTTTCATATATCAGACCTAAATGTGGGAACTCAGTGGATTTTTTGCTTTTAAATAGCTATCCTGTCTTGGGCTCCCCTTCTACTTGCCCTGCTCTAAGATGGCATCTGAGCAATGGAAAGCAAAAACAAGTGCGAGTTTAGCGTGGAGGGGTACAGGGGTTCCTCCCTCTGTTCCCAGGATGTTGCTTTTATCTCCGTCTTACTGGATCTTCCTAGAAGTGTTGCTTGCAGGCTTGATTGCTGGCCATTGACTCTTTTCTCTCCTAACTCTGAAAGTTCTTTGCTTATCAAACCCTGTTTTGTCCTGGCTGAAACTGCAGAACCCTGAGAGTTACAGCAAAGCAGCCTTTCTAACCTGCATCTGGTCATGTTTTCCGTAGTTTCTCACCAAGACAGTATTCATTTGGCTAAACAGATATCTCTCAGAGATCCTAAAAGCCAACAAGGCAGAAACATCTTTACTTTTGGCTCTTGCAACATGTGTGTCCTTTGGAATTTTAGCTCAGAGGGAGACAGACCATGACAGCCTAACATCTCCACCTCAGACCTGCATCTCCTTCTGTGGCTCGGAAGCGCCCAAGGCCAAGAAGGATGGACCCTCACTTTGCTGAGCTTTGGTCGCCACAATTCTGGTCAACATGGTGGCCTTTTCTGGTGTATCTGCCTCTGTCTGCAAAGATGACCGAATAAAGTGAATAAGCTTCATTACTATAATCTTCTCAATGGTGTCTCATCTTTAAATCTATAAAATAGGCACATTAACATTTATTTTAAAGGCTCTTTTAATATTAGTATACTGTATGAATAGATCATTTAGAAAACTAAATTATTTACACAATTATGTGTTTTTATTATTTTATAGTGCTAATCATTGCTGTATAAACAAATACTAATAGTTTCATTCAGGGTGGTTTTTAAAGATTTATTTATTTGTATGAAAGGCAGAAAGACAGATTAAAAGACAAAGAGACGGTGAGGCAGAGAGCGAGAGAGAGAGAGAGATCTTCCATCTACTTGTTCCTTCCCGAAATGACCGCATCAGTCATAGATATGCCATACCAAAGCCAGGAGCTTCTTCTAGATCTCACACATGGGTGTAGGGACCCAAGCACCTGGGCCATTCTCTGCTGCTTTCCTGGGCTCATGAGCAGGGAGCTAAATTAGTAGCAAATCAGCCCAAACTACAGCGTGAGCCTATGAAAAATGCTGACACTGCACACAGTGGCTTTACCCACTGTGTTAGTGTTCCCACTGTAGAGTTTTATAGATATATTTTTATTGGTTATATATTTTCTTTGTTGGAGGTTTAGCAAAGAAGAACACAGCATGTTGACTTGCAGAGAAGTAGAAACTGGATAAAGTAATGAAAGAAACAGACCATATAATTGTTTCTGTAACATTTTAGCATACTACTCACTGTAAAGTTTGATTTCCTTCAATGATTGCTAGTAAGGATCTATATGTTTTTGTTTGTTTGGTAGTCCTTGGACAGCATGCCTTAGCTGTGCTTGGAGGCCTCTTGAAGTAATTGTAGGAGGAAAAACAGTAGAATTCACCAAAACAGACATACAGAAACCAGTTCTGATTATTTTGATAACAGCATAATTAATCAAAGGGATACAGTGCTGGCTTCTCAATGTTGTGAATCACCCATCCGGTTATACTGCAGAATAAGAGTCTTATTTAATAGCAAACACACAGAAGGGCATGGAGGGTAAAACCACTACCCCCAATGTTGGCATGCCTGGGGGCACCAGTTGTTGTCCCAGCTGCTCCACTTCTGATCCAGCTTCCTGCTTATAGTCTAAGAAAAGAAGTAGCCGCAGAAGTCCCTGCCATCCATGTGAAAGACCCAGAAAAAGCTCCTGGCTCCTGGCACCTAGAAGGCGAGGCCATTTGAGGGAATGAAGAAGCAGATACAAGATGTCTCTCTGTGCTGTGTGTCACCTTCTCTTTTCATAACTCCAACTTTCAACTAAATGAATACTTAAAAAAAATACACACACCTGGGCTCGGCAGCATGGCCTAGTGGCTAGGGTCCTCACCTTGATCCCATATGGCCGCTGGTTCTAATCCCGGCAGCTCCACTTCCTCTCTATCTCTCCTATCTGACTTTGTAATAAAAATAAAATAAATCTTTTAAAAAAAATACACACACCAAGAAAGTGAGAGCAAACATATTCCTTAGAAGCAAAGCTGTCATAGACGTTTCTGTACAAATCCACTGTGTACCTATTCTAGATAAGGTTTTGTGATAGGCAGTGAATAATATCATTACACTTAGTATCTTTTAGTTTAGATGAAAAGACAGCATGTAAGAAATTTCAAAACCATGTGATGGATACACTGATAGAGGAAGTTGCAGGCACAAAAAAAAAAATCAATACTCAGGTAAGAAGCAAGGTTGAACTGCAGCCTTTGGAAGGAATCAGGTGGAATCTGTATCTGGAATATTGAGTGGGGCTTAGTTAGGCACAGAAAATGGTAGTAAATATTCCAAGCAGAGGAAGAGTAGAAATATACATGATAGTACAACGTGAAGAAGAAATCGAAGCAATTTTAGCTGCTGCAGCATGAAGCGTAACAAAGGGACAGTGGCAAAGCGGAGGCTACAGCGGAGGATGCGGGAGGCAGCCGTTCTGAAAAGTGATGGTGAGAGAAGAGAAGAAAGGGTGATAGAAGAAGTTTTTGTAGTGTTTGTAGGAAGAGAGGCTAAGTGACTAAATAAATGGTAGTGAAGAGAGAGGTTAGGATAGAGATTGGTTTTAAATGTCAAGTATATCAATGTCTATGCTATTCAAAATGGAAGAGGACACTGTTAAGTAAATGACACAAAACATGGTTTATGGTATATTGATTTTGGTATGCCCTTAAGGCATTAAAATTATAATAGGTGACCGAATAAATAATTCTTATAATTTGGGAAAAGCTGTAAGCTGAAAATAAATACCAGAAAATTGTCAGCTTATACATGATAGTTCACATCATTATAACTAATACATGTGTGTTCATAGAAAACAGAATTGTAGCAAATAAATGGGGAAGAATGCAGATTCAAATCTGAAAGTCTGAGTAAATAAACAAAAATAAATAAATCTTAAAAAGAGTTAGATGACTGCAATATAGACAGAATGCTGTGCTGCTGTTATGTCTGCAATGTTTGACCTACACAGCGTAAGGGGGTTAGGCACTGAGTGCCTATGCAAATGTTGTGTAAATCTTGCTAGGTACAGCTTGCCTACTAAACCATTTAAATAGAATTGCTACTGAATCAATGTTTCAGAGGCCTGAGTCTTTGTGTTCTGAAATATATTCAGAATTAAATCCTTGTATCGAATTGTCAGGCCGAAATATGAAAATAAGCAGCAGTCCCAATATTGACTTTCCTTCTGATTCATAGACCATGTCTTTTTAGATGAAGGCAGGAAATAAAAAAAAAAAAACTTGCATTGTGTTGGAAAGCTCTTGGTCTTTTGCTCTCTGGGCTATCTGTGACATCCATAGACTTCCTGACTCCCTCTAAGGGCAGCGGAGTTTACATCCCGTTCCTCCTCTTCTTGGTGGTGGAATGCCTATGGCCAAATCCATGTCTCCGAGCCGCTCACGGTCCTTGTTTGTAAAATATAGTGCACACACCTACCGTATCTCAAAACTGAGATAACTACAAATCGTGCCCAGGCTGTGGGACTTAGCAGGGCTCTTGGTTTCAGTTCCTATCCCAGACTCTGAATTCCTGAAAGACAGGGAACATTGCCCAGTTTCTGCCCTAGTCCTGATGCAAATACACACACACACATGGATAAGCAGATGATGAAATGAACAAATGGATGCTCTAAGAACGTTCTACAGCACTTAATACTTTGCAAGTAAGAAGAAAATCTTAATGAGAACACTAGGCACTGCTTCGTTTTGGAAGTCTATCTGGTGTTGTGTTTCAGGATCATTTCCCTACTCCGCCTATGCCTAATTCAATGGCACATAGTAGTTATTTATTATTTTTTAAATGTGGGAGTCTAATGCAAAAGTATTTTTGGCATCTACTAAAAATAGCTCTGTCAATTACTCTTTTATAATTCTGGTCTACTCTTGGTGGAGTAACATTCCACAGCACAGTGTGCAAAGTAAAAGCAAAACAAATTTCTGCATAACAGAATTGACTGTACATGTCTCTCTTTCCTGTGTAATTTCTGCAGTTAGAGTTCTACTCTCTTGCCTATAAGATCTAGAAACTTAGCACACTTTCAAGCTGCTTGGTTTGAAAGTGTCTCAAACACTGTAGGACAGGCTCTCAAAGGAAGTTGATTGAAATCTAGCTTGGTTATAAGCCCCTGTTCCTTGGTTATCAGAAAACAGATGGAGGAAAAGAGTTCCAACATAATAGCAATTTAAAGTGCTAACCCATGTAGTAAAAAATAGATTTTTAAAACCTATATTCCCATGGTTACAGGCAAGTTTTCTTATTCATCATATATACGCACTGAGAAATTCAGTAATAGTCTGATCAAACTCTGAGAAATGGTTACCGTGTTGCCTCTGCAAGAATGAGTTCCAGTGAAAGACATTATGTGATGTGCGTGCAGTAACCATGCCTAGATAGCTTCCTTCCCCATGTCTGAACAAGCAAAGGAAATCTGATTAAGTGAATGGCAGGATTCTGACGCCTACCCTACCTTGTTCCCACTGAAGACTGCTGGATAGGACTGCCATCCATAGCTTCCCCTCTCCCACCCACACACACTTTGCTTGGCAATAGCTTAAATTTACAATTAATATTCCTGGTTAGGAAATACAAATCATATCTGATGTTCTGTGTGTGACATAGAAGTTCTTGGAGGGGAGATGCTGACCCTCTAACCTTACTTTGTAAGCTTCTCTTATTTTAGGCTTAGCAAATGCATTACAGCAACATGGGCTCCAGTGGGCCAGAGTGGTGAGCTGAAAATAAGATTTTTCTTATCCAGCCAACTGACAGATTACTAGAGTTATATAGGCTTACACCTACTTGTTGTATGGTATCCCAAAGTGATGCTACAGCATGACCTTATTTTTAAAAAGATTTATTTGTTTTCATTGGAAAGGCAGAAACACAGAGAGAAGGACAAGTAGAAAGATCTTGGGTCTGCTGGTTCATTCCCCAAGTGGCCACAATGGTTGGAACTGAATTGATCTGAAGCCAAGAATCAGGAGTTTCTTCCTGGTCTTTCATGTGCGTGCAAGGTCCCAATGTCTTGAGCCATCCTCTACAGCCTTCTCAGGCCACAAACAGGGAGCTGGAAGGGAAGTAGAGCAGCTGGGGCACCAACTGGGCACCATATGGGATCCTGGCATTTGCAATGCGAGAATTTAGCCACTAGGCCATTACACTGGACCCAGCACAAACTTATTTTTATGATTTTTAGTTTGTTACTTCTTGTAATTCTACTGCATGTGGGCATGTAGTTAGAGCAATCACTCTCTGAACAATTGCGATTTTATCAGAAAATTTATTTGAATGAATTTAGACATGAAATCATAAAAGACACATTAAATTTAACTGGATTGTTTCCTTTGTTTTCTGTAGATTAATTCATTGATACAGGGTAGAAATAAGATACTTTAAAAAATAACCGCTGCATATAAGGATCCCATTTGAGATACTCTGCTATTTTGCCCATCATGATTCTTTTTCCTTGACTCAAAAGGCTTAATAATCCTCTTTCGAAAATGCTCTTTTTTTCAACAGTTCTTTTCTTTATATGAGGGTCTGGTTTATTTTAAATGGTCCTCTCAATCAGAAAAATAATTGATTACACTTGAGTCCAGTTTCCTTGGTATTGATATTAAACACTTCAGAACTGCAATATAAAACTGCCTTTTCATTGCCTTATAGCATGTACTTTTTACAGATAATTACACTGATTTTCATCTCTAGTGGTATTTTAGTTGTCAATGATTATTTTTTTCTGGTTATCATTTTCTTTCTATTGTGATTATTCTTCCCAGAATAACAGTCAGTTTGTCAAGGAATTACAGAACCTGTATCTATTGTTGTGTTGAAGTGTCGTACAAGTGCAGCCATTCTTATTTGATCCTCAAGATGACAATGAAGCGCAGAATTTTTATTATGCCCAAAATCCTCAAAGAAATTGCACACAGCCACTCTGACTGACCTAGGTTTCATGGCCACATATGGCTAAAACACATTCTTCTGCATGTCTTGAACATATTTATTTTTTTTACGTGTTTTGATATGAAATTATAAGAATGTGAAATGTGCACAAAAAGTGGAAACAAGGAAATGGTTAGCAATAGAAGACTCTTACTGTACTTTGTAATTTTCTCAGTGCAAAGGTATCTTCCAGAAATTAAAAAGATTGATCATCTATTGTTTAAATTTACAGATGACTATAAGCAAAGCAAGTTGTATATGAATTTATGTTGCATTATTTTCTTTGATGTTTTTACATTTTATTTTTTATTTTTGATGATGTTTACATAGTTGACCAGGATGGGAAGTGTCTAGAACTAGGGGAAAGTGGGTGAGACCATTGTTTCCAAATTTTCTTTTTCTTTCTCCTGTATCTGGAGGAAGGGAGAGATTACAGGAGAAGTCACATCCAGCCTTCAAACTGCCCCAGTACCCAGGGATAAGGAAAGGCCTGCCTGATGTCAACCCAGGGTCCCCAATGTGTAGCATGCTCCAAGGGTTCTGCTTATGTGGTTTCAAAAACTCTGAAATGTTGTAATCCAAGGATGAGGAAATCCTCCCAAGGTCCATTGGCTGACACAGTCAACCCTACAGTCCCCATTTGCCCAGATATTTGCTGTCAACACTTGGCTGAGGAATTTGATCAATTCGTTCTACCCTCCTTCCTCTGCTATGGTACCAGGTACCCTCAGCAGGCTCCAATGGACTGCAATATCCTCCATGTGTGCCTAGACATGCTGTCAACTGCTCCACCATAGCCACTGAGAAGGTCCAGTTCTGACACATGCACTCCATGATTGATCTACAGATCCTGCAATTCTTCCCATGGTTGGAATTCTGAATCCAGTGTCAGTTTGGGAAATTCCCAAATAAACCTGTTCTGAGGTGATCCCACACTTGAGTCTTGTGTGTGCTGGACAGAATGGGGTCTGGCTCATTCTATAAGCCACATTTGACTTAGCATACACTGGTAGCTGCAATTGCTGGGTTAGTTCTATCTCCAGCCCCATCTCTTAGGGAAAAAAAATGGATGCTGCTGCCCAGCCCACCCTTGCCCACCAGCACACGACCCTCACGTACACCAGCAGGAACTGCCGCCTAATCAGAACAACTCCCAATAATCCCCAAAAGGCGTGTCCCTGGCTCCTGTACTCCCAGTGTGTGCAGCAGTCTGGTCCAGTCTGCCCCACGTCCCACTCAGCTCTCGTACACATCAATGGGTGTTGAAGCCTAGCTTGACTGGCCCCACTATCTAGCTCACACTCATGCCAGTGGGTGCCAGCACCTATCTAGCCATGTCCACTCCTAGCCCTGGTACTCATGCTCACTTGTGGGAGCATCAGAGAGGTGCCCAGAGTTTCCCTACTGGCCCCACTCCTAGTCCTGCATCTTGTACTTTCCAGGTGGTTCTGCAGTCCAGCTTGACAGAATTTGCCACGCCCCCAGTCCTAGCACTTGCCAGGTGATGATGCAGCAAAGCCCAACCAGCCTGCACTTACTCTGGCTCATGCATGCAGCAATGCATACAGTTGGTTAGCCCAGCCTGGCTCTCCCCCAATACAGTTCACATGCAGACCAGCAGGTATTGTAGCTCTGCATGGCCTGGTCTGCAAGCAGTTCCAGTACTCATACTCACCAATGGGAGCAGTGGCCCAGTAGGAAAGCGCCCTGGAGCCTCTCTACTTAGCTAAACTCACCCCCTCTTCCCATTAGAAGAATATGCCAACACTATGCTAACCCTAGAAACGCTGCTCAGAAAAGTGCTGAAATCAGAAAGAAAGGAAGTTAATCAACAATGGCAAAGGGGAAAATCTTCCCATTAAATCCCACAAAAGAAACCAAAGTTAAACAGAGAATCCAACATGTGTACGCATTCACACACTCATGCACACACATATAATAGGACTAAATTGCAACCTCTCAATATCACCTCTGCTCTCAAATGGCCGAAACTCATCAATCAAAATACATAGATTAGCAGAATGGATCAAAAAGTAGGACCCATCTATCTGTTGCCTAATCAATGAAAGTTACAAGGAAGCTGAGAGTGAAAGGATGAAAAAGACATTTCATGCCAATGATAGTGGGGGACCTCCATGCCCCATTAACATTAATAGACAGATCCATGAGATAGAAGCTCAGCTAAGAACTCACACTTCTCACACAGACAACAGAACAAATGGATTTAATATATATACAGAACCTTCCATCATACATACACTGAATGTTTATTTTTTTCAGTTGTACATGGATAGGTCACAAAACAGGCCTCACAAGCTTTAAAAAAACTGACATCATAACATGCATCTTCTCAGACAACCACAGAGTGAATCTAGAGATTCGATACATCAAAAAACTCCAGGAAATTTGTAAACTTTTAAAAAATGAACAAGATGTAGTTGACCGAACAATAGGTCAGAGAAGAAATATAAAAATTCCTTGGAGCAAAAAGGCAGTTTTAAAAGTTAAATTTATCACACTTGATGCCTATGTTAGCAAACAAGAAAGACACCAAGAAAATGAACTAAGTATACACTTAGAGGAACTAGACAGCAACAGCAAAATAATTCCAAGAAAAACAGAAAAAATAAGGTAATAGTTGTAAACCAACTAGAAAACAAGAGAATAATGAAAGATATATGTGCAAAGACTTTCTAGAAAAATCATCAAAAACAAAGATAGTCAAGAGCAAAATAAACAAATGGGACTAGATTAAGCTAAGAAGCTTCTGCACAACGAAGGAAATATTCAACAAAGTGAAAAAGCAACCAACAGAGTGGGAGAAAATCTTTGCATACTATACAACAGATAAGGGGCTAATATCCAGAGTATACAGAAAAACTCCAGACTAACTATAGCAACAAAACAAATTAACCAGTCAAGAAATGGGCAAAGGAAATGAGCAGACACTTTTCAAAGGAAAAAGTCAAAATGGATAACAGACATATGAAAAAATGATCAAGCTCTCTAGCAATAAGGCAAAATCAAATAAAAATAGCACTGAGGCTTCGCTTAACTCCAGTAAGAATGGGCAGCATACAGACAACACCTGCTGGAGAGGATGTAGAGAAAAAGAAACCCTACTCCACGGATGATGGGATTGGTGACTGGTGCAGCCGCTTATGGAAGTTGGAATGGAGGCAACTGAAAGTTTATCTACCATATGACCCAGCAATCCAACTACTGCGAATATATCCAGAGGATCTGATACATGAGTCAGCAAATTGCACCCTGTATTCATTCCACCTCAAAGAACAATTGCAAAAATATGGAAACAACATAAATGCCCATTGAAAGAGGACTGGATAAAGAAACTGCAGTACATCTACTCTGTGGAATACTACTCAGCTAACAAAAAGAATGAAATTCTATGGTTTGCATCCAAATGGGCCCAGCATTATGCTCAGAGAAATGAGGCAGTCCCCAAAACACAGATATCATATGTTCACTCTAATGTAAAACAACTTTCAAAAAATACACACGGACACACACACACAGAGAACAAACACACATATGTAACCCCACAAACATAGGATGTAATGGAGACCAGACAGGAATCAAGGAAAATAAACAGAATGTATCTCTCAATGAAACTTCTATGCATACCTCGACAACAAAAATTACAATCCTACTACTGACATGCCTACAGTGTCATGACCTGCATAAATAGCAAAAAATTGGAACCATTTCTTTCATCTCTAATTTATGTGATTGCATCCTGGTGATGCTCAACACTAATATGGCTAAGGGTTGTTTTGCTTATCTTCTTAGGAACGGCTATTTGTTGTTTCAATTTGCAGCTTTTTTGGTATCAAATCTAATTATTTTTGCTGTGAATTTTACCTTTTCACACTTCCTAGTCATTTGTATTTTTTCAATAAGTCCTTGTGATTCGTTAATTGATCGTCCATAAGAGATTTTTCGATTGCTTGTAAGCACCAGAGACTGTCAATGTCCCTTTCAACACTGTTTTTGCTACATCTTACGGGTAATGATGTTCTAGTTTTTATTGTAATTTCTTCAGCACCACATGGGTCAAGCAGTGTCATCAATTTCTACAAGAAGCTTTTTGATTTTCTTTTTCATCACTCTAGTGATGCACTGATGTTCTGTGGCATGTTCTTTAAGCTCATGTTGATGAAAACTTACTGTTGTTCTCCCTGTTGCGCACTGTGTTTTCTGGCTTTGTAATTAAGTGGATGTATGATGGAAGTGTAGCAGAGACTGACATGTCCAGATGTGGAGACAGTGTGGTATGTCTCTCTGCATTCGGACCAAAGACGGACTCCCAGTGAAATAGTTGAAAATATCCTGACAGTAGGATGCTGGTCTCTGACATGGCCCATGCATACATTGTCGAGAGACACTTCAATAGCTGAATGATAAGCTTATGCCTGTTCATGAAGAATCACCCATTGTAATACTAGAGGGGAAATGAATGGGAGGGAGGGAGGGAACTTGGGGTGGGAGATGGGAAACCCCAGAGCCTATGGAACTGCATCATAAAACAATAATAAAAAGTAATCTTAAAAAAGCATGAGTTTCTGTAATTAATAATTAAAATGTACTAGTGACTTAACACAATAGTTAATATTAAAATAAAGTTGCATAATAATTCAAAAAATACAAAGAATGTCCTTTTATTTATGTCTTTAATATCTGGTTGGCCTTCATTTTTGCTATCGATGGTTAAAAAAAAGACTAGGTCAAAAAATACCGACTGAGGGCCAAAATTGGATATGAATTAAATGTCTTTTTTATTTAACGTCTGTTTATGTAATCTATAGGTCTCAGCTGAAACTGTCTAATTGTTCTTCAGCAGGCTAGACCCAATGAGCCCCTAAGGACTTCCCCATAAGTTTGAGTATCTTTATCTCAGTATAATGTTTATGATCCGTGAGATGCTGTAAAATTGAAAATTTATAGCCTTATCATTATGGTTTGTTCATTATGTATGAGGCATAATTTGTTACTTGATGTTAAATTTATGAATATATATAATTGACACAGCAAATCTGAACAACTGCCCCATGGATGTTATGAAGTTATTATTAAGCTTAACAAATTTGGGGAAATTGTTACAAAAGCATTAGAAATAAATATGTTTTGATTCTGTTGACATGTACTTCCAACCAATAATAAATAAATAATTAACGTATTTCATTGGAAAAATTCCTCCATCTCAGACCAGCTCACAGCTGCATTATTCCTTTTGATCAAAATGATATAAATAAGCCATAGGCAAGATACTCTATTGGCTTTAGGCTGTTTGATCATTTGCGCATAGGCCTATCCCATCTTTGTTCTTCTACATTGAGAATTCTGAGTGCTTGTGATGAAAATGAAAGAACCTAAATATGTTCAACTATATTTTAACCCATGGTTCAAAATACGTGTTTTTCTTTCCCTCTCAAGGTGAAGGTTTTATTTATTTTTCTTTATTGAAAGGGACTGTCTTCTTTGGTAGACTAGAGTCCTTACATTTGCCACTTCCGGAAGACTGTCAAATCACAGCAAGACTTACCCTGGGGATTCAAAGACAAGTCAATGGACACATGCCAAAGTCCCATACGACTGATGCCTTTGAGAACATCATGTGCTCTCGTCTACGAATTCAACTTAGGTAGCTTGTCATGTCCTACCTGGAAATACATGTGTATGTTTCAAACACATCTAATGTTTTATCTACTAGGAGAGACTTCTTCCACAACTTTGTTTTTCCATTTCTTTTGGCTTATATTCCCTGAAGCTCAAACATTGTTTCTTAGACGTCATCTTGCATAAATCTTAGAATAAAGTATGCATGTGTGTGGAGGAGCAGAGGGGTTTTACTTAGGGAGGAAGAATTAAATGTCACTTTACTGTCATGTGACCACTAACATCAGGCTTTCTACTCTCACTTCCTAGTAATGAAACACACATAAAAGGCCATAAACCCCCGAAAAGTGTATTATTGAAACCTTCACTAGAAGATTTGCATGTAAATGAATGCTATTTCTCTTTCTCGCCTTGTTGATGCTCATGGAATATGAAAAAGTAAGTCTTTGGTCAATGGATATTATTGATTTGCTCCATTCTGCTTCTCCACTGCAAACTTCAAAAAGAGGCATTGTGGAAAAGACAGAATATAAGGACTTAAACCAAGTCACCTTTCCTCATTGCTGTCCTCAAATGATGGCAGAGGAGGAAGGTGGAAGAACTAGAAGGAACTACCTAAAAGACAAATTTAATTATTTAGGTTTTCATGGAGGGGTTAGGCTAAATGCTCTCTTAGGGAGTAGCTGTGGAGCAAAGTTTACTAATCTGGGGGGGGAATAATCAATACTGACAGACTGCTGCTAATTTCCTAGGCCACTTGAATTTGGACAGGCTGCCTAAATTACCTGGGTGTCACCTGATTGGCCAATATTAAGGTAAGGTTTTTGTTCCAGCAGGTGCAAAACCTGTTGTTTACTTAGCAATGTTGGCAGCAGCTGCTGCCTGTGCTGTTTCAAAGCAATTAAAGAGTGCTGTTTATTAGGAGGTTGCCAGGTGCTGGCTGTCCTATGTTTTGTGACAGGCAGGGCAAAATTTCATAGAAACACCTGCCTGCCTCCATGACGGACCTCTACTAACTGTCTATTATGTACATAGCATTTAATCTTTTGTGGGTTTAGCTGACAGAGCAGAAAGCCTAAGCTGAAACCTCCTCTGAGGGATGAAGGAACATAATGGGTAAGCACTTTCTTGTTTGCCACTACTGACAAGCATACTTGGGATATTAATTAGGATTTTATTTCTCTCCATTTCAAAACTTTTGAAATGGAATAAACGAGGAGTCTTCAAAACGTTCATGGAAAATACATGGTAGGAAAACTCATAATGTGTTTCTGCTTTTGTGTGTGTGTCCTAATAAACATCTTTTAATGCAAACAATTTAACTTACCCTTGTAAAATAAATGAATAGAATCAAATCACCACAGCTTTGAGATTTAATGATGCTTTTCAACTTAGATAAACCAATCTTCATATTGTGTTCAAAAGTATGCTGAAGACACAAACTTACAGATTATTGTAGTTTAATATTGCCTAGCTTAAACATGCTAAGAACATGTTTATAATAACCCCATCAGGCATCACAAAATGACATTATATTACATATAGTAGCCCAGGAATAGATTAAAATTAAAATTTTTCTCTGTTGTTTCTATTGAATGTGTATCATTTTTGCACCAACAGAAGACAATAATTCTAAACATGTTGAAGACCATCTAAACTTGTTGTCTTTGTTGTTTTGAACACCTATGTGGCTAGCCCAGGATCCCTGGGAAATTCTTTGGTGGGAAATTCTTTGGTGAAGAAAGAAAAATGCAATGATTTTCCAAATGTTAGGTTGCAATTTTTTTCTCTTTGTAAAGTGTTCCGAGACGAATTGAGGAGACTCCCTTTTGTAACATATTCAGCAAGCCTTAGCTGCTTGTCAGGAGAAATTTCTTCCATAAATTTACACTTGTGGAAACTGAGCATATTTACTAATGAGGTCTAATGATAATATCTTCAAGTTTTATAGCTGTTTCTCTAGCTTCCCATTGAAAATATGGCTGGTTCTCTACCCACCCAGCACAGAAGCCATACAGGGCTCAGTCTCAAGTATTACAAGTTCGTCTCCGATCTCCTCTTTGTACACCTTTGCTTCACATTCCTCTATTAAAAACTGTCCCCAAGAAAAATATTGTAAAGATTCAAAGCATTCATAGAAGAATCTCTTACTTCTTCCTACAATGTTTGCATTTTTGGAGAAAATGGTATGGGTAGACATGAAAGAATTTTTTAAAAACCTCATTCTGGGGCTGGTTTTGTGGTACACTTGGGTTAAGCCACTGGTCTGAGATGCTGCCACAGGAGTCATGGTTCAACTTTGGGCTGCTCCACTTTGTAGGGTAGAAACGCAAAAATGAGCTGAACTTGTTGCTAAGACAACCTAGGAGGAGCTCACAGCGGCCCATCAGCGACTCCGTTACTCTGAGATGACACAGCCCATTTCTTCAGTAGAAACCCAAGTGAGGAGTGAGATGCCAATCTCCACCTTATCCAGACCCTCAGTTTCCATGCATTCCAACCATCATCTCACATGATTTGTGGCAAAGGGCATGAGCAAAGAATGCATCAGCACAGACTTTGCCCGTGGGCCAACAACTCAGGAACAAGACGTATGTTTATGTACCATCCTTATTTTTCTCCTTCTCAAGCCCAGCAGTGCTGGCAGGGCAGCTGAGGCAGCAGCAAGGAGTTGACAGAGTGAACTGCTGAGCAGCTGCCTCTTCACATCACACAGCTCTCAGATGCAACGGACTCTTTTCTTTCACTAGGAGTTCTAACACTCATTTTTCCAGAAATAATAAAAATAATAGAAATGTTTACTGATCACAGTGCTAAATGATTTCAAGGACACTGTTGATAAGGAAAGATTGGTTTTTGTACAATAAAAGATGTGACAGCCAGTCCATAGTTATTAAAAGGAGAAAGGGTCAGAGGCTTCTGAAACCCCAGGAGAATTTGCAGGGTTCTGTGATCGGGATGTTTTGCAAACAATCAACTGTTGATAGAAAGGACAAGAACAAACAGTTCTTTGAAAGAGATTCCAACTCTAGGATTATATGCTTCCTTGAAATGCTGAGTGCAAAGCACATTCCAATAATAATCATTGTGATTTTTTCTGGTGATTAATTAATGCTTTTCAAAATGACAAGAACTGTAATAACTATGTGACATAAGAAAACTGTATCAAGGAATGGCAAAGCCATCATGACATTTCAGTTCCCTCAGTGCAGCTCAAAGACAATGAGGCAACCATCAAAATAAATAATTTCATCAGTGATTAAAAGAATAAATACTGTTTGGTTCATCCTACCAAGTGATAGCTATAATTTGTTCTACTAACATCCCTCTGGAGAGCACTTGGAACTACAGCGATTCATTTACTTGTGTTACTTAATCTTACTTAAATGTTCGAAATGTAGTTTATGGAGATCCATGGAGGATAGAATGCTCAAAATAAGTGGAATAGAAATCAAAGAAAAAAAATGAGGCAAAGGGAAAATAACAGTTTAAAAGAAATGGATTTAGGAGATGCCGTTTTAAAGCCGAAAGTCATACCATAAAGTGATTTCTGGGGAACAGTGCAAAGAAACACACTTAGGCACATGGTTTTCTGTCTTATGAAAATTAGTTCCTGAGAGGACCAAATTATGTCTGATATTGAAATCCGATGAGCACAGATGTCCATAAAGAGGGCAATTGTTAAAGAAGCAAAATGCAAAATACTGTCATCAGGATAAACACAGTGAACAGTTCCACAGGACATTTCCAGATTGAGATGCATTTAATCCAAGTCCACATCCAAATAACACTCTATTGCTTTCTATGAAGTCCATTTACTTTACAACAGAAGTGCCAGTTCCTTTTTAAAACCATATTATTATTATTATTATTATTATTTTAATGATCTTTACATAGTTGATTAAGGTGCAGAGTCAAAGGCTACAGGAAAGTGGGTAAGACCATTGTCTCCACATTCTCTTTTTTTTCCTGTATCAAGGGGGAAGAGGGAAAGACAAAGGGAGTAGCCCTACTCAGCTTCCCAACCATCCCAGGGTCCCCGACCTGGGCATGCTCCAGGGGCACTGCTCAAGTGGTTGTGATAGTTCAGTTATTCTGAATTGCTGCTAATCTTGCACGATTAAACCTCTCCAGTTTTCACTGGCTGACACAGTCCATCTTAACATTTCTATTTGCTCAGATTTTCACTACCAACATGTGGCTGGGCTAGTTGATCAATTTGTTCTGTCCTCTGTCCTCTGTTGTGGCACCAGGTGTCCTCTGCAGGTTCTGATGGACTGCCATATCCTCCATGTGCACCTGGATATGCTGTCCACTGCTCCATCTGAGCCACTGAGGAGGCCCAGCTCTGACACATGCGCTCCATGGTCAGACAATGGAACCTGCACGTCTCTTCACGGTTGGGGTTCTGAGTTCAGCAGTTCAGTTGGGGGGATTCCCCAAAGAAACTTCGTCTAAGGTGATCCCAGACCTGAATCGTGTGTGTGGTTGCCAGTACAGAGTCCGGCACAGTCTGTCACCCCAATCAGCTTATGCACATGCTGGTGCTTTTAATTGCTGGGTCAGTTCTGTTTCCAGCCCTGTCTCAGCCCGATCCTGCCCAGCACACACTAGGCCCTCACACAAACTGGGGGAACTGCACCCTAGTCAGAGAAATCCACAATAACCCCCCACCAGTCCTGCCCCCTGTCCCAGTTCCCATGCTTGCCAGTACATACAGCAGACTGCTCCAGTCTGTCCCACATTCCATTCAGCTCTCATATATGTCAATGGGCATTAAAGCCTAGTTGAACCCAACCAGCGCTACTTTCCAGCTCACACACATGCTGATGGATGTCATTCTGCCTAGCCATGCCTCCCCAGACCTGGTTTTCATGTTCTCCAGTGGGAGTGGTAACCCAAGAGGGAGGTGCCCACTATTTCCCCACTGGGCCCACTCCTACTCCCAGATCATGCACTCTCCAGGTGGTTCTGCAGTTTAACTTGACAGAATTAGCCTTCAGAGCCAGCATCTGCTAGCTGATGCTGCAGCAGAACCCAACCAACCTGCACCCACTCAGACTTATGTTTACACCAATAGGAACAATTAACCCAGCTTGGCTTTTCTCTGATGCAGCTCACATGAAGCCAACAGGTGTTGTAGCCCTGCCTGGTCTGATCTGCTCCCATCCCAACTCCCACTCTTCAATGGGAGTGGTATTCCAGCAGGAGAGCCCCATGCAGTCCCGCTACTGGCATTGTCTCCTCTTCCCCCTGGTTCTCATGTGTGTTAGTTGGATGCTGCGATCCAGTCTGGCATGGCCTGCCTCAGTTTGGCATTTGCGAGTGGATGCTGTAGCCTGGCCTAGTCCAGCCCACCCCCAATTTCAGCTCATGCTGTTGGGGGGGCTATAGCCCAGTCCAGCTGGCACTCAATCCAAGCCCTAATGTGTGCTGGTATGTGTTGCGCTGAACCTGGCCCAACACACACTCTATTCTGGTGCTCAGATTCACCAGTGGGTGATGTGAACTGGCCCAGCTGGGTCCACCCCCAACCTGCTCCAAACGTATACCAGTAGGTACTGTTACCCGGCCTTGTCTGGGCTGCTCTCTATTGTGGTTCTTGTGCTCACCTGCAGGGACTGTATCCAGACAGAGGAGTTTCCCAGGCTCCCCCATCAGAACCTCTCCAAATGCCAGATCTCATGTATACCGGTGGGTCCATGGGCCAGCCCTACTTAGTCCAACTCCTGTCCTAGCAGGAACAGTGGCCCTTCCTGACTGACCTTCAACCCATTCCTGTTCTTATTATTGAATGTTTCAGCCCAGCTAAGCCTAGTCCACACCTAGACTCAGCTCATACCTGGCTCAGTAGGGGCAGATACCTAGCCTAGTCTATCCTACACCTACCCTGGTCCTCATGAGCACCAATTGGTGCTGGAGTTGAGCCCAATCCGTTGCAACCAACCCAGTCCACACTTGTGCCAAGGAACACTGCAGCCATATCTAGACCAGGACACAATTCCTACTCTGGCCCCTGCACTCATCAGTGGGAACCACAACCCAGCCAGGGTGTCTCCTCAGCTCTCCAACCATGTCTGTTCCCAGCCACAGATCCTGCACATGCCAGTGGTTGCTCTGATCCAGCCTGGCATAATCCCTCACCTGTCATGAGCTCCGCCTTTGGATGCTGTAGCCTGGCCTGACGTGGCATGCCCCCAGTCCCAACTCTCGTTGGAAGGTGCTGGAATCTGGTCCTGCTCAGTCTGCTCCCATCCCTGGCTCATGCAAATCAGTAGGTGTAGCAACCTAGCCCCGAATGACCTGTGTTCCAGCCTGTTTTCTGCTCTTGCCCATGATCTATGGCTTTCTTGGCCCTTCCCAGTCCACCCCTTTCCAAAACTAACCAATACTTTAGCCGACAGTTGGAGCTACTTTGCCCAGCTTGCCGGATCCCCAGGCCTGGACCATGTGATAACCAGTGAGAGTTATGACCCACTAGGGAGTTTCCCACATTTCCCCAATTGGCTCATTCCCTAGACCTAGTGTCCAAAAGCCCAGCACTCACTCACCATGTGGCAGCAGTGTCTGTGGCCAGGTCCCCAAGTGTGGAGTCCAACTTGGCTTAGGTATTTCCAGCAGCCTCTGCTAGAGGCTCCCACCTTCCAGGCCTTGAGTTCAAACTCCTCTAGGTCTCTGCCCACCCTAGCTCACAAGAGATCCCTTCATAGCATACTTACAAAGAAGGGAGAAACCTCTGGGATCCAGGCAAGCCCAAGACTTGCTCACCACATGGCATCTCTGACCATGGCCAGGGCCCCAAGCATTGAGTCCAACTTGGCTCAGGCATCTGCAGCAGCTGCCAGGCTGTTGGAGGCTTCCAGGACTGTCAGTTCCTCTGTCTCGATCTTATGACATTGCTTCCATTTACTAAATTTATCTCTTTCTTGTGATCACCTGATACATTATAAACATTATTGTTTTTAAGATTTATTTATTAATGTATCTTCCATCTGCTGTTTTACTCCCCAGGTGATCTCAATGGCCAAAGTTGGGCCAGATTAAAACCAGGAATCAGGAGCGTCTTTGGGGTCTCCCACACGGGTGATAGGGTCCCAAACAGCTGGCTGCTGCTTGTACCATGCCATTAACATCCAGCTCCCTGGTTGTGGCCTGAGAAAGCAGTGGAGGATGGCCCAAAGCCTTGGAACTCTGCACCCACGTGGGAGACTTACAAGAAGTTCCTGGCCACTTGGAGAGTGGATCAGCACAGGGAGGATCTTTCTCTCTGTCTCTTTTCCTCTCTGTCTCTTTTCCTCTCTGTATATCTAACTTTCCAATAAAAATAAATAAATCTTAAAAAAAAAAAAGGAGCTGGACTGGAAGTGAAGCAGTTGAGGCATGAACAGTGGGATCCTGGTATTGTAGGTGGCGGCTGTATCTTGCTAGGCCACAACTCTAACTTTTAGTGTTTTGTTGTTGTTGTTGTTGTTGTTTTGTATTTATTTTCATTCTCTGTTGGAAATGCTTGCAACACTATCACAATCTAATTACCTTCCAAGGTCTCCGCTTCCTCCCAAAGCCAACCCACTGGAGGTTAAGACTTCAACTTCTCAATTTGGAGAGGATACAAATATTCAGTCCACAGCATGGACTGAAGCAAATAGACACTTAGTAGAAGAGTTTATGTTCTTCTGTTTGGATTAAGGCTGTGCTATGTGTAATGGTTGCTGCAGTTGTGAATTTCAGAGGCTTCTCCAAATGCCTCTGGCACATGGGTTCTTCTAGATCTTAGCTTGTGGTTGGTGCAGCTGCAGTCTACTGCTGTTGCATAGAGATGGCTAGGATGGAGGTCAGTATGGGGAAAGGATATTCACAATGTTGTCATTGCATGTTGGCCTCTTTCTTTGTCTCTGGGCTGTGACCACAGAAACAAGGATTTCCCCAGGAGTGCACCGGAAAGGGTGGGGCTGTGGAATGAAAAGCAGGTCCTTCCCACCGGCAAAAGTTCCTCCCTTGAAGAGAAAGCTGTCACGGAAAATATACTGTGTGTCTGCCTTTCCAGTGAAAATAAATCTTAAAAAGAAAACAAAACAAACAAAAAAGAATGCTCTGCTTGTTCCACAATGATTCCTCCCTTCTTCCTGAGCAGGCCCAAGCGAGCTTGTTTGGATCTCCACCATGATAACCAGATGGTATTTCTGGAAGATAAAACCTCTGACTGTGGAGCCTTTTCTAAGGATACAATCCTCGGGAGTTTCCCATTATCGCGCTGGTTCACAAGCAGCCTCCAGACATTTGCCACAATTGCCCACGAAGAACTTCCACCAGGCTCCACCAGTGGCTTCTTAAGCCGACCTGAGCCACAGTTCAGCTTGCACCTTTCTCTCCAGATTACAGACTGGCTGCTTGCTTTGAGTGCTATGATGGGCAAGGAAACACACTCATTTTCATATTGTTTACTTTTTTCTTATTATAAGCATGGTAAAGACAACTTTTAATCTTTTTATAGGCCAGAAATGACACTGAGTGTTGCCACATCTGGACTTGACTTTTTGTTTTACTATGCTATTTTAAGTATTATAATGAACAAATATAATGTGTGTATATTGAATGTGCAGGGTCCCAAGGCTTTGGGCCGTCCTCGACTGCTTTCCCAGGCCACAGGCAGGGAGCTGGAGGGGAAGCAGAGCAACCAGGACATGAGCCTGTTCTCATAGGGGATCCCAGCACTTGCAGGTGGAGGATTAGCTAACTGAAGCATCACATAGCTCCTGAGATCCTTTTCTAAATTAATTTTAACTTCACCTTCCTAGCCTTAAGGTGACAGTCCTTCTCTTTAGAGTCTAAATATGGAAAAAAACAATAGAGTCATGCCTGTAATAATGATGTTTTGGTTATTGATGGGGGCCACACACGAAACAGTGTTTCTATTTACAGAACTAAACCATTCCTGTAATTTACTGATGTCATAGCCATTGTAATGCTATAGGCCAATCAATTTCTCACGTATCTGTGGTGATGCTGATAAACCTTTTACACTGCCAGCCTTATAAAAGTATAGCCATACCATGATGCAAAGTGCAAAATACTTGACAATGGTAACAAATGGCCATGTTTCTGAGTAAAATGTTTATCATGTGACACTTTTATCATTAGTTAACAGTGTACACATCCTACCTATATTTAAAATAATTTATTGTAAACAGTATGCAGTGTATGCTGGCAGTAGGTTTATACATAGGATAGCTATAATATCCCTTGATTGTATTGTTTCTGTTGTGCTTCATGTAATCTTCTGCGTTGTTCATCAGAAAACTTACACATACATATTGCTAACATTACCACGGACACCACACTGATCTCAAAATGAAATAAAGGATAACCAATGTGGAAAGTCAGCGAGGTCTGTTGCTCCTGAGCCAGGGATGCCCACTCCGCTGCGACTGGAGTCTTGAAGAATAAGAACAAAAGTGACCAAAGCAATTAAAGTTCTGCTTCGCCGGAGCAAAAACTTAAAAAGGGGTGTGTGTGGGGGGAAGTGGAAAAGAAACTCTATCAGATATGGAAAAATCCTAGGAGCTGGGTGGGAGACCACCCAAAGGGGATCTGTCTTGGTTCATGAGGATTGCAGTGACAGCAGAAAGTTTGTGATGTTGAAAGAAGAGGCTAGACTAACTAACTTTAGGTTTTTTCTTTACATGATTGAGGAATCATTATTCATCCCATTATGTGAGTGCAAGTGGTGGCTCTGTACGTGCTGGTCTGGAGGTTGAAAATTTTTTGCAAACTAGATAAACTGATGGTGGAAGGAAATTACTTTCCAGAATAAATATTCAATATGGACGAAATTTTTGTATTATGGAAGCAGCTGCCTGAGAGGAATTTCATCCATGGGAGGCCAAGTCCTTTGGGCACTTGGAACCGAGCGCTCAGGATGTTGTTTTAACAGTCCCAGTAGCCTAGCTATGTCTTCATCCAGCCCACTCCAACAGACAGACTTTTGGATCACCCTCTAATTTATTCCAAACTGTGCAATGATCATATTTTCCAAAATATTGCTTTTAGTAGATACATTTCTGAAAGTTCACCACATATATTTATTTTGGCTTCCAAATGTATTGCTCCAGATGTTTTTTCTTTCTCATTACACCTCTTTGCTCTTCTCCCTCAAATGACACATCCATTCATCAAGTCACCATTTCCAACACCAGCCTTGAATTTCCTGCAGCCGGAGTGTCTTATTTTGCTTGTGACCCTTCCATGCGTCTCCAGAAGCTCAGCTCAGTCTCTATGAAGATTTCCCTGTAGATTCCCTTCCTTTTACAGGTCTAGCTGCACTGTGCTTTAGCTATTTCATGATTTAGCTTCTCATTGTAAACTAAAAATATTATGTTATTGATTCCCATGCTTCGTTCAACTATACAATACAAAGATAAAGCAAAACTGGCTGGGTTTCTGTGCGGATTAGATGAGCTCTTCAGATGAGTGCTACGCAAAGCAGCACGCAGACAATGCTTGTGCTGGTCAAGACCGTGAAGATGGTAGTGACAGTGATGATGATGAGGAGATGCAGAACTGGGGGCACTGAATTTAGATATTTGAGTTTTGTGGAGTGGGGGGTGGAGAATCCCACAGAAAAAAGATAATCACAAAAAATGAGAAAAATAACTGTTTCTAGTTTCCAAGAAAAACATTCCGTTCTTCGCATGGGAACATTGTGCTCTGCTCTCTTCACGTTGGGGGCACAGCACCAGCCTTCCATGGAGAGGCAGACATCTGTTTGCGATGTTGCAGCGTGGCAGAGGGGCGGGGGTCAGAGGTACTGTGTGCTGATGCATCCAACCTCTGCCATGCACTGTCTTGCTCCTATGTTGGATGTGTTAAGCTGGACTGTGGAAGTGTCTTTGTGAAATCATGGCATCATTGGCTAATTTGACTAAAACATTAGAAGCTGTAATGCATCATATTGCTCAGAGGAGAGATTCTAAATATGTCCAAATCAGAAGGTTGTTCACAGGATGGTGTCCGTATCTGACAAGCTCAATATTAGGAGGTAGAGATGAACTGATTTCTCTCCACGTGGACGTGAAGTTGGGCAGGATGAGTTGTAAAACTAAACGGGACGAATTTGGCCCAGAAGGGAAAGTCAGGGTCAAGTATAATTAATGTGTTATCCATAAAATAAACAGCATTTTACAAGATACACATTTTTGAAATTGTGGATTATGGTTTCATTTATTATATCTATCATTTTATACAGGATGTTTTCTTTCCTACGTTAGAATCAAAGAAAATGGAGGTTAATCAAACTAATGCGAGTATACACGAATTGCTGCCTGAAAATATGCAGAAAAGTTATATGTGGAAGCTTAAATTTCATTCTCCAAGAGAATTTCATATGGTGAGAGTTAAGTTGTTTATGAAACAATTCATACTTTTAAAATAGTTCTATTGAATTAAAGATCATTTTTGTTTTCAAAACACATCCTATATTTAGTCTTTTTTCCTTGGCATCACTGGTATATTATTAGCTTTCTTTCATTCTACTGTTTATTTTGTAAGTAGAAAAGAAAATCAGTTACAAGATATAATTTAACAAAAATAAAATATTGCTTCTGATTTTTTTTATAGTATGCCTTTTTGCTTATTGCTACTTGTCATTAATGCTTTCCTCCAGTAGGGGGCAGGATGTTGCAACCTGTAAAAAACTTCTAAGGGCTAATGAGCAGTATTCATCTGGAGCTAGAATAAAAGTCATGAGAAAGCTATTGTTTTTCTTTCTGTGGCATGTGATAATGGCTAATTCTACTAAGTCCACAGAAGACATATTGTGATAATTTGAAAATATTGTAATGTAATGATTCACCATGGAGCGCAGCTCTCTGCAGTATCAAAGGGCTTGTGTGGATTTGAAGAAAGGATTTTCCATGTTGGTAAATACACAAACATAAATTGCCTGTAAATCCAGTCTCCACCTATGCATTCTATTTTACAAGATGATGATGTAAACATCTATTAGTAACTAAGAGAGAACCATGCATCAGACGCTTGCTGAGCGGTGACATTTGTGTCTGACACACCTCCAGCCCAGGACTTCCAGAGAGAATGGAACAAAACTCTGCCTGCAAGGCAGCTGCTCTCTACTGGTAAGAAAAGAGAGTCACAAGGAAGTTGTCAACCTCACAAAATGGTTGAACAGAACATGAAACAGGTTAGAGAGTGAAAGAGTGTCCAGGAGGCCAGAGGAGCCTGCTGCGGAATGAGGGGCAGTGCCCACGGCACAGATCATCTGCTTTCTCATAGCATATCTTTGAGTCCATTGCAGATGGCAATTGTGTCCACAGAATAGTTGATAAAAGACTTGGAGTCTGCATACAGCACAAAAGAGGGTTTGAATTCTGGCCACGGGCCTTAGTCTGCCTTAGTCACAGCCCTTGACTTACAACTCGTTCCCCACTTGCAGTAGCACGATCATAACGTAAGTAGCAGAAGAGAGCATTGGAGATAGATTATGAAAGAGATGAAGTCAAGTGCCTGGCATAAAGCAGTGGTAGTTATCCATAGATATCGTGTATTATAACCATCTGATCAGGATTGACAATTCCCATCGTGAGGTAGGAAATATTTTCTTTTTAGTTCTGTGGGTCACAAATTCTTGTCCAACTATTAATTTCTTTTTATTATTTCATTTTCCATGATACAGTTTTGTAGGAATAGGGATTCTTCCCTTCTTTTTCTTTTACCAATTCTCCCTCCTACCATTTCCCCCGCATTTAATCACAGTAGTATTGTCCTTTAATAACATTTATAAGCTTAGCATTCTTTTATTTAAGTGCATCATGGCATTGAGGGTATAGACAAAGACAGAAAATCCAGTAGTATATTGTTGAGGTATATTTAACTCTTTCATTGGGAGTCCTACTTTTCTTCAGGAGTAGAAACATATACTGCAATGTATCTTTATTTCTAGTATCCATTACACAAGATTCACAGTGTGTGAAAACCACTAGAGAACACCTGTAAATTAATGAATGTAGTGGTGTTCAAATATAATTCAATTTATCAAAATTGTGGGCAAGCCAGCTTTGGACCTCTGGACTTAATTTTATGGTCCATGCGGTGTCTTACATTTATAATTATAGTAATACAAATATCAGAATTTCAAACATAACTGAATTCAAATATTAAATCAACAATTGCATACTAAGGAGCAATGAAACACATTTTTATTTCATTTGCTAGAAATGTCTATCCTGTTGAAGGTGCAACAGGTGCTGTTTAGTCCAGGGTCACCCTCTGATCAAGCCAGCTGCTAAGCACAGGGAAGAGTCTCCAGAGAGAGCCATGGCTGATGTACTTGTGAATAAAGTAGAAGCTACAAAGTTCAGAGCTTCTCCACAGCACAACTTTCCAGGAACATTTCCCAGTCCTGGACTTCTATGCTGTCACTTATCCCACCTCACATATGCCCACTGACTGTCCAGCTCTCGCTTTTCTCTGGCCCAGACTAGAGGTTCTTATTCAATCCAGTTGCTTTGCAATCTCCTAGGACAACCACCTGCAATGCAGATTGCAGCACCCTCACCACACTCACACTCACCCAGCTGTTTCCAAATTCTTCTCCCTTTCTGATTCTGAAAGAGCTTGGTGCCACTCAGGAGCCTAAATATTTAGAACACACACACACACACACACACACGGTCACTCTGCAGATGCTCTTGGAGAAATACTACTTTAGGTTCAAGAACTGTTAGGCATCAGAGGCAACAGAGACTGGCTTAAGCAGAAGAAAACATCTGCCTTCTCTCCTCCTTCACTCCCCTTAACAAGCAACGTTGCCACTATGGAGAGACTCCACATTGCCTTATCTAGGCAACCGGGCACTTGGCAGCCCACACAAAATGGGTTGGGGGGGATGGAGAGGGAGTTGGTAGGAAGGAGAACTGAAACAATGAAAAGTGTAGAATAGGTGGTCTGCCTTGCTTTAACTGGCTCAGCCCAAGAAGCTTGGCACAATGCCAGATGCTACATAATCTTTGTGGCTGGAGGAGGCGGATATACTATAATGCTAGTCACAAGAGAAATCTTAAATATTCTCAAAATTAAAGTATGCATCCATTGCACATTTATATTTCCCTTTTCCCTCTAAAAAGAGATAAATTATAAGAGAAGTTCAAAGTAATGCCCTGAAGAATTAGAAAGTCAGAAAGATAGGGAATAGCATAATTATGGCATAAAGAAGCACAATTTGTAGATTTAGAAGATTAAAAGGACTTGGGGTTTATCATATATGTTTATGTTCCTACTGAGATTTTCAAAGGTTATTTTCATTGGAAAGGCAGATTTACAGAGAGAATGAGAGACAGGGGAAAAGATCTTCATCCATTGTCTTATTCCCCAAGTGTTCCCAAGCGGCTGCAATGGCCAGAGCTGAGCCAATTCAAACCTAAGAGGAACCAGGTGCTTCTTCCAGGTCTCCCCAAGTGGGTTCAGGGTCCCAAGGCTTTGGGTTCCAGGCCACAAGTAGGAAGTTGGATTCGAAGTGGAGCAGCTGGCACATCAACCGGTGTCATTTGGGATCCTGGCACTTGTAAGGATTTAGCCACTGCACCTTTGTGCTGGGTCCCAAGGGTTTTATTTTCTGATCCTACATTAAGCCAGGCTATGTGGAAATCATAGTAACTTCCACTGATGTGAAATGAAATTTTAGAGTGACAAGGTAGCTTGGAACATGACACTCTGCCACATTTTAGCTAAACAGTATTGAAAAAATGGGTGACCTTTCTATGCTTTTGGTTCCTCATCTGTTAGATGAGGATAACATTACCTCCCTCACACACATGAAAAAGATGTAGAAGTTACACCTGTTTGCTGCACAGACTGCTCAAGGAATGTTTCCTCCAAGACTCAGAGCAACATCTATGAATAGATTTTGCAGCCTTGGATTGCAATGTGAGGTTGAAAAATCATGTTTAACATCCATTACAGGACAAGCATCTGTGTGTTGGACCTTCATTTTGTTACACTGGTTTCTGGCAAGGGTTGTTATCTTTTTCTGAAAGCAAGCAATATTGCTGAGGGCTTCAAATGGAAATTAGGAATAGCAGGTTATTTTAAATTTTATTCAGTAGGTACCCTAAACCCTTCTCTTTCATACTTCCTGCCATGTTTATGTTTAAAGAGCTTATGCTCATTTTATACATGGACAAATCGATCTAGCCCAGTGGCTGAGAACACAGTGTCTCGTGCCAAAACACTGCCTGGTGACTTACAGATTCCTCATCAGCATATATTTCCTTCCTGTCTAAATCTCCCGCCTCTGACTTCAGAGCAACATGGTGTTTAGTAAGTTAGAGGCATTTAATATATTATGGTTGAAAGACTTTTCTAATGAATTTTTATTATGAAGAAGATTAAAAAAAAGGTTTAGGCATAGGAGCAGAGAAAATTAAAACAAACATCTTGGCTTTACAGGCTTCTACTTTGTAAAAACGGCATAAGATAGGTATCACAGATTAGTAGAAAACCATATAATGTGTATTTGTGACACATCAAAAAACAGCTCTTAGAAATGTAAAATGAAATAGTGTGTGTGGGGGGAGGTAAGACGGATTTTAGAATTGGGAGGGCCTTGTTTCTTGTCTAGCTTTGGATGATTATAAATTCCCAAACTCTGAGCTTTAGTTTCAAAAAGTGATTAAATGGCCAGCATGGTGGCATGGCATACTAATTCTCCATTTGCAGTGCTGCCATCCCATATGGGCTGGGTCCCATATTGACTGGTTCCTGTTCCAGATGCCCTGCTTCTGATCTAGTTCCTTGTTTATGGGTTGGGAAAGGCTCAGGTCCTTGGGTCCTTGTGATGACATGAGAGCTCTGGAGGAAGCTCCTGGTTCCTGGCTTCCAATTGGCCAAGCTCTGACCATCATGGCTGTTTGAGGAGTGAATCAGCTGGTAGAAGACCTCTCTCTGTGTGTCTCGTTCTCTCTCTGTAAAATGTGCTTTTCAAATAAAAACAAATAAATATGGTTCTAAAAAGGAGAGCAGTTATGAGACCTCATTGTGAAGGCTTATCTGTGTATATGTGTCAGTACTTTGTAACCTATCAAACTCTCAAAATTGTTACCTGAGACTTGTAGTTTTAAGCATAAATTGTAGGATAGTTTGTATTTGCTATATTTAAAATATCAGCTCACTGTCTTATACTCAGTGAGGCACTGCAAGGGGGTTGATAAAGGAGTAGAGGGGTAAATGAGATTGTACAATTCTTTGCCGAGTTGAACCTGCTTTTTTTTTTCCGTGCTTCCAGAATTATCTGCATATTTAAGATTCATCTCAAATGTCAGCAGAGCCTGGCCTCTTTGGTCACAACACCCAGCAGTGTTAAGATTAACAAGGAGGAACTGCTGCTGGCTAGGGGGATTGGTCACTGAGGAAGATGCTCCTGGTGTAGGGGCAAGGCCCAACTCACAGAGGTCTTTTCCATTTCTGGCTGTCTCTCCTGGCCCTCCAGGCTGCAGTCTCACCCAGCATGTGCAAAGGATCAGAAAAATGGTCCCATCCAGACTCAGGCTGGCAGAGTCATGGTCCCCGGGGACACACAGGTAGACACAGGATGGGCTGTTATGTATCTTCAGCGCGAGGATTCAACAAAACAAACCCAACCTGGTCTGCCCAAGAAGTATAGAACGAAGGAGAAGAATCTCCATCTCTAAGTGCCTTTGCAAAGGAGGTCACACCAATCAATTCCTGGGGCAAAATAGTCTGAAAAAGCAATGCTCTATAAACATGACAATGCCAGAGTATGACTTCCTATTTAATTCTAAGAAATCTGAATTTGACCTTTGGCGTTGGCAGTATCTGTAGCCAAGCTGCATACTAACGAGAAAAAGGAGAATAATTGCTTCAGGAGTGGTATAGGCACACGTTCCTGCTGGTCTAAGATCCAACACTGCTCTCTGCTTGGGACTTATTGGAGCATATGAAGTATGTCAAATAGCATCTTGAAAAAAAAAACCACACAACTGTAAGGCATTACCATGTCAGCAGTAAAGAACAAAACAAAACTCTAACATATATGTCATGATGTCACGGTGTCATTACCAAACAAGTCCTTCCTCAATGCCAGATCCACTAGAGGAAGTCTGACAACTGAAGGTGTCACACCATCTCTTGACTTGGTACATTGTATCGGGCATGCATCCTGTATTTCTGTTTCTGTACATTATACTTAATAACACTTATTTAAGAAAGAGTCTTTGTAATTAAAGATTGGCTAAAAGCTAAGATTGCCATAACTTAGGATTGTTAAATGAAGTACAAACCTATTTCCCTAGTTCCATAGTTTTAGCAAGCAAAAATTTTATTATGGAAATGTTCGAGACCCTTTATTTCATATGCCATTGTAACTAAAAATTTTTGAAAAGAGAACAAAAAAGAACAAAACGGGGAAACAAGAACTATGAGAGAGATAGGGAGAGAGAGATTTTCCACTTACTGGTTCACTCCCCAGACACCTACAACAATTGGGGCAGGGTAGGTCAAAGCCAGGTACCTGGAATTCCATTGGAGTCTTCCATGTATGTGTGAGCAACTCAAGCCCTTGGGCCATCATCTATTGCCTCCCAGGTTGCACATTAGCAGGAAGCTGGATAGAAGTAAGGCACTCCCAAGTGGTGTCGATAATTCGATATTTTGAACTCTTTTGCCTGTCTGCCTGACTTCCCTTCTTGGCAGCTAGTTATATGTAACAGTATATGTTGTTTCTTTACATGTCCTTCCTATTTAACTGGTGTTGTCTTTCCACAGTTTGTCCTAGTGTGATGTGACTTGATGCTTTGTTGACATCTGTGTCATGCAATCTGGACACAGTAGCAGGGTCTGTGAAGCATGTCCATTGAGGACACCCAGCCTGGGATTGCTTTCTGTCATTGATAGTTCTGTTTCAGAACTCTGTCCAGTTAGGTGTTATTGTGTGTGGTGAGTATTTGAGGATGAGGAATTAGTCTTCCAGTTCCTAAATTCCCCCAAATTCTGGCTGGATGCTTAGACACTTTGCTTTTGATGGAGGCAGTAAAATGTCAGCATTTACTTCCCCTTGTCCATTATACCTTGTCCACAGTAGATCTGCATATTGCCTTGCCTGTGAGAAAAGAGAGTAAGCTAGCAGAGTTCATGTGGTTTGACCACCATGTTGTTTGTCCCAGGGATTACTGGAGAGGACAGGGAAAAGACGATAGAATAGGGACAGATGCAGGCTGACAGCCCTATTGTCTTGTAGAAGGTCTACCTGGAGTGCTATCACCCTGCTCTCCTTCCTGGACTGGCTTCCTCCCCCAAAGGATGCACAGAGTGGAGGGTCCTGGTACTGCTGCCAGGTCTGGAGACACTGCAATGGCAGGGAAGGATTTAAATTTTTGAAGGTGGTGTCCTATTTTTCCCAGGAAGCTTGCCTTTCCCTCATTCTCCTTCCTTCAAAATAACAGTCAGCGATGAAGTTTGTCAAATTTCTTCCTGCTCACCTGTCTTGCATATGTTTACCGGGAGAGCATACTAACTTGTGAGGTTTCATGACTGTTTCTGACTCCCACATTTTAAAAAAAGATTTATTTATTTTATTGGAAAGGCAGATTTACAGAGAGAAGGAGAAATAGAAAGATCTTCTGTCCACTGCTTCACTCCCCAAGTAGCTGTAATGGCTGCAGCTGAGCTGATCCAAAGTCAGGAGCCAGGAGTTTCTTCCTGGTTTCCCAAGTGGGTGCAGGGTCTCAAGGCTTTGGGCTGTCTACTGACATCCCAGGCCACAATCAGGAAGCTGGAAGAGAGAAGTGGGGCAGCCAGGCCACAAACTGGTGCCCAAATGATGCTGGTGCATGCAAGGTGAGGATTTAGGCAGCTAAACATGGGCTGACTCCCACATTCAAATGAGTCAAAGATAAAGCTTCTTGCTTTTTTGTTAGTTTGCTACCCATGTAATAACAGTTTTTGTTTTATTTTGCTTTTGGGGTTTCCTATTTTGTGGTAGAAGGGAAGTCCCAAGATCCAGAATCAACTTTGTCTTCTTTGTCCTTAAGTTTCTGCTCAGTTTTGCCAGGGAACAAATGAGCAGAGAAGCAAACTCCTATTACCTCTCCTCTGTTAAAAAAAATACACCAGTGCCTCTTCATCCTCTAGAAGACGCGACCAAGTATCTTCACATTTGCACATTTAGCACCATCTCCTTTTGTTTTTTCCCTGTAGCAAATTCCTTTCACTCTTCAACTCTACCCTCTTGTAACAACAAGCTACTTGTGGGCCCGGCGCCATGGCTTAGCGGCTGAAGTCCTTGCCTTGAACGCCCTGGGATCCCATATGGGCACCGGTTCTAATCCTGGCAGCTCCACTTTCCAACCAGCTCCCTGCTTGTGGCCTGGGAAAGCAGTCGAGGACGGCCCAATGCCTTGGGACCCTGTACCCGTGTGGGGGACCGGGATGAGTTCCTGGTTCCTGGTTTCGGATCAGCATATCACTGGCTGTTGCGCTCACTTGGGGAGTGAATCATCGGACGGAAGATCTTCCTCTCTGTCTCTCCTCCTCTGTGTATATCTGACTTTGTAATAAATAAATCTAAAAAACAAAACAAAATAAAACAATAAGCTGCCATGCCACCTCTGTACCTGTGATGTTGTTCCTTATACATGAAACATGCATATTGAATACCTCTCTTTTATCTTGGCCTCTCAACAGACATTCAACAATTTTGTCACAGCTCCAGTCTTCATGATCAACTACCCCTTCCCATTCTTCCATCCCTGAGACAGGGCCTACGCCCTCCTTGGCCTCTTTGTCGTGTTTCCGTCATTTCATGCTGCACTGTTACACAGGATCCTTCCGTGTGATGCCATCTGTACTTCTCACCTACTCCTTCACTAGATGTCGACTCATTATGCAGAAAGGTAGTTTATGCATTAGACAGCAGTGCTCAGTACATAGTAGGTAAAGAATATGCAGTGGTTGAATGGATGAAAATCATAATGACTAAAGAGGCTTACTTACTTGGTGGGGGTTCAGTGCAAATTTCAGAATCCTTCCACCACAAAGGGAATTAAGGCTAAATAATCTAGTGTAATTTCTCTGGCAACTAACTCGTTTTGTCACCACAATGGAGAGCCTTCCACAAGCAGAAGATGCCCTATAGGGTGGCTTGATATAATCTACTCCCAATAAATAAATATGGGAAATCAAAACTTTCCAAGCAAAAAACCAAGGCCACACTTTTGGTGTTGGCGTTCGGCCTTTACAGTTTTCTGGTATTCTTTTGCTCACAGCATTAGAAACAGTTCTGGTAATTGTCTTGCATCTTTTCTTCTTTCAGCTGGCTAGAGGCCTTTAAGAGCAAAAGGAAAACAAATGAAGAAACTATTCTTTTCATATGAAACTAGCAGAAGTGGAAGCAAAGAGGTTTACTTTCTAAAGTCAATAAATTCACCCCAATTTCATGGATTTTAGCTAATATCAAACTTCCCTGTTAAAACTATGGCAGGGTGTGCAGCTGGCGTAAACTTAAGGTGGTCAGACTCTACAGCAGAGTACCTGGATCTGATTCCTGCTTTTACTTCCCTCGGAGGCAGCAGAGATGGCTCACGTCATTAGGTTCCTGTCACCCACAAGGGAGCCTGAATTGGGTTTCTGGTTCCTGGCTTGTTCTGGTTCAGCTCTAGCTGTTGTGGACATTTGGGGGGTGAATCAGTGAATGAAAGTTCCTTCCCTCTTATGAAATAAGCAAATATAAGTTCTAAAAAGACATGGCATTTAATCACATTGAACAGTAAATATACAGTTTAATTATTCAGATTAAGTAAAATGTCACTACTACTTACCATGAGAAGTTTCAGGAATGTGGTTGGATTGCTTACATCTCATGCAGCTTTGGGTCCTCATGCACCCTTTCTGGCCCAGTGAACCGGAACCTTCTCAAAAATATCCCTGGGAATACCTTGTGCAGAAACACATTCTAAAATTGAGCATGGAAGAAAAGATCCACAGGCATTTTGGTTTTATTTTCCCTTGAAAAGTGCTATTACCATACTGGTTTATTGCATATAATTTAATGAGAGACTAAGGAAATCCCCTCAGGTGTTTTTCAAAAGATCACCCCTTTACACAAAACAAAGTGCAAATGCAGCAGCTGATAGTTATTGACAAAACGGGCTTGTTTGAAGATTTTTCCTACTAGGGAAAAACAACTGGGGAAAGGAAAGTAGTTAAAGAAAAAACCAAAAGGAAACAAAAATAAAATACTGCTTCCATCCCATGTGGTAGATCCAAAAGGGGGTGGGTGACCTCAGACCCAAGGTCCTGCAGGATCCAAGGTCATCGGAACAACAACCAGGATCCCTGAGCGGTCCGCAGAAAAAGAAGAACAGTAAACTTCCTTCGGGACTAGGGAGAGGAGCTTTCTCTGGTCCTTGCCTGCTTCCAACTTTGGGTCCCCACCCCCTTCTTGTAATAACCATCAGGAGCGCTCCAGAAACCCCTCAAAACAAACAAACAAACAAAACTAGAATAGACAGACAGAGAACAAGGAAAGCTTACAGACAGGAAACGGTCAGCGGGGACGCACTTATAACTCACTGGGTGGGACATGAAGATTAGTTACTCCTCCCTGGGGTATGGAAGATTTCTCTGCACACCCCTCCTAAACACACTCACATATACTGTTGACATATATCCTGTTAGAATTATAGAGTTAGACCACCCGAAAAACAGCCAGGTTCAGCGAAAACATGCTTCAATGCTATAAACTGCTAAATACTAAAATTAAAATAGGCATGAGACAGCTGAATAGCAATCTAAGCCATTTAAAGGTGTATAGAACACGGTTGAATATAAATCAAAATTGAAATGTCTATGAAGAAGTCACAGGTTGTGGTTGAAACCTGCATTTTCCTATTAACATATTGGTTAATCAATACCATGTCAATTAATGCCATAATGTTGTAAATGATTGGAAATATTATGCTGGGGCTTTTAATTGATTGGTGAGATCAGAGATGGCCTCACCAAGAAACCATTGAACTTACCAGGACAATAAGATGCTGGACTTTATGCTTGGTAAATACCTCCAATGAAAGAATGTCAACTTAATTTGAACTATGGAAAGCCAACAAGGTGGAGCAATCCAAAGTGGGGGGAGGGTGTGGAGAGGGGCGGGGGGGAATCCCAGTGCATAAAAAATGTATCACATAATGCAATGTAATTAATTAAAAAAGTGAAATGCAATAAAAATACATGTTTAAAAAAAACAAAAATAAAATACTGCAACAGGCAAAATCATGCTACTCTCCACTGACACTATCATGTCACTGCTGTAGCCACCAGAGGGGAACTCAGCTGTGCCAACAACTAGACTTTCTGCCTAAGGGACTGGAGTAGAAGGATGCTTTTAATGGTTGTTCTAAGAGCAATTCAAAACAAATGTAAATACATTTATACAATGGAATAGTTTACAGTCACTAGACATAGCTCTAAAAAACACCTAGTGATTAAAAATATTTATGGTACATTGTTAAGTTATAAAAGCCAAAATGAGATACCATATGCAGTAAAATCAAATAGAAAAAGGCTTACAGTTACACACATTTTAGCCAAAACAAGAAGTATGTGCTATAACATGTTATTTCAAATTCTCTAAGGGGTCCTTTTCTCCACTTGATTCTTTTTCCATATTTTCCAAGTTTCTTTTGTCATCAAACATGTTGGACATGACTGATATATTAAAGTGTGAAGCAGGTGCCTCTTCCATTGCATTTTATGTCTTTGCCAAAAATGTTAAGGAAAGAGCTATCCTTAATATAACAAGCATATGTAGGTTAGCTTAGCTTATGCTATATCATTCACAGAATTTCTTAATTCCAAACATGCTTTAGAAACAAGATGCTAATGACCACTTGACTTATTTTCGAAAATGTTTTTCTATATAGATTATATCTTAAAACATGGCTCAGAAGAAATTTGGAAACATTTTCATCATGCTAATCTTAATCTTCAAATATTATTTGTGCTCCTGGTGTCAGGATTCATGACAATAGCTGGTTAGTGATCTGTATGTGTCTAAGGCAAAACCTGTGGGGAATGAGTTTCATTGTGTATTTAACTGGATAATCCTGTTTCTCTTTGCTTATAAGGTTCTATCCTGGCAGTATCCACTCCCACCCCACCCTTTATGCTATATACATTTGATTTTGATTACTCTCAGGTCTACATTTGTATAGAATATAATTTAACGCAAATTTAGCCTCTATAGCAGGATAAAGTTCCGTGTTTATTCAAATGCTTTCTCAAATGCATTTTAAATAAACGTGATTAACCTGCACAAACAAAACTGCTAAGAATCTGTATAAACACCTGGTTCCAAGACACAGTGCAGAGTTCAGCTATTTGGCACCTGGGAAAGCAGCAGCAACAGTGACAGGAGAGTAGCTCTGGCTTCAGGGCCTTCTGGGTCACACGATGGCATTTGTTTGTACTTTCCTGCGTTCTTGGCAAATGACTTCCCTTTGGAACCTACTTTGTAAAACGGACAGTAATTGCATCACTCTCCAAAATCTATTTTTGGAAGTGAAGGAAGAAGAAATGTCTTTGCTTGTGTAAATAATTGGTAAATGCTGGCTCTCCTTATATTTGGATGCCCTATTTCCACTTACTGTGAAAATAGTCATGTTGATACTAAGGTTCCACGGCTGCTCGTGGTTACTTACTACTCTCTCTGGTTATCTGAAGGCAGGTTTGCTTTTCAAATTGATAAAGCAACGAGACACTGGTGTTCATCAAGTGTTAACTGGCACAGTGATAGAAACTGCTATGTCATCTCTGTGTTGGTGAGGCTTTTCCATTATCTTATTTTAATGAAAGTAGGAAGTTTTTGCAGAAAATGCTTTATAAAGAAATGTGAACTCTTCATTCTTGAGACATAGGGTAAAAATAGGACCAGGTTGTGCTTCAGGTGCAGGTCACAAAAGACACGAAAACAAGAGGGTATTTCACTTCAGCTTCTTCAGTCGTAGGGAAGTTACAGGAGTCCCGGTGTCCTTCTTTTTTGGGAAAAATGTACCAAAAAAGCCCAGAAGACACTGGGAAAGCTTGCCCACTTGACTACCTTTGCTTCAATATCATTATCAAGGAATTTTGATATGCATGCTGAAGTCAAGCCGGAAAGCTTATTTGTGAAACAGAAATCGTTTCAAAACATGTAAGCCTATTATTGCAAGAAAGAAAATATGAAGCAAAAAATACTTAAGACTGGGATATGCTTCTCCCAAGAAATTAAATCAGGGGAACCAAAAAAAAAAAAAAAAAACCAACAACATGTGACTTCTGGGAAAAACTAATACTACATGGTTACAACTGTATTTTAAAATCAGGTTTAAATAACTAAATGAAGTCACCTTGGCTTGCTAATTTCCTTTGTTCATTTTTAGATTAAAGTCTCATCAGCCTTAATGTTGATTCCCTGGAGATGTTTGGATGTTCTAGAGAAATAAGATACGCATGTTCATTTTGTGCTAAATGTGGATGCAACATAGTATTTCAGATTTTAAAGGTGAATGGCTAACAATTTAGCATTAAATCATCCACAAAGGTTTTAAGGTTTCACAATCATTGTTTTAACACAGAAATCTGTTTATTAAACCAAACAAAACAGAGAAAATTATACCAGCCCTCAATTTTTGATTTTTCATTTAAATAAGCAAACTCTAAATCCACACCTTTTTAAAAAGATGTTTGTGCAACTATGTATTTCCAAAATACTCATATTTCAATAAGATTTTCACATTATATTCACCAACAGTATCACAAAAGGTTTTTTTTGTTTGTTTTTTTGTTTGTTTATGTAACTGTAAGGAACAGTAATTCTAGAAACACTAGAAGAAAAAAAGCATAGCAATGTCCACAGTTACAAGAAAAAAGTGCACATTACTTGGTCACAATCACAGTCATTACTTGAAAAACTGTATGTAACAAGGAGATAAGAAATATCACTGATACCTCCAACTCATTGTTGAAAACCGAATGACAAATTTTACATGAAATAAGGCAAATTCAGGAATGCACAAAGAATCTGTAATCCAACCAAAATAAACCAACAGAAAAAGAATCATACAAGAAGCATGAATTAAAATACATCTCCCTAAATATTGTAAAAATAGGCTTGCCTCAGTGCACAAAGGAAACACCACTCATCTGTATCCAACACTATAAAATAAGGGCAAAGTGTGGAGATTCAGAAGGAACAGTTCATTGTAAGTTGCAGCTGCATCCACTGAGATCTCTTTACATTATTTTGCGCTAAAACTTTAAATGATACAAATCATATCAGGAGACAGACTCGCCATTTCAGAAACTAGTTGTGAAAGAGAGAAATGAAAAGAGAATTACACACGAGAGTGCAAATTTTCAGATTGTCACTTGCAACCTCTTAACATTCAATCATCTACGTCCGACTGCTGCTTAGGGACACCTGTAAGATTGCAGTGGCCACCAGGAGACAGCAGCTCTCAGAAATCAAGTTGTGATTCTTTCTTTCAGTATGTATAGTTAACAGTAGAAAGATCTGGGCTGGAAACAGATATGCTGGAGCTGCAGTGTGGAGTAGAGTTTTTGAGATCACCATGGCAGCAGAGAGAGGCAGGTTTATTCTCTTGGAAGTAGTTCCTGATACGATGATTTAAAGAATGCAGGAAGGGGGGTTTCCAGCATCAAATGTTATTTTTGTAGAAAGAATTTGGAAAGAGGAGAAGGCAAAGGGATGTGGAAAAAGTACTTACAGTAGTTTTCTCAAAACCGTTTTCTTTTAAGACCTATGAAAAAGTTTACTAAAGTAAAAATGACAATTTTGAATGAAAAACAAGTTTTCTTTTTATAAAAATTACATATTTTTTTAAAATACAAGATCCTTTTCATTGTTGTTATAACCTGTAGCAACAAGAAATTTGGCTCTTTTTTTTTTTTTTGCCATAAACTTCAACTTTCAGTTCCATGAGTCAGTAGCAATATCCACTAATATTTCAGTTGGATCTTGAACCGTTTTTTTTTATACCACAACTTCTTCCGCTTTATCCTTGAGTTAAGAATATACAGCCTTTCTTGCTCTTAATATTTATGCTGACACACTAAAACAAAAAGCAATAGGCTGGACACATTACAGTACGTCAAGTACTTCAGAGGTCAGCGTTCCTTTGAAGCACCGTAACACATCACTTTGCGGGTCAAGAACAATTGTGGTGAAATGGAAGTATTTCTCTTAAAAGATTTTGTGCAGTAAGACCAGACGTAACTGCTGAGAAAGCAAGATGTCCTTAGTGGAAACTGCAAACCTAGGCCCCAGTGAATACGGTCATCATCTGACTCAGTTCTGTTGCAAAATGAGATTTTCCAGCTCATCCGCAGAGCGCAGTAAGAACGCAGCTGATTCTCGGTAGCCTGCCACCAGCTGTCTCACCGCGTTGATCTCGGTGGGACTCAGCTGGGGTCTTGAGCTTGAACTGTTGGAGGATCCTGAGCTGCTGGCCAACTGCCTCTTCATGCTGAGATCCGTGGGTCCTAGACAGACAATCACAAAGTTAGATGTGAGCCATCAGTGTTAAGGGCTGACGTGATTCACGCGTTCCTCCTTGAGGTGCTGTTGATGCCCTTACTCCAGTACAACTGCTCTCAGGAAGGAAGAGCAGTACAGGGTAGTCAAGGGGCAGGGGTGGGGGGGCAATCATTTCTCAGCACAAAGAGATCTTCTTTGAATGTGTGCGTTTTGGAAACATCCAGGTTTTGACAACCATTGTTTACTTACATACTTTGAAAGGCAGAAAGACAACGAAAGAAATGGAGAGCTCTCGCCTCAACTAGTTAACAGCCCAAATGCCTCTAAATAGCAAGAAATGGACCCAGAAGACCCAAACCAGTGCTCCCAAGCCAGGTTTCCCACTTGGGTAGCAACAACCTGCCCATCTCTGGGTGTTGGAATCAGGAGAGGGGTCAGAGCTTGAAAGCAATCTTGGCGATATTAACCGAGCATTCCTAATGACCAAAGTATCCACTACACCAAATGCCTACGTCAAGCTTATTCTTAACTCAATCTTCCCAATGCCGTAGAAGCTTCCTGGTAGTAGCATGAGTGGCTGGCATCTCTAAACATTTCATGGCACTCATGAATGAATGTCTTAGACAATTCAGAATTTGTTCCTTAAAGCGCGGCTTTGCTTTTAGCGACTCAAGAGTTCCAAACAAGTTCAGAAAAATGCATCGGGACTGAAGGAACCAATGGTGTTTTACACTTTAACAACTTATAGGTGGATCTTTTAAGCAAGGATTTGACTTGGAAACTTTTAAATTTCAGATCAATATTATTTTCCACAAAATTGTTCAGTATTCAAAAACTCACACATTGACATTTGTTTTAGAAATACAGTGATAATTGCAACAGCACCACAAAGAAACCTGTCGGAATACTGCTTTAAATGCTGCTGAAGCAGTGTCTATGACGCTACTGCAACATGACTGTGCAAAAACAGAGTTCAAATATAACTTTTGAAGTCCATATATAGCTTTTTTCATAATACACAATCTCCACGAAATTGTTGAAGATGTTCTGCATTCGCTTGTATAGAAAACTCACATGTCCAAATCCTTGTTCCTTATGCATATTTAAAGCAAATCCAGTAAGTTTGCTTTATAATACTTTGTGAGTGTCTAGCTTAAAATATTTCATAAAGTTATTTAAAATGTACACATTTCTGTTGAAAGGCATTTTATGGTGTGTATTCTTACATTATTAAAGTTTTGTTACATGTCATGGTCTTTCAAAACTTTGATATTTTTAAGCAGGAGTTAGCTTCCATTTGTTCTGCTATTTATTTTTTCTGCTATTTAGCACGAGAAAACAAAGGGAGAGATGTAGGGATGTCACACTTGCAGACAGAGATTATGCAAGACAATCATTAGCAAGGTCTAATTTGGACAGTTCTGATAAAAAAAGCATCTTGAGATAACGGAAGTTCTGGACGAAACCACTTTAAACCGTATTTCCTTTATTTATATTCAAGACACAGTATCAGCACAAATCTTTAGAGAAGAAAATTAAATAGCCATCTCAGCCATGTAGACATCTAATATCTGATTGGCTCATTATTGTTATTTCATTCGATGATACAACACTTTATGATTTAGCTGCCAAACCAAGTTGTTGGTTGATATCCTTAACTGAAATTGTTAAAGGGTTGAGGCTGAGGGTAAGCAGATTGGTTTTATTTTAATGCTGTCGTTTGTAGGTTATACCTGACCCCGGCCTCAATGTTCTAATCTTGGAAACCAAGATTTGGCTTTCACTTTCTCTCACTTTCATTAGCACAAGCATGCTCCACACAGCTCAGTGATTTAGAGGTCATTTACACCTCCAAGTTACTAATTTTTTCCTCCTCTGCAAGAAAATTGAATGCATTGCTTTGATTTCTTCTGAGTTTACAGGATCAGAGTTGAGAATGTGATTAAAACTGCAAGAGATATTTCGTTAAGTATTTAGCATTCCAATCTTCAAAGGTGGGAGTTAGGGTAAGGAAGCAAAAAAAATCAAAACAAAAACAAAAACAAACCAAAGCAGCAAAACGAAAAACAATGGAGCAAAATCTCACTGGGTCAATGTCACACTTGAGTGTTTTGCTTTAATTAACCAAAGCAACAATATGACATAATTAGAATGCATATTAATTATAGAGTAAAAAATTACATGAGATCCTGGACTTAATGATACCCTGCAAAGTATTCTTAGAGACCTTCTGGACCAGTTAATGACAAAATCACCAAAGATGACATCAAGACGCTTTAAGAGAATGATTCAATATCAAAGTCAAGGTCAAAAATTAAGGAAACTTATGAGTGTACTTAACATGTTTACCAAATCAATGCAGACACAGTTCATTTCAGAATGTATGATCAATCTAAATGGCTGAATAAAAGATAAAAGATAGTTCATGCTAATATACAATATTGTTAGAAACATTAAGATGAATGCACCAAAATCAACCATTGATTCATGTTTTAAGGTGTGAGGTATATTTCATCAAGTTTTAACTAAATGGATATGTATATTTCTAATTTTTCATTTTATTTGTGAAATTATCAATTGGATATTTCTTCTGTGATCCATGCTTAATTCTTGCTTTATATGTATTTTGTGATCTTCTGTTTAGTGCCAATTACCTTCAGAAAAAGTCCCTTATACGAAAAAAATTATTTTGTTTTTAGCAGTATAGATTCTCATTTAAGGAATGCAGCAGCTATTTTTATTTATCAAAAATTATTCTTAGGACAAAAATGCAAGATCCACAGGGCAAGGCTCTCTGTTTCACTCCCCACATTGCACCTAGAGTCCTGGGCCACCTGGCATGATAGAGGCTCCATATATCTATACAGAAATACATACATATGTGTGTGTAAGAAATGAATCAGAAGTGCCAGATTTCTCTCTATAACAAGGCTCAAGAAATAGAGAATGTAAAGAAAATTAGTTTAACATAGAAGATGATGGATTTAATGTCATGTTGAAATAAAGTTGTATTTAATATCTGGGAATATTACTATTACCATAACAAGTAGTCATGGAAAATCAAGAAAAATCCATCTAGATAGAATTTTTTGGTTATAGCAATTTTCATATGAACTCTTGTTGCAAACAACGAAAACAGTTACTGCCAATTTCCCTATATGACCATATTTACTTTACCATTAAATTCTACAAAAAGTGTTGAGTGAGATATAAAAAAAGATTCAGGTGACATACAACTTTCTCCCACTTCTCTTTCTTTTCAAAATATCTGTATTCACCTCATGGACTCTGGGAAGTGTGGATAACTGGCGATACGATACCTTTAACAATGTAACCTAATGGAGAAACACTAACATTCATGCTTTAATAGAAGAGTTGAAAAATGTTTTTTAAAACAGGTGGTCAATAACTTAGGCATCAGCGCTAAGAACAAAAATGAAGATTTATGTAGATGCCCAAGTGAAAAAAGAGAGAGAAAATATTTGGTAAGATCTGTATGAACAAAATTCAAAATGTGACAACAATTCAGTATTTTTTTGGTAATACAGGTCTATTAGTGAAGAGAACGGAATTTTTGGAAGAGAGCTAACACTTAGCTTAACTGGGGTTCAAAGGTATGTTCCCTTTAACCAAAGCAACTGTAAATTGCTTTTCAATGCAGATTTCTACTGGGATTCAATGTATTTCATCTTTGTAGTGTCTTTTATTTATACAGATAAGTATTTCCAAATATTGTTATCAGGACATAAACACATGTTTTTAAGTGAACATATTCATTATTGGGAAGACATTTATGAAATGTTGCTGGATTGTTTCCCTCTTAGTTGCCTTTTAGCAAATCAATATTCATACATCAACAAATTACTTCCAACTTAATGTTAATTTGGAGGCTCTTCAATTGAAAAGTGAGTAGGATTTTGAAATATGATCGTTGGTCCTATAGTATGTGCTCAAATAATATATATTGCTAAATTACGTGGAATTGGAGATTTCACATCATGTTTTATCTTTTTATTCAAGCATCTAATAAAACAAGTTACCCTGATGTGATTGAAACAGCATTGGTCATCATCAACATGGCTTTATCACAATAGAAACATTGCAGATAAGCACTGTGTTGTTTAGAAATTTTAGACCCATCTTCATCTTGAAGCCTTTCCAATTCTGCAGATAAAGCTTATTTGCTAAGCTAAAAAACGTTTAATGACAGTGATTGAGAGAAGTTCCTTTTGTTCAGAAAAATTTCAATCTTAGCCTGATCTGGAAATAAAAGCAATGAAACTTGAGCACACACCATCATCTTGTTGTGTTGTGCAATCAGGATGTACAGATTCTATTTCTGAAAAAAAATCATAGAAATGAAGGACATTAAATTGATAGGAACAAGTGAGTTTAACAATGACATAACCATTTCAATAATACATGAAAGAATGAAACTCTTCTCCATGCCCCTGCTGATGAATATTTTAAAGATTAACCGGATGCCTTTGGTTTAACCAACTTTGTAAATAGGGCCAAATAACCCTTTTTGTACTTCACATCTTAACAGATTCCACGTTAGCTTATACTGAGCTAATTATTTGACTATTCTGAGAATCTTCTCTGCTGCAGTTATTCTGCAATAGTAGCCAAAGCGGCCAATTCTTCAGTCACCTTGCTCTCAGCACTGACTACTGAGAAGACAACAAAAGAGCAGTAATATTTCCACTTAAGAGATAAGGAAAACTATTGGAATTGGTTGCCTTCATTTTCTTATCTGACTGTAGTTATTACAAATGTCTCAATTTCTTGAACCATTCAAGTACTATTGCTCCTGTAATACTAACAGTCTTTAGTGGTTTTATTTTGTCTTTGGGCACATTTCTTCAGCTGTTGTCATCAAATGCAATTTAATCAATTTAGGATTAGTATATGAAGTGACTTTTCCCTAGTTGGATAACAAATGACCTGCTTGGAAGCTTACACTTCTGCTGCATGTTCATTTTCATTTCCTATTTCTGTATCTGATGTCTTAATTCAATTCAATTATTTATTTTCCTTTTGTTTGAAGGGGAGGAGGAGAGAGAGAGGGAGGGAGGGTGAGAGAGAGAGAGAAAAAAACAAAGGAAAGGAGAGCAGAGTTTAGAGAAATAAAGACAATGACATTTTCCACTAGCACATTCTCCACAGTGCTAGCTCACTGTCAAAGCCAGCAACAGTCCGGACAATCAGACCTGATCCAAGGTACAGCAGGAGCCCAGGAGTCCTCTGGTCACCCACAGGAATGGCAGGGGCTCAGGTCTGTAGCCATTACCTGTTGTCCCCCAGGATGCATGATATCAAGGAGTGCAGTGGAAGTGGAAGAAGAAAGACTTGAACTAGCCTTTCCAATAAAACACACAGGTGTCCCAAATGCTGTCTTAACCTCTGTGCCAAATGCCTGACCCTCAGATTCTAAGAGTTATTGTTGATTCTATTTAAATACTGTTTTGCCTAAGGGTAAAAGTAAAATACATATGAGGGGAGGCAGAGAAAAAGATCTTCTGTCTACTGGTTTACTCCCTAAGTGGCTCAACAGCCAGAACTGAACTAACCCAAAGCTGGGAGCCAAGAGCCAAGAGCTTCTGCCAGGTGTCCCATGAGGGTACACAGTCCCAAGCCCTTGGGCCATCTTCCACTGCTTTTCCAGTCCACAAGCAGGGAGCAGGATGGGAATTTGAGCAGCCGGGACATGAACTGGCGCCCAGGTGGGATCCCGGTTGACACAAGGCTAGGATTTAGCTACTGAGCCATTGTGCCTGACCCCCTTCATTTTTTTGAAATATACAGATGAGTCGCATTTGATGAATCTGTGTTTTAGTGTTTTTTTTTTTTTAAAGGGAGTCAGAAATTTAAACTGGCTCACCGAGGTTAAGAAGCTGCTTACATGGTATGTGGCTAGGCTGTTCTTAACGCTATTGTCTTAGAAATGGAGGTAAAAATGGTGTGATTAGATCCTGCTGCCTCTATAGAGTGTCCTTTTGCTCTCAGACTTTAATACTTCAAGGTTAGGAAGAGGAAAATATGCATCAAAAGTATAAATGAAAGACATAACAGCAAATAATATAACATAATATTAAATGGAATCATTAGACTAAAAGACAGTAAGCCTGGTTATGCTACATGTTTAAAACAGAAGATCCACTGAAAGTTTTCAACTGTCTGAAACTGTACAGGAACCCATGGCTCATGTGTAATACAGGATATTTAAGTTGATCTAGCTTCTTCTTTTATCCCATTAGTCAATAAACCTTGGAGACAAAAAATAAAGATTTAAGAAACATGAAGACTGAGTGACTGGGCCTACTTCCCTCAGAGGTTTCTTCTCAAATATTTGCACTGGTTCCTCAAACATCAAGAGATTTCAAATTTAACCAGATCATTTTTATGAACCTAGAGAAACTATTTTCTTGCCTGTGCGGAAGGGTTGAGGGATTTCCAATAAGTTGATATTCCTCTCTCAACTTCTCACCTTATTAAGTGGCTTGGCAAATAATGAACATTTTTGGAGAAACAGAAAATTCTAGGAGGAGATCATGGGAGGACAGAGTGGCGAGAAGAAAATGGTGCAGAGGAAGAGAGTATGGGTAAGCGCATTGAAAATGCAGAGAGCATACCTCCGCTCGGAAGGACCGGAACACAGACAAACAGCATGAGTTTTCTCACAATTATGGACAAAGTGTGCATAGGAGTATGCTTCCAGAAACAGAAGGGTTAAGAGACTGTAATTATCTCTACCACATTAGCCCCAAGAAGAATAAAGAGATCATAATTTATATTTTAGAAGTGGTAACCAGAAAAAATACCCTACAAAATTCAAAGCAACAGACAAGGTACTTTTAAATTTCTTCAGAACACTGAAAAGAATTATATTCCCTAGTGCTTTAAATGATCATAATTTGCTTTTCCTTGTGGCCATTTAGATATTGATCAAAATGTTAGTCAACCCATATTCAATTTTGTTGTCACTTATTAATTCTGAATTTGATTATGTGGTCCAAATAGCAACTGAGGAGGCCAAAGCTGTATTGTGAAGCCCCACATTCAAATGTGTATACTTTGATTAGTTCTGGCAAATATACATCAATGGGAAGAAGGTTTTTGGCAACAGTATCTGTACGTTAGACAAGAGCCAAATGTCATTTAAAATTACCTTGTACCTTGAAATCACAGAAGCAAATATTAGTGTTGTAATTTTAATCGAGTTTCAAATTGGAAAATTTCAACATTAGGGGAAAAAGAAGGCATATCTGAGGATGATGCTGTTTTGAAGTGTTTCAGACTCAAATCTCTAGTAGGAGTAGGTATGCAGCCCAGAGCCTGGTTCAGAAAGGTGAATCATTACTGGAGCCAAGAATGAGGAGTGTGGGCAAGGGCTAATTCAATTTCCTTAGATAGAGTAAGATGCTGGACTTGCCAGCCAAGAACATGCTGAACTTACCAGGATAGTATCTTCCCCAGGGCAGAGGGCTGGGGAGGCCAGAAAACGTAACTGGTCTGTTCAGACAGTTTCCCAGAGGATGGGTCAAAGTTCAAAGGAGGTTATGGAAGAAAAACAACCCAAGCCAATCTTAATAAGTCTCAGTCACTTGGAAAGCCCTTGGACAGTTTCCCAGAAGGCTCAGAAATGGAGGTCCCAGAATACAAATGGGGTCACTTTCCCTTCTTCACGTTTGCTAAGGAGACACAACACAAAATTCTCCAGAGAGTCTTGAGACGATGAAAAGATCCACTTAAGTGTACAAGAGAGAACAGGCTTTTAGCAAAATGCTGCTGGAACGGCCCGATCAATGCTGAACTGTAAAACCTACTGCAGTGCTGAGGTGTGCAGGTAAGAAGCAGGGCTACACAGCCCCCTTCTCACGGCCCTTCTCTCTGCAAGGCTGTCTTCTTAAACAGGAAGACAATGACTGCTTCCACACACATCTGCACATTTTGCAAGTGGATAGTGAGACATAACAAACTATTAGGAGTAACAATAGCAAAACAAACAACCCTGTTAAGAAGTGGGAAGAATATATGAACAGATATTTCTCAAAATGTGAAATTCAAAATGTTAGTAACCACATGAAAAAAAAAAGCTTCGATTTCCTAGCTATTAGAGAAAGACTATAATGAGGTTCTACCTAATCCCAGTGAAAAAGACCTCCATACTAATATCAGCAAATAATCGTTGCGGAAGATGTGGGGAAAAAATGTACCTTGACCCATTGTAAGTGGTAATGTAAACTAGTACTGCTTTGGGAGTCAGTATGGTGAGTGCTGAGACATTTAGAATTAATCTAACATGTGACCCAGCTATTCCACTTCTAGAAATGTGCTCAAAGGAAATGAATTCTGCATTCAAGAGAGTGATTTGTAACCCTGTCTATAAGAAGTACAATTTACAATAGCAAATATATGTAATCAACCTAGATGCCCGTCAGCAGAGAGATGAATAAGAAACTGTGGTACATCTTCTAGGTGGGATACTACTCAGCCATAAAGAGGAATGATATCTTGCTTTTTGCAACAAAATGGTCCCAGCTGGAGACCATTATGCTTTGTGAAGTAAGCCAGTTCCAAAAGGACAAATATATGTTCTCTCTGATATAAGATAGCCAGTGCACACAATACAGTATTATATGCAAATATATATATATGCATATACATACACACATTCATACACATGAATTATTCAAGGGAGACAAGCATACCGAGAGGTAAAGGCAGTATGCAGTATGTGTCTCCACTTCTGCTAAAAGTAGGACTCAGCAACGACACTTAGAAATGCATCTTTACGTTATGATTCTAAGTTCTGTAGTTTGTCTGTACTTAGCATGTTACGACACATTTAAGTATCAGAGAGTTAGTCATGTAACTTATATTAATCCATAATAGTATTGTGATAATATAGGGGAAATGGGGGGAGGTGAAGATGCAGGGAAGGGTGGGGGCAATGAATCCTTATACCTATGAAACTGTATCATGGGAAACAATAAAAAAATTATCATGAGTGTAAACTAAGGAGAAATGTGCTCTTTTCCAGGCCCCTGAGTAACTAACTTAAATACCTTATTCCTGATTCATGGGCTTAAGCTGACTGCTTTAAAAAGTGTACTTAATTTATTCAGAAAGGAAAGAGAGAAATCTCTCACCTATTGGGTTACTCCTCGATTTGTTAAGACAGTGAAGGACCATTAACCTGAAACCAGGAGCTAGGAACCAATCCAGATGCAACACACCTGCTCGGCCTGCATCAGTTAGTTACCTCTCAGGCTGTGCATAAGCAACAAGGCAGAACTGGAAGCAGAGGCAGGATTTGAACTAAGACACCCTGATACAGAATGTGGTTTGTCTAAGGATGTCTCAACTGCTAAGCCAAAAGGCTACCTCTGAATGTATTTTGAGGTGGAATTTATATAAGCATTTCAAAATAGTTTGTTTTATGTGAAACACTTCTCTCCTCCAAAATTGTGCTCTTCAAGATATGGAGAAGATTTAAGAAGATTTAAGAAGATAATTACTAACTTCACTTGATTATTCCCTTGCTTAGTTGGGTTTGGTCAAGATTTCTAAAGAGGCAAAATATTTTATTGGAACAGTTTCTTCTTACTCATTCACCTGTCTATCTAATTTTCACTAAGAACTGACATAAGCAAATAATCTACTGAAATTGATGATTAAAGCCACTTTAGATGCAGACATTCGGTATTCGACTTAATAAGCCGTTTGGGACACCTGCACCAGTACCAGAGAGCCTGGGTTTGAATTCCCATTCAGCTTCTCACCTGGCTTCCTGCTAATGTACACCCTGGGAGGGCACCGGGTGATGGCTCAAGGGTGACGGTTCAAGTGATCGGGTCCCTGAAACTCATGTGGGAGATCAAGATCTCAGATGCAGGAGCTGGCAGACGGCTTTGGTTTAATACAGCCTAGACTGCTGCAGGCATCTGGGAAGTGAATCCAACAGACGGATCTTTCCCCTCATTGTGTCTCTCCCTCTCTTTCTCCCACTCCCTCTCCCTCTTTATTTCCTTTCTTCCTCCCTTGCCCTCAAACTGCTTAGTTTGATATAGAAAAGAGCATGTGGTAGAAAGTCCAGCACTCTACTGTCAAGATATATTTAATAGTTTCATTGTGAGTCCATCTTTCATTCAGAATTGAGATGTCTTCACTTCATGATGTACTTGCCTCCCATTATTCAGTTCCTTTAGATAAATATATGCACATACATGCTTATTTATATATTTATTGATCTGATATTCTGTGTGAATGGTGTCTTATATCAGAGAGAACATATATTTGTCCTTTTGGGGTTGGTTTATTTCACTGAACATAATGGCTTCTAGTGGGGACCATTTTGTTGCAATTGGTATAATCTCACTCTTTTTAATGGCTGAGTAGTATTCCATAGAGTAGATGTACCACAGCTTCTTTATAAATTCCTCTTTCAATGGGCATCTGGGTTGTTTCCATGTCTTCACCATCGTTGTCTACACCCAGAATATCAGATTATACACTTTAATAGAAGGATTATGGGCGTGACTGCTGCTGAAGGACTATGCTGTTGTTATAATACAGGGGAAATCAATAGGGATGAGGCAAGAGGGGAAAGTGGAAGGAGAAATCCCTAAGCCTGAGAAACTGTATCATGGAAAGTAAAAACTAGGGCCTAGTGTGATGGTCTACTAGCTAAGTCCTCGCCTTGCATGTACCAGAATCCCATATGGGTACCAGTTTGTGTCTCAGCTGCTCCACTTTGCATCCAGCTCCCTGTATGTGGACTGGGAAAGCAATAGAGCTGAATTGTCCAGTTTCTTGGGACTGTGTACATGTGTGGGAGACCTGGAAGAGGCTCTTGGCTTCTGGTTTCGGATCAGTTCAGCTCTGGCCATTGTGGCCACTTGAGCAGTGAACTAGCACATACAAGATCTTTTCCTCTGTCCTTCTCTCTGTAAATCTGCCTTTCCAATAAAAATTTTAAAAAATCCTTAACAAATCAAAATAAAAAAGGCACTTGATAGGTTAAAAATATATTTAGGAAGCAAATCTAGTAGAAAGTGAGAGAAGCAGTAAAGATATCATAAATAGCCAATACGATTCAGATTGCAGGAGAGGACATTCTTGCATAAGATAACCTCAGAGACAAACAGTATTTGTGGCATTAAGAATTCATTTTAAAAGAATTATATGTAAGCTTTCTTGGGATGTCTTGACAAAACTTTCTATTAGACTACTGGATATAAAGCCTGAAAAACTAGGGAAAGAATAGGGCTAATATCTAAATTTGGGATATCTTGTGACAAAAAACATGAAAGCAAGTTGGCTCTCCCTTGGGTAGCATGCAGACCAAGATGATTGGAGGGACAAAGGTGGAATGACAGGTGAATCCAAAGATGAAAGTCCCTGTGTGGAAAAGAAAAGCCTGAAAGCACAGCAAGATAAGAATGATATGAGAACAAGGACACCTGAGAGCATGCCCAACACGCATGAGCACTGCAAGGGTTCAGCTATCAAGAAATCTAAATATGACCAGAAAGTGTAACCAAATAAAGGGCAAAATATCTTCAGTTTGGTAGTAAGTGGAGTCACCGATCACTTTAACTAGACCTGCTTGTTCATGTTGATAGACAGTGGCTGTCATGAATTGAGGATTGAATGGGATTGAATGGAATTGGGGATTAAAAGGAAAGGCAGTGAGTGACTCGGAGTGCTCTTTTGAAGATTTTAGTTGGGAACTCACGTTTCAGAGTGACGAAGCCTGGCACTATTTGCACACAACGCCAGCCACAGCACTGTGAACCTGCTCCATTTAGCAGGATGGCCAGTCTCACCACCAAGCTCCCTGAGACTCATGAATATAGCCCCTGATCCAAAGTCCAGGGATCCTGAACGCAAGTGAAGTTCAAGAAGAGAATACATGTAAAGATTTGGGCATGTAGAAACTGTCATATAAATGTTAGTTATTATGGTCATTATTACTATAATTTGGATTTGTTACATGTTGGACTGTATATCAGCCCAGTTTATATCAGAGTTGAAAAACAAATGGATAAGTCTGCCCATGGAGTTTGTAGAGAGGAAACAGCAGTAGCTTAATTATGCATTTTGCATATAATTAAGACTCCAGAGATCCAATAGATAACAGCAGTGATCTACAATTGCCCTCTTTAGACAGCTCAATGTGAGCTTCCTGTTAGAAAGCAAGCCTTCCAAAGTCCTATGTAAATGAATGCGATAATAATAGGAGGATTGGCTGCTTGCTTGCTTCTCATTTCAGTTGGATAATTTGAATAAATTCTTTATACAAATGGTAACTGCTGTCATTTTGATAATACTCCAACTTGAAAATTTGGATTGGTGGGTGGGGAACCTTGCCAGCTCTGAGCAAATGGAGGTTGGTTAATGAAGGATTTGAAGGGCACCCTGGCATTATTAGTAGATAGAATCTTGTTATGAACAGTCTCCAACATAGACAAGTTTCTCTTATTGCTACCATATCCAAAATTAAGCAAGAATTTTGGTAAGTGCTGTGGATCCAAAAACTGATGACTGAATCAGACCCTTCCTCTTCTACCCACAGAACCACAAATTCTGTTTACTTTTTTTTTCTTGTTTCTAATTATTTTTCTTTCTCTAAGACCTATTATTCTTGCCACTCAAGATATATGAATGTTTAACTTTTTGATTTTTAGTATCAAATATGGTTTAAAAATACTCACTTATTGGAGCAGCGTAATTGAGTATGTATATTTGTATATCTTACTCAAATGTAGTAATGAGCATGATACATTTTCTTTTTTTCAAGTGCACATTAGTTTAGGGAACGTATCTGAAAATGCATATCACCATGCAATAAATCCTAGAATAAAGGCACATCAAAGGGCATGATTAACATTCTAAGAATAGAAGGATGATGAAGTAAAACAAGCTTCACAGAGGTGGTATTTAATCAAATTCTTCAAAGATTTTTGAAATTTAGACAAGGAGGAAGAATATTTTAATCTCTTCTTTTCCCTTGTCAATGTCTTGAAATCATTAATTCTGCTTTCTATACGTTTGTTTCTCCTATAGTTTCAAGGGTTTGTTTACGGGTATCCCCAAACACTCACTAACTACAAATACTTAAGGTATTCTTGATTCTGCACCCTTATTTTTCCTGAACACAGTACAATCTGAGGAGTTCACCTGATTACAAGACCACTTTCAAAAGCTGAGGAAACATCACCTTCCCTTAAATTTTTGCTTCTCTCCCCCCACTTAAGCTGCCAGCCTGTGTCATAGTGAGAATTCAAAATCTGAATGTTACCATTGTTTCATAAATTAAGTCAGATCTACGGCTAATGCCACTTGGCCTCTTGAGAGCTGCCACTCCCTTCCATATTTTGCAGATTCGCAGACGCCTTAACAACAAGCATTCTTGAACTCAGAAGACCTGGAATTGTCAGCCATCAGATATCATGCTGGCATCCAGTAGAAGACTGTTCTGTCAATGAATGCATCTTCTCAGCTCTCAGAATTTATGCATATGTATGCAGTTTCTTTCTCTAAAGCTCTAAATCTGTTACAGCAAATGATTATTTTAATGTCTTAAAGATCAAGAAATAATACAAAATACCATTTTTAAAAGAACACTTGAAGTTCTCAGCATTCATTTAGCAAGTGCTCAAATAATGGAAACTACGGGCCTGATCAATTTATATGGCTTTCTGTGATTACAACAAATAGAAACGAAAAGAAAACCAGAACAGCAATAGATCATACCAGTGTTGCAGAAATTGGAGAAAGAAGTACTTAGAATCCCTTCATCACGTAGAACTAATGATTCCTCTTCTACCATTGCCATTGCTACTGTCCTTTTTCAAATTTAAGTCTAAATTTCAGGTTCAAGTCTAAGACGGTTATTAGCTATGACTATTCTTTTGCTGTGTGTGTTTAACTGTTGCTTTGACTCGGTTATACTCATCCCACAACCATTGCTCAAAGACTGTTCCATCATTTCTAAGTTTGCTGCACGCTTTACTAGTGAGTCTGCTGTTTCTGCTTCTTTTCAGCAGTGCATAGTCTGAACATTTGGAAGTTATTCTCTGCTGTGTCCTTAAGAGTTCTTCATCTCATCATACAAAGGCCATAAGAGGCATCACACCCACATCCAGTCAGTCTGACATTGAGCAAGTCACCTATGTCCTTTAAAATTAAAGAGAAAAAAATAATTTTGCATATAAATTTGGGCTTTCTCATTTTGTGTAGGGAAGTTCATGAGGAAATGATTTACAGACAAGACTTCAACACTGTAATATAGTATCTACATTCAAGTTGTAAACTCATAAAACTGCTTGCTAATTACTTTTATCGCTATACTTCTTCATTCAATACCAGATTTCCTTTGTTCCTTTTGAGTGCCATTGAACAATAAAATTGTCATGTGGACACACATCGTATATGTGTATATAGTACAAGCATAATTTAACTAAAGAGTAATCAAAAAAACAAGAAGAAAAGCCCAAATACATGTGGTTTAATTTCTGAAACATATCAAGCCTTTAAATAATAAATTATTGTTTAAGTATTAATATATATACCTGACAAATTTATCCAAAAATATATAAATATAGGGAACATGTCTCAACTCATTCCATAATGCCAGTGTTAATATTGATAACAAAAACTGATAAAGATGTCTGAAAATTCACCTACCATATGACCCAGCAATACCACCAATAGGAATATATCCAAAGGATCTGATACATGAGTCAGCAAATTGCACCCTGTATTCATTCCACCTCAAAGAACAATTGTAAAAACTTGGAAACAACATAAATGACCATTGAAAGAGGACTGGATAAAGAAACTGCAGTACATCTACTCTATGGAATACTACTCAGCTAACAAAAAGATTGAAATTCTATGGTTTGCATCCAAATGGGCTTAACTGGAGAACATTATGCTCAGTGAAATGAGCCAGTCCCCAAAGCACAGATATCATGTGTTTACTCTAACATAAGACAATTTCCAACAAACACACACACAGACATACACAGAGACACACATACACAAGGAGAACAAACATACACACGTAACCCCTCCCTGCCAAAAGGATGTAAAGGAAACCAGACTACCAGGAATCAAGGAAAATAAACAGAATGTATCTCTACTAAAGACGGAAGGTAGACCCCCAATGAAACTTCTATGCATACCTCGACAACAAAAATCACAATCCTACTACTGACATGCCTACAGTGTCATGACCTGCATAAATAGCAAAAAATTGGAACCATTTCTCTTTCATGTCTAATTTATGTGATTGTATCCCGGTGATGCTCAACACTAATATGGCTAAGGGTTGTTTTGCTTATCTTCTTAGGAATGGCTATTTGTTGTTTCAATTTGCAGCTTTTTTGGTATCAAATCTAATTATTTTTGCTGTGAATTTTACCTTTTCACACTTCCTAGTCATTTGTATTTTTTTCAATAAGTCCTTGCGATTCATTAATTGATCGTCCATAAGAGATTTTTTGATTGCTTATAAGCACCAGAGACTGTCAATGTCCCTTTCAACACTGTTTTTGCTACATCTTACGGGTAATGACGTTCTAGTTTTTATTGTAATTTCTTCAGCACCACATGGGTCAAGCAGTGTCATCAATTTCTACAAGAAGCTTTTTGATTTTCTTTTTCATCACTCTAGTGATGCACTGATGTTCTGTGGCATGTTCTTTAAGCTCATGTGGATGAAAACTTACTGTTGTTCTCCCTGTTGCGCACTGTGTTTTCTGGCTTTGTAATTAAGTGGATGTATGATGGAAGTGTAGTAGAGATTGACATGTCCAGATGTGGAGACAAAGTGCGGTATGTCTCTCTGCATTCAGACCAAAGACGGACTCCCAGTGAAACAGCTGGAAATATCCTGACAGTAGGATGCTGGTCTCTGACATGGTCCATGCCTACAAAGCAGGGAGACACTTCAATAGCTGAATGATAAGCTTATGCCTGTTCATGAAGAATCACCCATTGTAATACTAGAGGGGAAATCAATGGGAGGGAGGAAGAGAACCTGGGGTGTGGGATGGGAAATCCCAGGACCTATGGAACTGTATTTTAAAGCAATAAGAAAAAAAATAATTAAAATAAGAATAGTACACACCAATCCTCATTTTGAGTATGGATATAAAAATCTCAGACAAAATATTAGCAAAAGTATAAAGGAATATATAGCATTACATAAGAAAGAAATCTCTGCCTTTGTCAACTGACATTTATTCCTGGAATGCAAAATAATTTAACACTCAAAAATCAATGCAATTATCTTGTAATAAAGGATAAAAATGACATGAAAAATCTCCATAGACACAGAAAAAGCTTTTGTCAGGATTCAGGACCCTTTTCTGACGCAAAGCGCTGAGCAAACAAGGAAATTAAAGGAATCTCCTCATCCTAATAAAGACACCTGTTTACAGTCCAATGCAAAAATCATCCTTAATGTTGAAAGACTGAATTTATTCCCCTTAACATTAGAAACAAAGTAGCAATAGTCACAATCACTACTCCTATCCAACATTTTATTGGAAACTCTACATTCAGCAAACAGGCAAGATAAACAAATAGTGAATTGATTTGAAAAGAAGTAAAACTATTTCCATCTACAAATCACATTTATCTTGGATACACAAAATATCTCTTTGGAACCTAGAAGAATACATGGTTTCCTCAGCAAGGTTGCAGCATAAATCACTAATCTAAAAAAGTCCAATGGTATTATTGTAAACTTGCAATAAAAAATTGAAAAGAAGGAATAAAACATTAGATTTATGATTATTTCAATACAGTGAAATAGCACTAAAAAGATCAAAAATAGTGCAAGGTTTGCTCTGGAAACAGCAAAGACATTTGAAAGATATTTTAAAGTTTGAAGTGAATGGGAAAATAATCCTGTTTGCTTTGGTATTTCCTTAAAATGTTAAACACAAAAGATACCATATTATAAGCCAGCAATTCTAATCCTAGGAATGTATTCAAGAGAACTGAAAATGCCTATACAACACAAACTTGTACTTCGATTTTTATAGCAACCTTAGTCAGACTGACTTCCAGGTGCAAAAATCTCAAGTTTCCATCACTGATGACTGGCTAAATAAAACACAAAATGTGACAGGCTGGAATTTATTTGGTAATAAAAGAAATGGAGTATGGATACAGACTAAAGCATCACTCCATGTAAAAGAAGCCAGGCACAGAAGGGCACACATGGTCTGATTTGTTCACTTTTATGGAAGTCCTGAACAGGAGTACTTCTGGAGACAGAAAGTAGATAGATCAGTGATTGCTGGCACTGAACACTCACTCCAGGGCTTCGCTCCAGAGACACTGACAGTGTTGAACAAGTGGCTTGGATATGGCCATCTTCAAAATCCTGGCTCCTCTTACTTAGGAGAGATTTGGGGAAGTCACTGAACAACATAATGAGTTTTCACTATATTATAAAAAGGGATTTTTTTTCTTAGGCTCAGTATGATGCTTTAAAGTGGAAGGGGCCAAGTGAAATTTTGCTGAAACTGTCCCCTTGTTGCAGAGCATACATCATAGTTCTGTGTAAGGTTTAGATGAAGTCCATGCTGAATACCATAAGGATGCATTGCTAAGTATTAAATAAATTAATTTATAAGATTTTTTTAAATCCAGAAGACAAAAAGGCTGTTAATGAAATCTTCACTGAACATACACCTTGCATCCTAAGTGTTATTATTTGCTGGCTGAGTTCTTATGTGAAATATTAGGATACTTTTCAGAGGCTCAGGATTGGAGACTCTTCTTTCTGCCAAGGGCCATCTGGATATTATGACATCGCTCACAGACCATGCAGAGTTATCAACTTAAAAACTAGTCTGCTACAGAGTTATTGAATTTTGAGCCCCTCCTGCAGCTGCCCTTGGCACAGCCAGACCACATGATTTCACAGGTCTCCAGGGGGCTCTTGGGAAAATGTTCCTGACCCCCGCGAGACTTTCAGGCTAAGCATTTCATATCTGTGATTTCCATTCTGGTCTTGGAGTTGTCCTTTGCTGCTCATTTGATTCCAAATTAAAGAAAAAGACGTAGAACAGCTGACAAGGACACCCTGCCCCTCCCCAAGCATTTGTAAAGCTGAGCATCCACCTAAATCTCCCATCTGAGGCACGATTCTCTAAAATTGGTGCAGACTAAAGACTAGTGATACTGTCCTTAGAGGAACTTCACATTTTGGTAGTCCAATGGTAAAATCAGATTTAATTTTAACAGATGTTGTCCAATCCCACTCCAACTTTTTACATTTCTGGAAGCAGTGAGTGAGAACACCCAGTCTTTTTCAAAATATTCTCTTACATTAGGTTTTTGCATACAAGCCACATCTTTCTTCTGTTAGGAGTGAATGAGATGGAGAAACCTTATATGTAATTAAGAAACATGTGCATGGCCCTTTCTGAGAATTATGCAATTATATCCCTATCCTTTTTAGTATGTTTTTGTTGTTTTTCATCTTTATATTTAGAATATTTCATGTTTGGCTTGTTAACCTTTTGTACTATGGGAAGTTACATTTTTCCAGTTTTGACATTTATCTTCTTATTTTACTAAGGCTGTTTTCAAATTATATTAATGTTGTGTGTCTTATGGGGAGAAATATTTAGTCTAGTCATTGGGATGCCCAGTTCCTGCCTCAGATTTCCTGGGTTCAAGACCTCATTGTGCCACCTGACTCCTGCTTCCAGCCAATCCAGACCTTGGAAACAGCAGTGACGGCTCAAATAACTGTGCCCCTGACACCTTCTTGGGAGACCTGGATCTGGTTCCTGGCTTCTGGCTTCAGTGACCCTGTTTCAGCCACAGTGGCCATTTCAGGAGTAAATGATTTAGAAGCTCTCTTTTTGTTTATCTCTTTAATTCTTTACCCTGCTTCTCTCTGCCTCTAAAGAAAAGATTCTATATCTTGTGGTATACAGCAAAATTAATTTTCTGTTGCTGTTAAGTATAGGTAGAAGATTTTTCCCTACAATCTAATTTTTTTGAAAAAATTCACTCATGCATGTTTTTCCCCAAGACATGTTGGGTTTTATGTTAAACATCTGAATCTGATTCCTTTCTATCTCATTCACTTATAGAAGCCTAAGGAACTCCTTAAAGCTTACTAAGCTTTAACTAGTACAAGGCAGCTCCAGCCCACCACTCACTGTAGAGAGAGTATGTCGTTCCCATGGACAAGCCATTGGCTTGAGAGCCATGAGTGGTTTCAATGTGATGTTTAGTTTTGTATGTTCTTGGTTATGACTGTGTGTGATTCATCAATTATGCAAAGTCCCTGGTGACCCACGATTTTTAAATCAAAAGCCTCTTTGAACATTGAGAAAATGTTTTATTATTCTTGATGAATAGTACGTTATAGCTTTGAGGCAAAATATGTCAGTACTTGGGGTAAAATACTATTTCTCTAGTTGAGATTTCTTTTTAACACCAAGAAGCAATCACTCAATTGTGTCACACTTCTGTTATTCTCAAGAAAAATGAATAGGGACATACACATGCAGCTACACAATGTTATGCATTAAATAGTCTTGTTTTTTTTAGCAGATTGGCCCTGATTATTGCTTGCAACAGGTTTATCACTTATCTTCTCTCAAATTTAGAGACTTTACAGCCCCAAATATACAGAGAAATACAATCACCAAGAAAACTCACCACTACTGGAAGCATCGTTTAGATTCAGCAGCCCGCCTCCTAGCCCTCTGTAACTATGGTAACTGTAGGTCCCGTTGCCATTGATGTACAGCACCTCCTGTGAACCTGCAACAGCTGATGTGGAGTAAGTGGCCTGGGCTCCCTCGGGTTTACCTTGTTTGTCAGCGGGAGCAGACTCATCCTGCAAGGACAGACAGCATACCATTACTTGTCAAATCACTGTATGGTTTCTCTTTCAATGGGACCATCTCAATGTCATCCACATATCTGTATTGAATAAGACACAACTACAAAATGAACATTAACTAAGCACATATGTGCCTGTTTAACATCTTGAATTCAGGTGGGGAAACAGTTGACAATTTGAATGGAATATAAAATTACATGAAGTCAAGTTACTTAAAGTAGCCCAGAGGTAGGGTTGCCAAAATACCCACTGCTAGCTGAATGCATAAAGAAAATATGATAGTGTGATATTATCTAGCCCTTAAATAAGAGGAAACCCTGCAACAAAGATGTAACTTAAGCACATTGTGCTAAGTATGAGAAACAAAATGCATATTTACATATTTACATAACTAGTTAAACTTACAGAAACGTAAAGTAGAGTGGTGATTTCCAGGGCCCGGGTCAGGAGGTGAACTGCTCTGCGGATGCAGGTTGTACTCATGGAGGGGGTGGGGTCAGAGGCTCTATCGCACAATTATGTTACATGTAGTTGACAATATTGTACTGTTGGGATGAGGAATTTTATGTTGAATTTAAAAAAAAATTAGCTAGGATTTAAAAGTTACATAAAGGAAAGGCAGTAAATAAAATGCCAAGAAATTTAACAAAGCTTGGGTTTCTTGACACCTTTTTCCCCCAGCTTTCCTTCCTTCCTTCCTTCTCCCTCCCTCACCCTTTCTCCCCTTTTTTTCTCTTCCTTCCTTCCATCTATTATTCAATTTATTTGTCACTTCCTCCCTTTCACCTCTCTCTTCTTTTGATTTTATAATTAAGGATGATCAAAATTTATTGAGTTCCCATTTCCAGGCAGGCCTACCATAGGCAATACAAGAGTCTGACAAGGACCCTAAGAAACACCAGGGTCTTTCAGCTTTTTGGATTTGTTTTTTGTTTTTAAGCTATACTGATATTCACAAACTTATTTCCAAGCCATCCATCCATGTATAGTTGTGACAAGATAAAAACATTTACTTTACAATGAATTATGTTTTTCAGTAGAAAACAATGAGTGTTTTTTCCTTCACCTCTTTATTTATGAGTTCACTAGCCTATGCATTTTTAAGCTTTTCTGCTTTCATTGTTTTTAATAAAACAGGAATTATAAATGCATTTCTAGTGAATTATTAGAAGCACTTTATTTTTTACAATCAGAATTATTTTGCAGTGATGAGTGACTTTCAAATATGTTTTTCTGTGACCCCAAATCGTTAAAAGGCAGAAAGGTCCATCGCTTTGCTGAATGGAAGCAGTAGTCCTGTTAATGAATGTGCTCATCTTTTACAGGGTGCAGCTGTTGCCATGATCATCAGGACCACAGTCAAGATGTTGCCCTTGTTCCTCCCACCTGTTCAACTCTAAATTATCCCTTCAGCATGGCCCATTGTACTCAGCCGCAGATCTATGAGCTTTCGTCTGTTCATTTTTAGTAAGATTATGAAAGCAGCAGCAAAAATTACCAAATCGCAGTGAAAAGAAGGGAAATTTGAAAGGAAATATGGGTATGTCATAAATATATGGGATTTGGGTGGAAATTTATGTTCCAGCATGAACTCCTAATAAAACAACAATAAATGATGATTAAAGATACAGATATCTATATCTTCTCTCTATATATATATGCATATATATACATATATATGCACAGGAACTGACCTAGAATTGGTATATAAACTAGGATATATTATTGCAATTTAAACTCTTCTCATATAAACCTGAGACATCCATGGGGGGCGGAGATGAGGAACTACCTGAAATACTTCTCATGGGAGAAACTGCCTTATAGCAGTAACAAGATGGACTGAAACCTTGTTGGCAATGCTGGATCCACTATATAGGCTGGAAAGTCAAAAAGTTCTGTGCTTATTACTATCGTTAACTCCAAAGCTACTCTTTGCTAAAAGAGAGTACTCAAAGAAGTTGTGTTTTAGATTGTGGTTCTCTATAAAAAGGGTATCAGAACTTCCCCAAATCTGTCTCTGTTAATAGGAATTTTGATGAAAGCATATTTCTATTTAATATATAGGCAAACAATATATGTCTTTTTGTACTTAAGTTTTGCATTACACCTGGTAAAGAAACATAAGTAATCCAAGATATTGATGATGGTATTTCTAGAAATTTGTTGTTGGTAGAAGCATGTACCATAATAAGCAGGCATGAGGTAGGTGACCATGTTACCTACAGTGACATGACCTGTGAGTAAAAGTTGTTAATAGACCAGTAACGCAACAACTAGTAGAGTCCTAGTACGCTGCGCTATAAGTTCTATGTTACAATGACTTTGTCAAGGAAAAAAGTCAAATCTCACATTACTACACCACATATACACCATTAACCAGGCTTTCTCAAAATTCAACAAATATTTTTCCATCTTGGAGTCCTAACCTTTCCAGCTGGGGAAAGAAATCTATGAGCAAAATGTTCTGATAAAATGCCCACATGATGCTCCAAGAGTTTTACATTTTGGAGCATTTCAAATTTTATTTTTTTTAGAAATAGGGATACCAAGTAATAAAGTTTATACAAATATTCAAACTCCAAAAAACCCCAATTTGAAATACTTCTGGTCCCAAATATTTTGAATAAAGGATACTCAACATGTATACACATTCTTTCATCCTAGAAGAGGCATGTTATATACTATTCATTTAGTATAAAGATATTCAAGGTATACAGCTTGCCAAAAGATGGGTAGACGTACCTGCAATGTTTTTCTTTTGTACAGCTTGTATTTGCTAGGAAGGAGCCGAGTTCAGAGTGGTGCCCCTGCTTCTGGGAAGACTCAGTCTCCCTGATAGTGTGAGGGAAACACAGAGAGGCTTCCCTACTGAGTTCTTCCTCTCAGCAGATCAGCAGCTCTGCTCAGCTCTAGTTTACACTCAAGTCAACCCTTGTAAACCTTAGGAAAAGCAGTGGGCTATAAAGTATTCTTCTTGTAAAGATTTGTTAGCTATTGCAATTCTGAAAAAAAAAAAACAATGCTCGACACTTCAAAGCAATTTTGGGGTCCTTGGCAAAGGACTGCCTTGAAACAGTTCCAGCACTAGGGTTTTGGAAATATCTTAGGTAACATGCTAAAACTTGAACTTCCAGTTTTAGAAAAATAATGACACTCTGAAACACAGCAGTTTGTTTTTCTCGTTGAAAAACAGCAATAAAATCCCTTTATAGATGACGATGAATAAAAAAGAGAGAAGGCAAGAAAGCAAGATAATTTTCAGTTTAATTCTTTGCATGGTAGACTTACTTTGTATTATTAATGTGATTTTTAAAAACAAATTCACCTTCATCTTTCATTATGAACTGCTGTTCTAAACCATACAGTTAACTACACAGAACAGGCAGACAATTAATTCCTCTAGTAATCAAATTATGCTTCATAGGGATTCATTTATACTCATAAACAGATTTGCATTGTTGTCATTTTTGGCAGTCCACTCTACATGAATAAATACAACAAAGAAACATCAGGTTTGTAGTATCTTTTGCACAAAAGTTTAATGTAAATTCAATTCAGGTTTCAATCTTAAATGATTATTATGTTTCAAAGCAGCATCTTTTTTTTTAAAGATTTATTGATTGTTATTGGAAAGGCAGCTCCACAGAGAGAAGGAGACAGAGAAACATCCTCCATCCACTGATTCACCACCCCACCACCTAGTGGTTGCAATGGCCAGAGCTGACCCAATCTGGAGCCAGGAGCCAGGAGCTTCCTCTTGGTTTTCCACATGTGTGCAGAGTTCCAAGGCCTCGGGTCATCTTCCACTGCCTTCCCAGGCCACAAGCAGTGAGCTGCATGGGAACTGGAGCAGCCGGGACATGAACCAGCTTCCACGTGGGATCCCAGCAGATGCAAGGTGAGGGTTTAGCCATTAGGCTATGGTACTGGACCCACATAGTACAGTTTTTAATGACATAAAAAAGTTTTTATGACACAGTTTTTAATGGCATACATACCCACAAACATATTTTGCTTTTGTAATCAACTTTTACTCTTAGTCCCGAAAGTTGTCAAAGGTGACAGCTTGTTTCTTGGGTGGCTGTGGAGATTGCTTCCAAGCCAGCACAATCTTAATGTTACAATGCTACACAATGAAGCAATTACATAAATTTGGTAAATTAAAATGGAAAATTATGATCAATAATTTCCACTTTAAAAAAAATTCATAAAAATAAGACATGATCAATGACTGATCTCAGGCAGTATACTAGAAAGTGTGCAATCAATTTGATTCAGATTTCTTAAAATACATAACAGAACAAAGAAACACTTATGCTGACTCCTGCTGTTAAACTTTGATCAACAAACTTAAGAGTTCTCCAAAAAACTTGTGGGAAAACAGAATTAAAGGATATGTTTATTTTGATGTAAATTTGAAATCCATGCATAGTTCTTATGTAATATATACCTGCTATGAATTTTTTGAAGACCCCATGTATCCATAAATATACACCTGATAAATCAAATAGATTTCTTAGATTGTTGGCATTTCCCTTCAGATGAAGGCCAAACTTGGCATGGTTTGGATCAGCAGATGTTTCCTCTGATTTACTCTGCTTAAGGAGCTAAGCTGTGCTCCTGTGTTCTCCATCTTTGCACAGGATAGAGACAAACTTGACTTGATCAACCTGATCTGGTACCTGAGTCACACATGCTGAGTGCCAAATTCACAGCACATACCAGAAAAAGCTTGCGTTTGAGTATCTTTCATAGACAAGCTTTGTTAAAATTAAACTTGGTTTATTGTATTCTACTTGATATTTAAAATTTTAGTGGCAGAGAGAGAAAGGGAATGAGCAACCTCCCAAGTGCTTAACCAAAGCCAGAAACTGTGAATTCAATCCAGTTTACTGGAGCCTTCACCAAGGCCCTTGGCGTCTGCAATGTAGGTAGCTGGAACCATGAAATAAATTCAAGCACTCCAGTACGGTACACAGGCATCCCAACTAGTTACCCATTCAGTATGAATTATCATTGAGTCTTCTTTGCTACAAGAAAGATGATCAGAAAATTCCAAATAAATTTATTTCTAGATTCAGTAATGTGCATACTTTATTTCTGCTTTAATTTTATATTGTTTATTGCAGTTGGAATTTGCAAGGCGTTTCTGCATCCATATCGAATGACAGTTTTATAACAAGATGTGATATGGTCAGAGAAGGTAGCAGTAATACTCCTTTTTAGAGTTTAAATAGCCTGACTAGGCCTCCCAAATAACCTCATTGCTGCCAGATAGTAAACACATGAAAAATACATACCTCAGTTTCTCTGAGATATCTTTAAGATTGGATGTCTCTTTTCCCTGCTTACTCTTTGATACCGTTTCATAAATTATTATTTTAAATTTCTGCTTTGCTCTACCAGTACAGATGTATTGAGGCAGTGCGAACTACTTCATGTTTAGGCTATTGGAAAGTATCTCCAGCTTCTAAAGGTTCCCTTCCTCTGCTTGACAGTAAGTGTTCCAGGACTGAGTACATTGCTAAGAGATTTTTGGAAAACTCATTAAAGAGTTGTGAACCAGAGCTTCCATTTGAATTTTTTTTTTAAAATCAAGGAAAAAACCCACTGCACTGAAAGGGAATATGCAAAAATGTGAGGGGGGAGTGCATGTGCTTACTTCTTGGGAAGATAAGTGATTTTGATGACATCAAGACAATCACAAACATACACTCAAATGCACAAGTGATTTCTCCCCTTTCCCCCCAGTTACAAGCTGCATGTCATACTTTGCCTGCTGGCTACATACATAAGTAATATACTAGTATGGAATTTTATTCCATGCAAAGATGCCCCCAAACCCAACAAGGCAAGTCTACTGAGGAAAATTCATGAGTTAACGGAGCTTAATGAACAGCTTGGAAGTTACTGAAAAATCAGATTACATTCATTTTTATTCAAGAAACCAAAATGATTACCAGATTTTTTTAATCAAAATCTGAAGAAAAGGCTATTATTTTTAAAAACTCTTTTTGTAGGAAAATTGCCACATACACATGCACTCACTTGGGTTATAAACAGTGGAAGCTTTGTCTCACTTGAATGTAGGATGCAATAAAATTGAGAAAGAGAGGGGAATGATGGTTACCATAGCCTGGGGGTGGAAGGGGAGAACGAAGGGCTTTGAGACAAAGGTGTGCAGGTCAAGCAAGGATGAAGAGCCCAGAGGGAAGACCACACTCAGGAAAGATGCATTATATGTTTCAAAAGAACTAAGGGAGTAAATTGCAATTGTTTTATAAAAAAAATCACAGGTGAGGTTATAGTGATGTCAATTTGCTTGATTTAGTTATCTACATCATAAATTCAGGAGCGATCATCATAAAGTTTTGGAAATACATATTATAAAAATGCAGGAATTTTAAAACATTTTTTGCATCAAAATAAATGTATCGAAACATTGCATTACATCCCATAAATGCATACGATTATTATTTGTCCACAAGAATTAGTATTTGGAATAAATTTATGAAATTCTGCAAAAAAATATAGTGTTGAGAAACACTAAGCCTGAAAAAAAAAAAAACCCAGAAAGTAAGTATGGCAACAGTAACAGCAAGTCTCTGACTGCTGAGAATTTATCAAGGGCGTTGCAAAGTCAGATGCTCCAATGCTGTTCTTGAAGGACATAAAGTTGTTTATTAAAAGTGAGACTAGAGGCATTGTCTTTCTAAATTTCAGTTTTAAATCAGTGGTGGCCAGGACTAAGTCATCTGTAAAGCCAGAACCCCATGTTTGTGCCAGTTTGGGTCCTGGCAGCTCCACTTTCAATCTAGCTCTCTGCTAATGCACTTGGGCAGGCAGTGGATGATGGCCCAAGAGCTCCTGCTGCCAGATATGTGGGACCTGGATGGAGTTTCTGGCTCCTTGCTCAGACCTGGCCCAGCCTGTGCCTTTGTGTCCATTTGGGGAGTGAAGCAGCATCTGGAAGCTCACTCTCTTTTTGTCTGTCTCTTTCTCTCCCTCTGCACCTCCACTGCCTCACTTTCCTTGCCTTTCAAATAAATTGTATTTGAGACCCACGTGTGGATTTTCTATTGTCCAGTTATTTCACATTTAGCATTTCAATAACAAATTTGTCTTATCTTTCTTGCAGATACACCTTGCAAAACTTTTAACTAAAAGTAAAATAACATGTGTTCTATCAATAGTTTTTGCTCCCAGCAATGCACCATGTCAAGAATTTTTTTCCTTCTCTTCCATGGCTTCCATCAAATAGCACCAAAGTCCTGTCTGACCTCACTGTTTTCCACCTTAGAAACACTCACTGTTGATGCTCAACTTAAGACTCATCCTCTCTCATTTGAGCTACTATAATAATCTGTATCATCTTCAAGTTTTGTCCATATTTCCTCAAATTAATCTTTATGCACTTATCATGTCAATTTCTTAAAAATGTTTGAGATTCATTTCCTCCCAGAGAACAAAAAAAAAAAGCTCATCGCATGCAGTACTCTTTAGGATTTGAAGATAGTCTTGCCAGCTGCATTTTCTGTTAGTTCTGTTAAACACAGTATATTCTAGTCATAACATAATCCAAAAGAAAGCTTACATGCCATGCTCTGGCCCACCCAATTCATCACTATGTAGAAAGCTTCTCATAATTGCTATATGTATTGTATCCCTTGATTTTGATTTGCCATATATTTAATACTCCTTCCTAATTTTTAACGTGTGGGTGTATAATATTGAATAATAAACTATATTTTAGAGATTATGTTAGCACATTGTTTTACATTTGTATGGGATGTCAAGGTGCTATGTGGGTAAAGTTGGTTTAGGTACGGTTTTCATGACTGTGAACAAGGTCTAGGTAGGAGTTGTACCACAGAACGTTAAGCCACATCTGCATCACTGGCAGCATTTTTGGAGTGCCAGTTCAAGTCTGACTTCCCATCCAGATTTGTGGAGGATGGTCCAAGTGCTTGGGTCCCTGCTACCAATATGTGATACCAGGCTCTGGTTCCTAGATCCTGGCTTTGGCCTGACCCAAACCTGCTCCAACCCTGGCCATTGCAGTCGGTTGAGGAGTAAGATGGAACATGTTTCATTGGGCTTTTTCCTGTCTCCTTCTATAGCTATACTTTTCAAGTAAGAGAACAGATAAACAAACAAATATGCTGAAATAAATGATTCAAAATGATTTATTTCATTAAAATAAGAGAATTAGATCCAGAGAAAATTAAGATAAATTCCTGATTGGAATTTATTAGAAAACATTGTCCTTCCTAGATCTGAATGTATCTTTCAGTCACTCTCACAAAGAAAAACTTGACCTATAGAAATCATTTTGTGTATTTTGTACCTAATTTTCTTTTTGAAAAAAAGGCAAAAAATAACGAATACATGATATTCTAATAGAGAACAAGACCTTAACATAATGTATTTTTATTGTTTTCAGCTTGCTAAAATTTAAAAGATCTTGAATCTAATATTCTGCTAAGATGACGAAATATTTTAAAATTAATGTTAACCCTATTGTCAACATATCATTTTTCAATTTCTCCAAGTATCAAGAATTTAAGGATGATATTTATATGAACATCTATTAGCTATAAAATATTTTATCAATAATCAAAAATCAGAGCAAATATCTTTAGTGTTAAACTTTTTTGGAAAAAAAAATATTTATTTATTTGAAAGGTAGTGAGAGACAGAAAGGGAAAGACGAAAAGGGAAATATCTTTTATCCACCGATTCACTCCTCAAGCGGCCACACCGGCCAGAGAGTGAGCAACCTGCACACATTCAAATCATGCAGCAAGGGCCAAGGTATTGGGGCCATCTTTAGCAGCCGTCATAAGTGAATGAATGAGACCTGGATTCATTCTTTCTTCTTTTTTTTTTTTTTAAATGATCTATTTTGACCTATTTTTAAACTCTGCTAGCATTTAAGACTTCAATTTGGTGCGATGAAGAGAAATCACATAGTACAACTTTTCACAGCCAACATTTTGTAGATGAGTGACTCATTTTACAGATTATTACAACTGAGTCCAAAAATATACTGGTACATCCAGTGCTGCCATGCTTCAGTTACAGACCACGAGAACTAAGTACTCTGGAGACACTGTTGTGAAATAAAGCTGTGTTTAGCAATTGGATACGGGGGAAGGGAGGTTGCCCTGGACCCAAAGCAATGTCTACCTTACTTCTTCATCTTCCATCTGAGTAGTGGTTGTCAAAGTGTGCTCCATGGACCTCCGCAGTATTAGCATTGTATTAGAACTTGTCAGTAAAACTCCTCATGGATCCCACTCAGAGCTACTGAACGGGAATCTCCAGGGATGCGATCCCAGAGAAGGTGTTTTAACAAGTTCCTTAAGTGGCTTTGAGATACATTTAAGTCTGCAAAGCACTGCCTTGGAGAATGCTAGGTCAAAAAAAAAAAATCAATTAAACTTGCAGGCACAGAAGTTTTCTGAATCTCATAATTTGCTTTCTAGGAAGCAGACCTGGATTCTTTCATGTGAAGTGGCGGCTTAACCCACTGCACCACAGTGCCAGTTGTTGGTGTTAAACATTGAGAAGCACAATAGAGTCCTGTGGGGAGTTTCGCCACTTTTCCCCATTAGCAGTTAACATTAGCTATGATGTAAAAATCCTAACATGGTGATGGCAGAAGATCATGACTAGCTGCACAATAGCTTTCTGGAGTTTGATTTGATGTTGGGGAAGGACAGGAGGATCCTGATGCTATAAGTGACATAACACAAAAAGAGATGATTACAAAGGGAATTAATTCATTTAGGATTCTATGTTGGTCATAAAACTACATATTGATCCTATTTTGCAAATACATACAATAGTATCTACATATTACTTGTCAATGCTAAGATAACATCGAAACTATTGCAGTTTTGACTTCAACATTTGCAATTAAATAAAAACAACACATGCCACTTTAAAAGATAAATTAAGAAAACTGATTTTATTTTCATTTATTTAGATATCAGCTTTCCCGGAGTATAAACTGAAGCTATAATTAATGCTAAAACTATGATGGTCAGATTTATTGCCACACATGGTTGTATGAGCATCAGCCAAGGACACTAAAAGTGAGATCTTGAAGTAAATTCATTTAACACAGAATTCTAAATATGTTTCTGAGCATTCTCATTACTGGTTTAAGAAAATTAGGGTGAACATGGAAGAGAAATTTGAAAGTAAAATGCATTTAGCTTTCAAAAAACAAACTAGCCAGGGTGGAAATTTTTTATCTTGAGACACTTCTTTTTGAGGAAGTTGGAAAATGTGACAAATGCTGCTGTTCCAACAACTGAAGCTGAGAGGTAATCATGATGGACTCACAATTAGAAACAGGTGTGCCGAGACGGTTGGCTGAGCAGAGTGGCAAACAATCCCAGCCTAATGTCACGCCACACAATGGATTCCTTCATAGCTGCTTTACTCAACATTATGCTCAATCATATAGCAAACATAATTGCATCTGATGGTCTGTCTTGAAAGCACTATATAATTGAAACTTTAATTTCTACATGTTGGAATAGAAGCTTATAGGTTATTATCATTTAAGCAGAGTGTAAAAATTACCCATCCATTTGGTATTTCAAATATATGAATTATAAAATAGTCAAACTAAGATCATTAGAAAAGCCATCAGTATGGGCATTCCTGAGTCACCGAGTTAAAATGTTTTTAGATTAATATGAAGTTAAATTCTGAAAGGAACATATATGGGAAATCATGAAATGATCTAAAAACAAACAAAAATATCTAGCAATGGATGCAGGTCACATGGCTGTTATGTATATAACTATTGCTCCTTGTTAAAACTGACCTCCTTAATACTACTATTTCTGTTGGTATAATTTAGAGAAACCTCTGGTGCATCACACTGATTGTAGGTTTGGGTTATACAGTTAGCAAAGAAAGATCAATACTGCATAATCCCCCTTCTAACTGATACAAAATTTAAACTTTATTCCATTTACAATGAAAATGTATTTCAAGAATTTGTTAGCTTTTAGGTGTTCTCAAGTATAATGACTCAAAAATATACACATATAACCCTTTAAATTGTCCTTGAACACTAATTTGGAAAGTTGTGTTTTTTATTTTCCTTAAACTATAGGATTTTGTAACTCTACCAATAGTAGATTTTTTTAGAAACAATATTACTAAACTTCTCTTTTTAAAAAATATTTTATTTATTATTCTTAGAAAGTCAGATGTACAGAGAGGAGAAGACACAAAGAGGAAGATGTTCCGTCCACTGATTGACTCCCCAAGTGGCCGTAACGGCCGGAACTGAGCTGATCTTAAGCCAGCAGTATGGAGCCTCTTTCAGGTCTCGCACTTGGGTACAGGGTCCCCAAGTTTTGGGCTGTCTTTGACTGCTTTCCCAGGCCACAAGCAGGGAGCTGGATGGGAAGTGGGGCCGCCGTGATTAGAACTGGCGTGTACATGAGATCCTGCTGCATGCAAGGTGAAGACAGCTGTTAGATTATCACTCTGGGCCCTAAACTTCTCTTTTCGATCGATTTTGATTCTCTAGGAATGTTCCAATATCCATTATTTAGTTTTTCTACAAAATCTAACATGTGATTATGACTCCATTTGTTACCATTATGCCAAAAATTTGTAAATCTAAAACTACAGTTAAAAGCTTTTTCCGGATCTACATTTTAAGGCACCTCCAGGATATAACTTCCTACAGATCTCACAGAGGCTTTCTAGTTAATATGCCCCAAATATGTACTTTTTATCTTCTCTCTTCTCCAGCCATAATTTTTTCTAACATCTGCTTTCTTTTTTTAAGATTTTTAAAAAAGATTTATTTATTTTTTATTGAAAGGCAGATATACAGAGAAGGAAAGACGGAGAGAATGTTCTTCTACCCGTTGTTTCACTCCCCAAGTGGCCACAACTGCTGGAGCTGAGCTGATCTGAAGCCAGGAGCCAGGAGCTTATTCCAAGACTCCCACATGGGTACAGGGTCCCAAGGCCCTCGAACATTCTCCACTGCCTTCCCAGGCCACAAGCAGAGAGCTGGATGGGAACTGGAGCAGCTGGAACATAAACCAGCACCCATATGGGATCCTGGCACACGCAAGGCGAGGATTTAGCCACTAGCCATTCTGCTGGGCCCTGTACTTTTTAAGATTTAAAAATTATTTTTTATTTGAAAGATTTATAGACAGAAGAAGAGGCAGAAAGATCTTCCATCTCCTATTTCACTCTCTAAATGGCCATAATGACTGGAGCTAAGCTGATGAAGGACAGGAGCTAGGAACTTCTTTCAGGTCTTCCCTGTGGGTGTAGAGGTCCATCCAAGTTCATGGACCATCCTCCCCTGCTTTCCCAGGCCAGCAGCAGGTAGTTCAATTGGAAGTGGATTTGAACAAGTGTCCCCTAAGTGATTCCAGCCATAGCAGGCAGAGGGTTAGTCTGTTGAGCCACAGCACTGGCACCTGTCCTTTGCATTCTTGATCCTGATGCCTTCATCTGTCCAGTCTTCTGAGATACAGATCTGTGCCATAGTCAACATATGTGTAACTCAGGGGAAAGTCTTTAAAGTCTGATTTTGCCTATGAATGACTGCTTTAAAGTGTTCTATTGAATGCCTATTGTTTACTGAATTAGAAACTCAACTAGGGACTGGCGATACAGCAGCATATTAATTGGATCCTACAGCCAGCACAATGGCTCAGTGGCTAAATGCTCGCCTTGCATGTGCCAGGATCTCAAATAAGCACCAGTTCTTGTCCTGGATGCTCCACTTCACTTCTGGCCCCCTGCATGTGGCCTGGGAAAGCAGGAAAGCATGGGCCAAGACCTTGGGACCCTGCGCCCATGTAGGAAACCCAGAAGTAGCTCCCGGCTTCAAATAGACTCAGCTCTGCCCATTGTGGCCACTTGGGGAGTGAACCAGCAGTTAGAACATCTTTCTCTGTTTCTCCTTCTCTCTGGAAATCTGCCTGTCCAATATAAATAAATAAATACATAAATAAAAAATAAATAAATAAATAAATAAATACATCTTTTTAAAAAAGGAGGATCCCTATTGTCATGTAATCTACAGGGGTATGGTATAAGCTGGGCAGGATACAGAAATTAATATGTAATATAAAAATAACTCAAGACTGAGACAAACACTAATTAGTAAGTTAAAACTGGCAGTGTTAAAAGAATGTCTGATGGGTGTTTATTGAAGAGGGAAGGTGTTCCTAAAATAGATAGATGTTAGTAAGCCACAAATCGAACAAAACTATGACATAGCCTAGTGAAATACAGGGGAAAAGCATATGTGGGAATTTATGTATGTGAGGAACATGTATGTGTAACCCTGTCTAGACTTGATATGAAGCTTCCCGTGTGTCTCAAGAGCTCTGACCATGTTCGTTGGAGCACAGTTAATTATGTCATGTAAGAAGTCTCATGACTTGGCATAGAATTTTCCTTCCAACAAGAACTTACAAAATTTATTTTGCTGGTGCATTGGATATTTTTTGCTTTCCTGGAAAGGTGAACTCCGTTAGACAGTTGGGCTCACCTGCTCTTTGGCTTCCAGAATTTCAACACTGAAAGAGGTTAGCTAAGATCCCAGTGTCCTTGGCTGCCATGCTCTGGTCTGGTATTCCTGTGTGTCCTGCACCAAGGTATTCAGAGCCTATCACACGTGCTCTGCCCCAGGCCTGACTCCTGATCCTTAAGGTTTGGGTAATGGTGGCTTCTCTTTCTTGTGAAACTTCAACTCATTCTCTGTTTCCTTCACCCATCTCCCACATATGTAAACAACACACATGTAAGTGAATGTGTTTTAAACAATTTTCAATTATTTCTTTTTGATATATTATCTCTATGCTGCTCAGACACAGAATGAAAAGTTATTCACTGTTGATTCAATTGGTAAGGACACCTTATTTCGCCATATTTTGTTCTATCAGCATGAAAGTTCATTTTGGCTTTGAAATTGTTTGCTAAATAGTCCAAACAATTGCCAATTCTTCCCAAATTGTCTAGTGCAAGTACAAAGCCCCTTGGAAAATCTGTCATGGGGGCAAAGATCTATCAGCTGTTCCAGCAGTTAGTAGTTTCCCCATACACCTTTCTTCTGAAAAAGCTGTTCTATGAGCGTGTTACCCAGGGCCATCTTTGCAACTGCTTTCCAAATTGCATGTCTAATTTCATATATAATATGACTAGGCGTGGACATTTCTTCAGAACTTTTTAGTATTCTTCCCATGTATTTAGTATTTAAATGTTGATTTTGTTATTTATGGGGCAGGGGATATAGGTAGATGGTAGATAGAGAGAGAATCTTACATCTGCTGGCTCATTTCCCAAATGGTCACAACAGTCTCTGTTAGGCCAGGTCAGTGTTAGGAACCTGAAAGCTCCATCTGGGTCTTCAAGCACTCGGGCCATCTTTTGCTGCTTTCCCAGGTGCATTAGCAAGGATCTGGATGGGAAGCACAGAAGATGGGAACTGGTGCTCTGATGGGACGCCTGTGTCACAATTGGTCCCTAATCTGCTGTGCTACATTGCCTTTTTCAAAAAAATTTTTTTCACATCTGTTCCATAGGCTCAGAAATATCTCCACTTTTTCTGCTATGCTATTATAATAGCATGCTCCTTCAGCAACTTCCACAAGTGTATCATTTTGCAATTTAAGCATGTCATGGGTACCACGACCTTGTAGGTACAAAGGCAGAGATTCCAGAGTTGTTTCCTGGCTGACAGCCTTTTGGGGTTCTTTTCCCCTGACCTCCTTTCTCTTCAAAAGTTCTTAAGATTTCCTGTCACCCATGTTCTAGAATTTTCATGAAAATCACAGGTATTTTTTACACTTATTATCCAAATAGGACAAACCTGCTTTCATTCTGACAATACGTGTTCTTCGGATATGAAAATTATTCTCTCTCAATAACTGCTTCTCTTTTATTTTTCCACCTTTTTTAAAGCCAGATGTTGGTTATTTTGAAATGACTTTTCCATCTTATGTTTTAATCTTTGTCTAAACATTTTAAGGTTTCTGAGTGAGTAAACAATTTTTCACACTTCAAAAATATTTATAATAATTTGGGGATAAATAACAGAAAGGAATTACAGGGAGGGAGGAAAGGGACAAGGAGAGATGAACGCAATGCTTATAAATCTGTATCATAGAAAAATGATTTAATTAAAGCAAGAAATACTTAAAAATAGTAAATTTCACATGCTTTTATGCACTAATAATTCTTTATATTCTTTTGTGAATGCATTTCTTATTTCAAAAATGAAATAGCATTTTTCTTTATCTCTGAGGACCTGAACTTTATTTTGCTTTTTAAACATCCTTCTGCTCTTTATTTTGCTTGTGATATTGGAAGCAAGAGAACTTTTAACCTCTTTGGTGCAGCTTTTGAGAGAAGAATTCTAGTCTCTTTAATGGACGATATAGCTAGGCTGTCTCTATTCTTGGAGTTAGAAATGGAAAATTGCCTTTAGCAGAAGTACACAGCCTTCAGCTAGAAGAATTTATTTTATTCTGCCCATTTCCAGTATATGGTGCCTGCTGCTAGATCCTGTATCCTGGTCTGACAGCTCTTGCTCTTTTCCCCAGCTCCTGAATGGATAATAGAGGAATAACACTGCGCACAGTATGGAATGGGGAAGGGACCCTTAATCAAAACCTTAGGTATATGTTGAGTCAATTCTGTTTCCATGCGAAGTCCAGTTTCTGCTAAAACTTGTGGTAACCATGTGATTGAAGGACTTCTTGGTGTATTTTCATGTTATTTTCTCCATGGCCAGCTGGTGGGCAGATTTCCATTTTCCAAACATAAGTTGGAATCTCTCATCATTATACTAAATACTTTCTGATTTTCTTATCACATACCTCCTTGTAGATCTAAATGTTTGGTATTCATTTATAATAATTTTAGTTGCATTTAAGAATGGAGCATAGATAAAAGCAAGGATTCTTTTTTTACGTCAAAAATATATGTGCCCTTAAATTTTGTACGTATATGATTTGAGGTAAAAATAACTTTATAAATGTTTGGGATAGTTTTAAGATAGCTACATGAAGCACACCCTTTATCTCAATCACTTGACATGCGACATAGTATTAATGTATGAGATGGCGAACTGCCTCCAAATGTGCCGAAAAAGAGATCACTTAGAATATGGAAATTGGGTAGGTGTTTGGGGAAGATGCTACTTGAGTGCCTGTTTCCATCCCTAGCTTCGACCATTACGCACAGAGATAGGCAACAGGTGATGAAGATGAGGTTGGGACCCTGCGACTCACGTGGGAAACCTAGAATGCACTCCAGGATCCTGGCTTTAGACTAATCCAGTTCGGACTACTGTGAGCCTTTGGGGAGTAAACAATAAAAAAAGTCTGTAATCTTTCTCTCTTCCTCTCTCTTTCCCTCAACAAAATGAAAAAATAAAATATTCAAACAAAATTGTTTTCTATTACACTAGCAGTGGAAGTGATTAAAGATGGCAAGCTAAACATTTTCGAACTGGTTAAAAGCGTTATGAAACAATTCATATTAAACTCATCTCATTTTCTCTGTGATGGCACTTAAAAAGGTGAACTGTGGTGATTTTTTTAGGTAAAATAGGGAAGTGTGTGCTGAAATATGGCACTATTAATGGTGTGGCTCATATTTAAAGAAATGAGCATATCTGAACACTGGTGATTGCACTGAGACAAATGGAAGTCTTTAGGCCACAGTCTAAGCCCAAGCCTTGTGTGATGGAAATGTGTAAATCAATACAACAAATTAAGTCTCTTTATCAGATACTGAACTGTTGAGAAGTGGGAATGTGAGGAAGAATGGGGAGACTACAACATTGTCGAGAACACTGTCACTATTGTCAACTTGTAAATCAACACATTACTGATGGTATTTAAATTTGTGAGAGAATGAGAAAGAAAAGAGGTCCATGGACTGGACCCAGTGCTGGAGCATTGCAGCTCAGTGGACTAAGTTGCTGTCTGTGATGGCAGCATCCGATATCAGACTGCTGGTTAGAGATCTGCCTATTTGATGCAGAAACCTGTTAATATGCCTGGGAAAGCAGCAAGCAATGGCTCACATGCGTGGGCCCTGCACCCTTGTGGAAGACTTGGAAGAAGTTTTGGGATCCTGGTTTTAGCCTGGGACTGCCCTGGCTATTTGAACATTCAGCATTTTGGAATGTGAACCATTGGATGAAAGGACATCACCACTCTCATTCTCCCTTTTAACTACTTAGAAAAAAAAGTGATGAGAGGGCCCGGGACTGTGGGCTACTGGCTAAAGTCTTTGCCTTGAATGCACCAGGATCCCATTTGGGCACCAGGTCTAATCCCGGCAGCCTTACTTCCCATCCAGCTCCCTGCTTGTGGCCTGCGAAAGTAGTGAAGGATGGTCCCAAACCTTGGGACCTTGCACTCAAGTGGGAGACCCAGAAGAGATGCTGGCTCCTGACTGTGGATCAGTGCAGCTTCAGCCGTTGCAGTCACTTGGGGAGTGAGTCATCAGAGGGAAGATCCTCCTCTCTGTCTCTCCTCCTCTCTATATATCTGACGTTGCGACAAAAATAAATAAATCTTTAAAAAAAAGTGATGAACAAGCATATGAGGCAGCAGGCTCTGTAACAAAGGTGAGTTAGTACGTTAGCCTACAAATCAATTGCAGCATAAATGCTCAAGGACAAAGTAATCAAGTGTGCCACTTGCTCCCAACAGTAAGATGAGAACCGTTAACTGGACCACTGGATTTGGAAAAGTGAAAGGCATAGGTGACCTTGACAGGTATAACTTTGGAGGCGAGGTGGGCAGAGAAGCCTGACTGTGTTTGCGATAGGATAGGGAAGAACTGGATGGAAAGCATGCAAAAAAAAAAAAAAATACTCTTAAGGAATCCTGTAATAAAAGGCAGGAAAAGTAAGGGACCCAAGAGAAGGAGTGGGTTTAAATCTTTCGGTTTTTTTTTTTTTAATGGTTGTGTTTGTGATGGGAATATAAAAAGGGGTCAAAAGTGACCATGCAGCAGAGGGTGAGAATTGCTGAAGTGTGTGGGAGATGATGCATGTAGTAATACCATACAAGGCCATTTGTCATGAAATAGGGCAGAAGATGGCAAAAACAGTGCATATTACAGGACAACAGAGTCAGGCTCTATTGTCTATTTCACTGAAGGAAGCTGAAACTAACAGGGCACTTATTGAAAAGCGACAAGCTCTCCTGGTATCTGGGAAAGAGCCAGTTGCTCTCCACTGCTTCATCTGAGTTATGCACTGGGTGAGAGGCCACGTTCTACATGACTCTCAGTCCCAGCTACCTTGTGAGATAAAAAACCATTCCCACGTTGCAGAGACCCAAACTCAGAGGAATCAACATTTTTTTGACCCAACGTTTTTCCAGCACAGAGTAAAACAGGGCTAGCTGAAAAGATATAAATGATCTGACCTGCACGTTTGTCTTTCTATGTCACTGCAAAGCCTTGGAATAAAAAGTGGCTGCACTTTGAGCAGGTAGGGATAGACTAAGTTTTAACTATTTTGGGAAAGATTGGGAGTTGATGGGGAAAAAATCTTTTCAATTTCTTAAAATGATATGATTCTTTTTTTCTGACCGGAGAAATTTTTTTCTGGGCTGCCATCTCACTCAACAGAATGACCCCCCAATTTTCATGAGTTGTCCCATACAAGTTCTATCTTGTTTATCTACTCTCTATCCATATGTTTCACGCCCTTCAAAGATGAAGCATCCCTACAAGGAAGATCTTAGTATTGTTCTTAGGTTTATGGTGTCCCAGAATGTGTTCTACATATAATATGTACCTAATATTATTAAACTGAATAGAAGATGACAGGCAGGTGATTGCATTTCATCCTCTAGGGCTGAAGGACCAGGCAATGTCTTCATCAGACACTCGCTGTCAAGGATTGCTGAAAACCCTTTTTCTAACTGGCAAAGCCAGGTTGAAGGAAATTTGTATCAAAAGCTGATTGTACCCACTCAGTGAACCATAGGTACCAATTAATTTGTATTGCACAGAAGCAAAAAGCCTCAAAAGAAAATGACTAGCTGCAGAAATTTAAGATTCAACGCTACATATTCTTATGTAAATCTATGCATGAACACAATTGAAAAAATATATAATTTTCATGTTTTGCAATAAGTAAAACTAAGTATAATGAATGCTAGCTATTAATATTTTTAGGCATGGCTTGTACTCAATCTATCTATTTGTTAGGTATATCTTTATATATTTGGACAAATATCCATTTTTAATCTTTCAAAATTTTTCATCTATCCTAAATTATAACTTTAGTTACACACATCATTGCCATTCTTGAGGATGAGGTGCTTTTATTTCAAATGGTTTTTAAAATAAAATAAAATAAAGCTAAGTAAAAAATAATGTAACTGCACAAGAAATATTTCCATGGATTCGGCATTATCTCACTTTAAACTCTCCTTTGATGGGATTTGTTCTGTTTGTTTTAACCCAGGCTGTGTGCAGGAGGCTGGATTTGCTGATAAGCAATTTTTTTTCATTTCATTACAAAAATCAGAAAGGCGATTAATAATTTTAATTTGCAGTCTAAATTATGCAAATAAACCACAATTTGCTTGTATTCTCCTTTGTCTTTTGTAAGTTCTTGCAAAAGGAAGACCAGGATACAAAAAACAGGGAAACTAAGAGACAGCATGCAGGAACCCTCCATTTCCAACCACCAGATCAACCAGCACTGCAGTAAATTACTGAGCGTGGTGCACTTGTGTGGATGAATGGGCACAGTTCCAAGTGCACTGCAGAATTCATATTAATTGGGTTTTATTAATTTCCAGTGTTGTTTGAATACGGTAGAGTAAAATGCTTCAGAGTGTACAGTGATTACAGCCAATAAAATCATCCTGAACTCTATAAGCAGCAAAGTTAAAAATAAGGGCTTCCTTCTGAGATATATGCTTTGGGGATTTGAATCCTGGCGGCTCTGTTTTCTTTAGCAGGGGCTCTCATTTCTTAACTGCTTTGAATGCATTTTATGGCCAATAGGATTGTAGGACACTTAAGCCCAGCAGCTCTTCATTCTAAATGATTTTTTGTTATTGTTTTATATTCTATCTTAGGGATTCTGATCCAGTCATTCAAATATATATATATATATCTTTGCCATGGTCAAATATAAATAAAATGTTCACCTATTTGGGGGTTCTCTTTCTTCTTGACTTGTGAGAGGTACAGGCAACTCCATTTCAAAATAAATTCCAAAAGGCTTTCGCCAAGAGAAGAGAAACAGGTACGTGTTCTTGAATTCAGTCATCTAAAAGTTCTACTCAGCTATTTCCCCACTATGTTTTTGAAAGGACAAAACTCACACATTCCTCCATGCTAAAATCGAGAAAACAAGTGTCATATTTAAAGAACATCATTGCTTCTATTCTTTTATCCAACTTGTCTCTTCTGTCATGGAGACATATATGGACCTGCAGTGCCTGTGCCTTTGTGTAAGCTGTAATTTGCTACCATCTCCTTGTATTTTTGATACAAATAGGTTTAACATACTGAGAAATGAATTATTTAGCTTATTCTTATTTTATATATTTAGTTTTCATAAAATCATAGAGGAGAGTTTACCTAGATTCTAAAGTAGGCATTTTCTATACATCAAGAATTGATGTGTTTTACCCTGGAAGTTCTTTTAAGACCCTAATGAGTATAATTCATCCTTGAGTTGGACTCTGTGATCATAGAAACCATACAACTCCACGTTTCTCATTTTTGTCACAACAGGCCTGCCGGAATCATCAGCTATAAAAGCATCCATGCTGTTTGCTTGGTCACGAAGGTTCTATGAACAAGGCACTCTGCCATGTGAAGAGACAAGGACAAACGCACCTCTTCCTCCCGAGAAAAGCACTCAGCTAGCGACAGCGGAAGAGAGAGAAAGCATCTGGTCTCAACGTCAAGCAGGTGTTCGTCCCTTCATTTTGTCTGGGGGTAACCTGGATTGTGGAGGAATGCTTCCATGATAGGACAAACACAATGTTTGGGAACCCCCATAATTAACAAATCGCTGCTAATTCAATGCTTTCATATTCAGCAAAAAGGTAAACAAATAAGGTACACTGGTTCATTTAGCTAGGTTTTACCAAAAGAAATACATGTAAAGCCTTTTTGGCACTAGAGAGCTAATAAATAAACAGTACTTTGTAAGAAGTCAATTCATTAATAATCCCATTACTTAGAAGCACTTGATTAGTAGTCTGATCATAGCTCCAGTGACAGGATATATGTACAGGGTAAGTACAGATGAAATACTGTTTGTGTAAGAGCTTTGTCTCTAAAGCAGAGAAAGCCATTTTAAATATGTACAACGTTAATGTCTTACCCTTCATGTTTATTATTGTTACATCATTCTTATATAGGAAACAAGAGTGTTAAGAATCCAGTGCAAAGTGGATTGAATTTATAAATATATTTCAAATGTTGTGCTTTCAATTCTAAGATATTTGTTACATATAACTCACGGGTATAAAGCCATACACATGTTGTTCAAAAAAGTAGAGCATGAAAAATGAAGTTATCCCTATGGTGAGAAGTGAATTACTAGCACAAAGGACTAATGCTTGCTGATTTTAAAATTTTGGGGGTATCATGCTCTGGAAATACGATGATCCTGATCGCTTCTCAGCCTTTTGGCTAAGGTCAAGTGTAGGGTGATCCTGGAGAACAGGATGGCCGAGCTGCAGTGTGTGATTCACGGGCCCTCACCAGGAGTCAGTAGTTATCAGGAGCAGAGATGAGGCTTTTCTGGGAAACATGCGAGAAGAAACTTCGTGTTTATTGGTGTGGGTCATGCTGACATCCACAGAATGTTTAACAAGGTTTTTGAGAATTTTGTAGCATAAGAAAAACTGTCAGCTTCGACAGAAAAGGGACAGAGATGTGACTGAATAAAAGAAGAATGACTGAGGACAGCCATTGGGATTCAGAAGTTAAGGCCAGCCCAGTGAACTTCCTCACTCCGAGAGAGACCATGATTAAGAAGGTTAAGGAGGCAGGGATTAAAGTTGGACAGAACATTTCCAGATTACTGTTAAACTTAGGCTACAATAATGGAAATTATATTTTAAAAACTCAAATGACGAACACATTACTGAATAGTGATCCCAAATGATTTTCTTTCTCATACAGTGACATGTATGTAATGCATTTGAATACATATGCATTTTAGCCATAAACTTTCAAAGCTATGTTTTATGCATAAGACATTGAGATGCACACATATTTTAAATAAGGTGACAGTAAATATGATAAAAATGTTTATGTTAATATAAACTATATTAATATGAAGTGTAAATTATAAATAAATACTAAAGTGCTTATATTAAAATAAAATATGTTTTAAAAGATATCCCTAGTTTACAGCATCTAAACCTTTCTTCAATTGGTAATACTGCACCAATAATTTGACTCAAGGAGCAATGCCCTACATATACAGTATCTGCTTACAGCTGATATTGCTAGCCATTCAAAAGAATACCGTTATCACTGTTATTGAGCATCTATTTCCTATGAAATAAGGGTTTAAACTAAGTATTAAATGAGTTCTTAAGTGGAGAAGGACAATTATCCCTAAAGTATGGTCCACACTTTTGGATATTAATATTCAAACATGTTGAGTTTCAGGCAGAGCTTTCTCCAGAGCCTGCAGTGGCTCTTTGACCAACAGCTTTCCTCAGCCTGCTGCTATGACAACTACCTAGGGGCAAATGTCAGGTCAGCTCCCTGCTTCTGTGTCTTGGTATAATTACATTGTCAGAACCCTAATTGCAGTCTTTTTTTTTCCTCACTGAACAGTGCAAACAAATAGTGGCCAGAGAAAACTGTTAAGACATTCTTTATTTGCTCTCCTGCTTGAACCTTTGGTCTTTATCATACTGTGTTTGTCATTTTCTCTGGTACTGATACTGTTTTTCCTGGGTGTTCAGATAACATTTTAAGCTATAGCAATAACCCCCTTGGCTATTTGGCCATATATTACTTCTCAGGATCAGTCTTTCCTTCTGTGATGGTGGCTATCTCATGAAAAAGGCACTTTCCCACCCTAAAAAGGACTCTTTTTTTTTTTTTTGCTGTGCTATGATATCCACATACAGATATCAACTAAGTGATTATCACCATCCCAGTATATAAATAGATATTGAAGATCTCAGAGTGATAAAAAAAAAAGCCAAACCTATTTATTTTAACTCTACAGGGAAATACAAAATTATAGAATCAAGCAATATTCAGCAAGACACCTGGAAGCTATTACAATGTTAGCTGGGTGTATAATAAAGCCCTAAAAAGGTTTCATGTTTATAGAACTATAAATAGTGAACTAAAAGAAGGACTTAGTTTTGTGAACTAAGATTTGATTTAGGAGGAGTTTGCTAAAAATAGGTGAACTTCATGTAGACAGGGAACTTCTGCTCAGGACAGACTTGGAGACAAAATGGTGGAGAGCACACATGCTTCCCATTCAGACTCTTGTAAATTTTCAAATGTCGCTGATGTAGAAAGCAAGCAGGAACAATGAAAACCCACATTTCCTCTTCGTGTAGGGTTTAATCAAGAATCAAAGCAACATGTACGCATACTGTATGGATATTTTGAAAAAAAATTAAATGAGAAACAAGTGTGAAACAAAATTTATACTATAATATGACACATAAATGTTAGTGTAATAGTAGCATATGATGTATTTCTATATTCATCCGAAATGGCTTCAAAATGACATCAAATGAACTGCAGAGTTAAGAGTTTGGATTTTAAACCAGGAAACTCATGGATAAGTGCCAGTTTCCTAGAAAGAAATTTTTGTTCTCACATATGGCGGTCCATTTAAAGCTGGACAGCTTCATTGGGTTTCTCAACCTTGCTTCAGACCGGATCATTAATGGTGGAAAAGTGCAATTGAATTAAAACCAATGTGACCTTCTGAGTTCTGTGTCCAAAGCAATACTCAGATTTTTGCATGCTACGAATGTATGATGCTATTAAAAGTGGGAATTTATGAAGCATTCTGATTTTCATTATTCAGAACATTACCCCTAAATCAAAAAGGAGTCTTTTTTTAAATTTTGCTTCTTCTTAAAGGAGTGTTCTGTTTTTAGTCATATATGGAAGAACTACTAAAGAAAGAAGAAAGGAAGGAAGGAAAAAAGAAACAGAAAGAAGGAAAAAATATGCTAAAAAGTAAATGTCTTTCATAAAATAAAACGATTTCATTAAGTGGTCTATAAATTCTCCTATAGTTCTAACTAATAGATTTATTCATTACGTGAAAGGTAGTGTTGACGAGACAACAGCCAAATCTGGATCTGGCCAAACCCAAGAATAAGGAACTCCATCCATTTTCCCACAGGGATGGCGGAGGTCCCACCTTTTGTGCTTTATCAGGCACGTCAACAGGCGTTGGATCAGAAGTAGAGCAGCTCGAACTTGAGCCAGCACTCCTACATGTTTTCAACTTAGCAGTGTTGTAACATACCCACATACTAATGTGTACTTAAAACATCCCAGCACTTTCGGTTTTCCACTTCTTTTCTTCAAGGCCAAAACTGAGGCTATCTTTCTCTTCCCTCTTTTCAGATTTTTCCATCTAAAACTTCATAAGCACACCTAGTGTCTTGTTTGCTCTCCGGCCTCTTCCCAGAGCCTTTGATTTGTCACAGAGGAGCTGAGAACAGAAGATCAAGCACAAAATTCAGAGGTGAAAAAGCGATCAGTCCTAACACGTGCTGAGTTTGTAAGATGCATGCCAACACTACTCATTTCTTGAGCAGCACAACCAGGAGGACCTGCCACAACAACATGGAATGTGACTGGAGGAGCAATAAAATTCCTCCACTGAAGTAAGTGATCTGATCTGAATGTACGAATCTCACTATACATTTAACGTAGTTATGTTGTAAAGTGCGGTTTGGATAGTGTTTATATTCAATGCAAAACAATTCAAAGGATGTAGAAATAAATGTAACTTAGCTTTTATCCACATAAGCATCACTTATATCTTAATTAAGGTTTAAGTGAGGACTTTCAGAGATTGGTGTTTCATGCACTCTCCAAGTAGTGGGTGTGCCCTCTCATTAAAAGGACCTCAAGAAGAATTGCAGGCTGTCATACAGGAAACTAGGAGTTTCTGGATGGTTGTAGCAAAATAATTATCTTAAAATGTTGACAAGATGAGAGTCACTGATATGACAGTTGAGATGGGCTTCTTTCTGAGGGACACAAATACACATGAGGATTTAATCCATTTCAGTACAGTTAACCACATGTCAGTCAAGATCTCTTTATCATTACAAGAGACAAATTACAAACAAAGTCATCCCTGACCTGATCAAAAATTTCTCTCCTTGGATAAATTCCGTAGAGTCACTTGCTCATTATCTGTAAAGTCAAGCTCTATGCCAGCATTGCACATTCACTAGTAAAATCAGGAACTAACTCTGTCTGAAGTTTACACTTTATGGCTAGTAGACTTTTCTAATGCAATAAATATATACTGATTGCAGTGTAAAATACAAGTATTTTTTTAATGAGAGCTAATATTCAGCTCCACTCCCCCCCAAGGGCCAGAGCAGAATCACTCGGTTCCCAAAGCAAAGCATGACTGAGGTGAGCGCTGTGTGGCCATTGAAGCCACTGGTATTGATTTGAACAGAGGAGTCGCGCCAAGCAGCATCGTTGCTCTTTCTTTAGGAAGCATGGCCTAATTTCCCAAGCAACTGAGTTATCTAGCTTCTGTGTGAGTTTGTGACTCCTGCTCAATTTTTCCAATACATGGAATATTATTGTTTCACAGCAACTAACAAGTTCTGAAGTGGATAGATTCAAGGGAAAGGGTGGGGCAAGGAACTGATATATTAGAAGAGAATTATAAAAATGAAACTGTGCAGCAAAAACCAAATATATCAGACTCTATTTATTACGTTCAAAGTAAATTTGTTTTGGAATAATATGATTAAAGATGCTGTTTTAACGAAGAAACTGGTAAATCATATGCTTCCCTGATTTTGGCATCAAACCTGTATCAAGTTATTCAGACAGCTGAATTTTGCTGTCTGAATTCAAACCATCTATTCATATTCTGCCATTTAGCCTCCTCAAATGAGTAGTGTCCTAAACCAAAGATGTACCTAAAATGTAGTGAAAATCACTTTGTACATACACGAGGGAGAATTCTTGGTGGATCCAGCAGACCAAATAATAAGGGTCAACAAGTAACAGAAAAAACACCAAAAATTCTAGCTTGCATTCAGCTTCTGCTCCCATCTCTCCCAGAGTGTGCCCACACGCAGTTTTCCAGTTGGATTGCCCATCAGTGAGCGACAGAGACTTTGCAGTTGGCATACCTCACGTATCTCTGTGAGACACCATCAAATGATGTCTGACCATCACTACTGGAACGTACACAGGCACATCATTAGATAGGATAAATAGAAACAGACTGAGCAAACATGGCAACTTTGCATTAGATATATTTCTAAAAATGGTGAACATGCATAGCTTGACAAAAACTACAATGCTAGAGTTTTGAGACCTCATATAAGGCAGTCTTTAAAACAGGATAGTAATCTGCACCTATAATTATATAAGCTAAAATTAGGGGAATGAATCAAACTTTGATTCTTAATGAGCCGAGCTAAACCTGTAGCATGGAAGAGTAGACATTAGCAAATCGCTGATGTTTAGCTTAGAGATTCTAACTGCATGCTTGTTTTGTAGAAGTCAATCTTCACAACTATTTTTCAACAAATGCTCCAGTTTAAATAACATTACATTTAAAATATGAAACTTGGAATAAAAGATGGTTGGGAAAGATGACAGCCTGCTGGGTCAGGGTCTGACCTTTCCTGCTTTCTCAGCCATATCTTCCTGTCCACTGCCTTGTGAAACTTCTCAGGATTGAGCCACATCCTTCCTCTTTCACCTCTTGTCTCTGGCATAAACCTGATATCCATACTCATTCACTGCACAAGGTAACTTGAACTTGACTTCGAATTTTCTCTTTTCATTTCTTTCCCAGAACACCAAGTTATCCACACTGAAAATTACTTTTGTTCTTGTCTGGAAAAGCTCAGGTGTCTGGGATACCATCCTCTAGCTTTCCTGTCTGAAGAAATCTGCATTCTCTTGGTGTGGCTCAAAACACCTCTTCTGGGAAGCCCTCCTGGGTTCCCCAGGCAGTCAGCAGTGCTCTCTCCTGGCTCCTGCAGCTGATGACAGCAGCCTTGTCATGTCAGCTACTGTGCTAATTTCACTGAATGAGAATGTGAATTTACTAGACAATGATTCCAGGTCTGGTTACCTATCTGTCAAGTGAGAGCATGAACACCTGCTAGCAGCCAGGTTGCTACATTGAAAGACACTAAACTGCAAAGTACTAATTAAATCTGGCACTCAGTAAATTCTCAATGACGGCTCTCCATCCTTGTCTTATAGTGTCTGCACGGAGCAATGTTTCCATTATAAAATGACTACTTAAGGTTTATTTGTTTCAAAAATTAACACCCTCTTGGTCTATGCAGATGCTCATGTTTTATTAATCATATCTGTAATGATTCAAGGATATGAAATATTCATAGAAATATCTTGGGAAATTCACAAGTCATGGGGACAAAAGGTCAAACTTTCCCTGTTAAGGGGGAATGTCCACAGCTCACAGTGCAGTGCCTGTGCCTGACAGCTGCCTTGGGCTCCTGACATGGGCTGCCTGCACATGCGCCCCTGGGATGCCATGGTTATGGCTCAGGGCACTGGATGCTGGCACTCAGGTGGGAGGCCCAGGCTGAGCTTTCACTCCCAGTCTGCGGCTCCCCTGCCTGGCTCAGAGACCTTCTGGGCACTGCAGAAGTGAACCAACGTAATCTGTCTCCTTACCTCTCAAGCAAACATTTACAAATTTATATTTCATAAAAGATTGATATTAAGAAGTTCCTTTTTAAGAATTTAAATTGAAATAAATTTATTTGAAGTCCAGCTACAATATTAATCTGATAATGAAAGAATATGAATTCATAAAGCCTTTTAGCTCATAAAATATCAATGTCATTCCTGTCAAATATTCATCCCTAAACAGCAGCTACAAAATTTCAGTAAAAGTAACTTCACCATTTTTCTCAAACATTGGTTTTAAACTAGGATGGTAAAGAAGCATCATAATTGTAGGAGCAGCATTGCATGTGTCAGTTTTATAAGACTGCTGTCTTTCCCTAACTTTGTGTCCATAATTTTCTATAGGTTTAGCAAAATAGAAAGGAGCACATATTACCCCCATAGTTTTATTTTTTAAAATGTGATTGCAACCATACAATCCAGGGTCTGTTCTGCTCTCATGGAAACATAATGACAAGTGTGCAGCACTGACAATATTTACAATCAGTTCTCTCTAGCTGGGGGCGCTGCTTTGCCCGTCACTTTGTGTTTATGCAATAAGATCATGATATTTACTCATATTAGTTACTTCCCGATAGGACAAATTCTTTTTTATTTGGAAGTTGAGACCTTAATTATACTAGTAGGCTTTTGAGAGGCCATGTGAATACAACTATACTTCAAAATGTTTATGGCAAATGGACTTAAAGCATATTTTGGAGAAAAATAGTCTTGATGTCCATTCTTAGTTTTTACATAATATAAGTTTGCTAAAGATTTTTGTTTTGCAGGCCTTTGGTGTCTAAACGGTTCCGTGTAAATCCATCACCACCACAGAACAGCAATGGGATGCATATCCTTCCATGTTGCAAGTGTACCGAAGGTATATTTATTGATGATTAAAATAGATGGATGTTTTAAAATTTTTGTTACTTGAGCGTAAATAAAAATTTAAAATTTTAGGAGAAAGAATGAGAAACAAAATAACTTTCTATCTGCTGATTACCTCCAAAAATGCACACAAGGAGCAGGGCTGGGTCTGGGAAGAGCCAGAGCTCGATACAGGTCTCCTGTGTTGCTCTCAGAGGCCCAACCACTGGAGCTGTGACTGTGGCTTCTCAAGGTCATCACTGGCCAACAGGTGCAGCCAGGACCTGGAGCCAGGTATTGAACCCCAGCACTTATTGGGATATTGTAAATAGTGTATACAATACTGTGTTTTGCGGCATCCATGTTGCAAGTATCAAACATAAAATGTAATTTTATGGTGGCTTCCAATTTAGGAAATAATAGCTTTTCCAATAAAAATAAATAAAACTTTAAAAAAGAAAATAATAGATTGAAGGTATTAAAATAGTTGAATGATAAATACAAAATGCAATTCTAGTTCAATTAGGTGTCTGACGTAGTGCTCAGGACACCACCTGGGATGTCTACAGTCCACCTCAGAGTGCCAGGTTTAAGTTCCTGCTCAGCTTCTAGTTCAAGTGTCACACTAGTACAACCCAGGAAGCTGCAGGCGACGGCTCAAACACTCCAGTCCTTGCCTGCCATGTGAGAGACTCAGGCTGACTGCCGCAACATGTCCTGACCTTGAACACATTTTTAGAGTGGACAGGTGGGTGGACAAGATCTGTTTCTTTCGTTGTGTATCTCTGCCTTTCAAAGAAAATGATAATAACTTTCAAAGTTTAAAAAGAATAATACTGGAATTAGAAATCATAGCATTCAGCTTTTTGGATTAGGAGTATATTGATATGCTGATATCTAATTGCCCCATACATTGCGAAGAGTATAATTAGCAGAAATGTCTCATTGTTTTTTTATTTTATACCCATAATTTTTACTTTTAGGCTCCGACAAATGAAAAAAATGAAAAAAAAAAAAAAGGAAGAAACGAGGCAAGATGACAGGAACAAAGCCTATGGAATCTTCCAGCATTTTGAGCTTCAGGTTCAGAATGGGCATAACTGAGATGAAACAACTTACTATGAAGCAGCAGACCTAAGGACTGGGGATTCTCATTTCTGTATTCCATTTCTGGAAGGTTCCGTCCATAGCAGTGCTTCTCAAAGCCACTGTTACTACTACTGGGACCACTTGGGAACTGTAAAGCAGGTGCTACTGGAATTAAGTAGGTGGGGGTTAAGTTCATAATTTGGTATGTTTCAGGGAGCTCTGGTGACCAAGAATCACCATTCCTATGTGGGTTTCCAAAGGTCCTGCTAGATATCTTTATAGGTGGAAAGCCCACTAAAATTATCTGAGCTAAATTCTTTTTTACATATAAATGAAGCTTATGATGTCTGTTTAATATATACTGAATTATCTCTGGAATACAATTAACTTGGAATTATTGTACTATTTTGCTTGAAAATTTAACAATAGTCTCTTGTCATTTGGAAAGGTTGTGTTAAAACCCATTGATAGGGCCCAGTGTGGCAACCTAGAGGCTAAAGTCCTTGCTTTGCACGTGCCAGGATCCCATATGGGCACCGGTTGGTTCTAATTCCAGCACCCCTGCTTCCCATCCAGCTCCCTTCTTGTGGCCTAGGAAAGCAGTTGAGGACAATCCAAGGCATTGGGACCCTATATCCAAGTGGGAGACCCGGAAGAGGCTCCTGGTTCCTGGCTTTGGATCAGCCCAGCACCGGCCTTTGTGGCCTCTTGGGGAGTGAATCAAAGGATGGATAATCTTCCTTTCTGTCTCTCCTCCTCTCTGTGTATCTCTGTATATCTGACTTTCCCATAAAAAATAAAATAAATCTTAAAAAATATTGATTGGGTCTGATACAGTGGCTTAATCAGCGTTGGAATCCCATATAGGTGCCTGTTCATACCCCAGCTGCTCCACTTCCCATCCAGCTTTCTGCTTTTGGCCTGGGAAAGCAATGGGGCCTTTTGGGAAGTGAACCAGCAAACAGAAGAATTTCTCTGTCTCTCCTTTTCTCTGTAAATCTGCATTTCAAATAAAAATAAAGACATCTTAAAAAAAAAATAGTGAGTTGCCACAGCACACTTGTATCTGGGGACAGTCCTGCTGTTGCATGCTCACTGACTTCTCCTAAAACTGTCAGTATCTGATGACTTCACTGATGTCTTTCACATTAAAAGGCATGCTATTTTGTTATGTGTTACTTTAAGTTACTGTATTATATATTTTATGTGTTATACATGACAATATATAACATAGTAATAATAGGATAATATATAACCGCACAGATAAACAAGTATAGCAGCAACAGATAATTTTTATTCACTATAAAGTAATTGCATTTCAGGTACAAAATGGGACATTTCAAAGTAATCATTCTAAAAAAAAAAGATGCTATGTTTGAAACAGAGAGATATAGCCAAAGATTCCTAAAAGTGGAATTTAATACAGATATAATGATAAAACAAGCTGAAATCCTGCTTCATAGGAAAGGTTAGAGATTAGGGCCATGCATCATATATTTATTATACCTTTTTTTTTTTTTTTTTTTTTTTTTTTTAATATTATACCTTTTAAAACCTTTATTGTATCTTTTTTTTTTTAAGGGGAAAGCAGATACTTTATTTTCAAAGCTTTTTTTCTACTTCTGCACTTTTTTCTTTTCTTTTTTTTTTTACTTGTTTTTATTAATTATTATGTATTATGTGACAGTTTCATAGGCTCTGGGAATCCCCCCACCCCTCCCCACGCCCCTCCCCCCTGGTGGATTCCTCCACCTTGATGCAGTATTACAGTTCAAATTCAATCAAGATTCTTTCCTTGCAAACATATACCAAACATAGAGTCCAGCTACTTATTGTCCAGATGGGTTGAACAGTTTCTTGGGGAGACCATTTCTGGTCCAAAGTTAGAGCTGGTAGAATATCATCCCAGTCAATTAAGAGTCCCAATATAACATTAACAGCAATTTGTAACATTATGGAATTGACATGGTTTTGCGTAACCAGTATGTTAAAAAAAAACAAAAAACAAGTTCTTAACCACAACCTATGATTTGCTCATTGACATTTCAATTTTAGTTTGTATACAGGACTGGCTGCTATATACCTTAAAATGGCTATAAGGTACCATTCAGCTGTCTCGTGTCTATTTCATTTTAGTATTTAGTCATTTGTTGTGTTGAAGTATAATTTTACTGATCTTGGCAGATTTTAGGATAATCTAGACTGGCTTGTAACTCTAACAAGACATTTGTCAACAATTAAGGTGCAGAACATTTTTTTTTGGGGGGGGGGGTGGTGTGCAGGAAAGTCCCCAACACCACGGTGAAGAGTGACTAATCTTCGTGTCCCACCCAGCGAGGCATGAGCAAATCCATGCCAGCTCTTTCCTGTCAGATTCCAAGCTCTACTTTTTGTTGTTTGTCTATTTATTTTAGGTCTTTTTGGTTTGTATGATTGTTTGTTTGCTATGAGGGGTTTTCAGAGCGATCCTGATGGTCATTGCAAGGGAGGGTGGGGGTCCAGAGGTGGAGCCAGGCTCGGTATTGTATCTTGATTCACTAATTCTTCTTCTGATAATTTATCCTTATAAAATAGGCCAAGGATTATTTCCTACATAAATGATGGAAGAAATAGTAGAGCTTATACTTAATAACATAAAAAGGACACAATAGAATAATCAGAACTGTAACAAATGATTTTATAAGATCACTTGTAGTGATATAGTAAACACTCACAATATTAAGTGAAATGGATGATGTAGTGTGGTATTATTTTTATTTTTCAGAAGGTTATTTTTCCACAGAAAAAATACCTGAGGGGGTTACACAATTAAACCAAGAGGCTTTTATTAGTAGTAAAATTTAACTCTTCTGCATACTTTTCTATTTCTTAAGTTATTAAAAGCAAACCTACATGGTTAAAAAGATTTTTAGAAATATAACACTGCTATGTTTAAAAAATATGAGTTCTGGAAGAAAAAAACCTTAATCCTGGCAAATGCATTTAATATTCTAATCTTTAATCTTTCAAATCTAAAATATCATGCCAATGACACTGAAAAATCTTGAAGAAATACCTTACACAGTGCTAATTACTTAAATGTTTCTGCTGTTGCTATTGTTAGAAATGTTTTAATTAATGAGAATATCAAAACTGTGAGAACGAGATGCTTTCTTATATTGCAGCATCTTTTTGTGTGTGTGTGTGGGGGTGAAAAGTCAATATTGAAACATGATGACTTCCTTAAACTTAATGAAATTTTTCTCTAAAGTATTATATATGAAATAGAAAAAACTCAGGCACGGCTTGGAGGTCACTGAAATAGGATTCAAGATACATTAGGTTAAAGCATTGAAGTTTAACAATTAAATTCTACTGAATTCAGTGACACAATTGTTGCGGTATATGAAATGTTACTGAAAGGAAACAATGCTGCAGAATTACATAGAAGGAAAGATGCATGTTTCAAAAACTGTCTCATAGCATTTTTAGATAGTTCTCAAATACATCCAAAAGCCAAGTAAGTCTGAATCAACATTGCCACCATGCTTGCGTGCCTACTTTTCCATCTCTTTAATAGTATGCACTCTCATTAGTTCCTCTGACAAAATAGAGCAAAAACAATGAAATCATATAGATTGGTGTGAATTTACTACTATTCAAGAAAAAAAAAAAAAAGCTAGCAGGTCCTGGCCAGTGAGTCAACGTGGCTTTACCAGCAGCGACTTTTTTTTTGAAGTTAGTTCTGTATTAGCTTCACTACTTTATTTTCCTGCTTCCTTGTCTGTTTATCATATGACAACTGATACATTATTTCCCCCTTTCCCTCAGCTGCATACTTTAAAAAAATTATTTATTTTGATTTTATTGAAAGGGTGAGAAGCGGCAGAGGAATGGGGAATAGACATATCCAGAGCTGGGCCATATCACACCAACGGGTCTCCCACACAGGTGGCAGGTTTCAAAATACTCGAGGCATCACCTGCTACTTCTGGTGGTTGCACATGAGCAGGAAACTGGTACTCCAACATACTCTGCAGGCAGCTTTACTGCTGCACCAAAAACCATCCCCTGTGTTTTCAGTAAAGGCAAGGGGTCCTGTCACCTGTACCCATCCCTTACAGTCACTGCAAGAAGTCAGACAAACTTTGGGGCTGCTTCCTTAGGAGACCTTGACTACTGGTTTTATGTAACTGCATCTGTAGAGCTAAAAGTGAATTGAACTGAAGTAGAAGTCAGAGAAACTTTTTTTCATTCTACCTTCATCAAAAACTTTCCACCTTAATCATTCATCAGGCTTATGAATAAAACGTGTGGAATGAATCAAAAACAGCACAAAACACTGGTTCAAATTCACTCCTGTCTGTCTCTTCAAATTGTTTTTGGGGAAAATAAAATAATATCTAAATACCAAATATACAGAAAAGGACCTTTTGTGGGGGTTGGACAATGTGATGTAATTGTATGAATGAGGTATAACTTTGCTCACCTCTTCAAGTTGTTCAAGTAAAAAATAATTTCCATGAGAAAAACTTTAGTTTTAGATTTTTGTGTTAAAAGCTCTGAATATATTCTAAAATGCATTGGGGATGAATTTCGGTTTTGCGGATTCTGATTCCTGATGAAGTGGTAGAATTCTGTCCTCGCCACTGGCTGGCTTCAGGGCAAGGCTGCATACTAAAAAGCTTCCTCTGGCTTTTGGTGCAAAACGGGTATATGAAATGAAGTATTTAACACATCCGTGACACCTTTCATGTTCATAGAGCAAAGAACTTTGCAAAATCCAATTAATTTATCAGGCTTCATAAACTCTGAAGGACCTACAGAGTCACAGCTCCACAGGTGTCTAACCACTGACCGCACGTGATTAGATGTGAGGCTTAACAGAAAACACATTCATCTGTCTGTATTTTAACCTTTTATGCACCTACACAGAGAAAGAATGAAGGATCTCTGAATCATTGACACATTCTCAAAATTTTGATTTGTACATGAATACATGCAGAAAAGGACGGTCTCATTCCCAACATCCAAACAAACTTGATTCCTCTACCTGAGCAAAAAGGGTTGTGATTCCAGTAACAGGGAATTCAACCCCAAAGCATTATTTGGTGGGAAGTAAAAACACTTGGTGTAAGTTTCTGTGGGGTATGTAACAGGAAAGCCATGAAACTTACATCAAAATAAAGCACTTGTTTTTGGCACTGTGGTGTAGTGAGTTAATCCACCAGATGTGAAGCTGGCACCAACTTAAGTTCAGGCTGCTTCTCTTCTGATTCAGTTCCCTTTCAATAAGCCTGAGAGTGCAACAGAATATGGTTCAGGTACCTGGGCCCCTTCCACACATGTGGCAGACCCCAAAGAAGTTCCTGGCTCTTGGCTTGCTCATAGATCAGCTCTGGCTGTTGTGGCCCCTTGTGATGTGAACCTGTGCAACGGATATCTTTCTCTGCAACTACACCTTTCAAAAAATTAATCAACCTCTAAAACAAACAAACAAATAAACAATATATACAATAGCAAATGAAAAGTAAAAGATCACCAGTCTAGGAAGAAAAACAGGCAACACTAATGAACAACAATCAAATTAAATACATGTTTGGGGCTGGAGTGACCTAGCACATGATATTTTTGCCTTTAATGCAGACATCACAAGTCGTTGCTCATTTGATTTTTTTAATTTTAATTTTTTTACATTTTATTATTATTGTTCCCTTATGCCCACCCCAATTCCCTCCCCCCACCTAGTTCCTCCATATCATTACTAACATACAGTTCTTCATACTCATATGAAGTCATATGTCCATCATTGCGGGCATGGGCAATGGCAGAGTGCAGAATCCTATTGTCGAGATATAGTAAACAGTTTCATTGTAAGTCCATGTTTGGAAGCAGAAATGCATACTACACTGCATCCTCACATCTGGATGTTAGTCTCCATTTCACAGCTACTGTACACCTCCTTAAGTGAAAAATCATGATACAAAATCAACAATAGAAAGAAAAATAGAAATTTACAATGCCCTGAAGTTAAATGACATGTTACTAGATATGACAGTCTCCATTACACAGCTATTATACATCCCCTTAGATGAAGAGCCACAAAACAAAATCAACAACAGGAAGAAGAAAGAAATTAACAACACCAAGAAGTTAAATAACATGCTATTAAATGATTAATGTGTAGCTGAAGAAATGAAAATCAAGAACCTTCTTGAAGAAAATGATGCCACTGCATGATCTATGAGTTATTGAACGATTTAATCAGAAGGAAGTGTTTTGAAGAGGTGAAACTAACAGAAAACAACAAAACCCATGCGATATAGTTTCCGCTGATCTTTGTTGGTGAAGTGTGTCTCCTCCAGACAATAAACAGATGGGTTTTGTTTTTTAATCCAGTCTACTAATCTATGACATTTGATTGAGTTTAAGCCATTTACATTCAGAGTTTAATATGTATGGGTGGTACTTTGGTCCTGTCATTTTAGGAATGGGTTGTTCATTGGTTTAGTCTTCTGTTGTCATTTTACTGGGATGTTCTTCCCGTTTGCCTTTGGTTTTGGTAGGTGCTATTCCTCTTCACTGTCAAGAGAACATCTCGAAGTATCATTTGTAGGGCAGGTTTGGAAGAGGCAAATTGCTTTTTAACTTTTCTTTACTGTGGAAGAATTTTATTTCATTTTCAAAGACAAAAGAAAGCTTTGCTGGATATGTTATCCTGGGCCGACAATTTTTTTATTTTAGAATCTGGTATATGTCACTCCATTCTCCTCTTGCCTGTAGAGTTTCCTGTGAGAGATCTCCTGTGGGTTTAATTGGCATTCCTTTATATGTCAATTGATTTTTTTCACGTGCACATTTAAGGATCTTTTCCTTATGTTCAATTGAAGAGAGCTTGATTATCATGTGTCTTGGTGAAGATTGCTTTTGATCAAGCCTGTTGGGAGTTCTGTGCCCCTCCTGGATCTTGTTTCCCAATTCTTTCTCCAGATTTGGGAAACTTTCCTTTATTATTTCATTAAATACATTTACAAACTCAGCTTCTCTTTCTGCACCTTCTGGGACTCCCATAGCTCTTAGATTTGGCCTCTTAATAGTGTCTTTCAATTCTTGAATACTTTTTTTGGCCTGATTCAGCTCTGCTTCCAGCTTTTTTGTTTGCTTCCCCCTGATGACAGGAAATATCTTCCAATTCTGAGATTCTTTCTTTTGCTTGCTTCATTCTATTTTGGAGACTCTCCTCTGTACTCTTAATTTGCTCTACTATGTTCTTAATTTCTGATATATTGGCCTTGATTTGCTTTATTGCTTCCTTAAATTCTTTGAACTCTTGTATGTGCTTTTCATTGTTGATTAGAAGTTTTAAAATGAGTTTTATGGATTCTGTGTGCCCCATTTTCTCGATGTCTTCCTCAATTAACTCTGAGATTAGCAAAGGGTTTTTCTCCTTTGCAGGGGAGTTTTTGGTAATATTCATTGTGCCTTTGTCTCTCTTTTGCTCTTGTTCATTGTACTTCTGGTTAGCAGAGTCTTGAATTCCTTGGGGCAGGTTTCTAAGCTGTGTCACCCACAGGTCTACAATGCGATTTTACTTATTGCGGTTGGTACACAACTTTTTGCTTGCAGCCATTGTGTCACAACCTCCAGTGAGTTCCAGGTCTGGGTACTTATGTCAGATTTCCACCGTGGTCTCCACAGCCCCAGCTCCTGGCTCATCAATCTCTACTTCCTGTGATACCATGCTGAGGCTGCACCGTTGTCTCTGCAACCTTTCTCGCACTTCTGGTTGGAGCAGGTCCCAAGATTAGAGAGACACCAGGTGTCCTATATAATTAGGTTGTTGGTGGCACTGATCTTGCCGGAACCTGTTGGACGTTAGGTCTGGGTGCCACATGGACCTATTTTGATCCATACGATGCCACAGTCGGTATTATTTTCCTCCGGGACCAGTGCAAACCACGGAATTCAGCGAGTTCTCACGAGCTCAGCACATGTGCAGTTCACTGTTGTCCCCTGCAGTCCTAAAGCTATTGCCACAGTGTACAAAATGGCACCTGACGTACCACTACTACAGTTCTTAATCTGATGGCCATCAGATCTGAGGGCTACCCAGACCTGTCTTGGATGGAACCTGTAGAATGCCACGTTGCTGCAGTTCATCAGAGTCAAAAATGAGTTCACTCCCAGCTCAGTGTATGCTCAGTCCTTTCCTTGCCTTTGCCTCCTTACGCAAAATGGCATCCAATTCAGCTCTAGGGGGCTGACTGGGCTGTGAAATCCACCCTGTTCTCACACTGCCCGTCTGGGATCTGCTGCTCTGTTTCTGCTCCTGGTCAAATCAAATGGACCAGCAGGATGGACAGTTCTTTGTCTGGGTTTACCTCCCAAGCTCCCAGTGAAAGTCCCTTCCCACCTGGTTGCTGGTGGAGTTCCGGCTGCTGGTGGAGTTCAGATGGCTGTTAGTTGAATGCCGCTGGAGCATCAGTCACTGCAACACCACACCATTGTGTCCACTGCTTTCCTGTGTCTGTCAGTCTCCAGGTACCCCTCTGCTGTTGTTCTGTTCTTTCCTATTTCCTGAAATATGTCCTCTTTGCTTCATCCTGATTAAATGTTTTTCCGTCCATTTAAACATGTCCTGTACTAGCAAAACACATGTATGTGAATAAACTCTGTTGGTGTGATTAACACACTTAAAATTGGCACTTTCAGAAAGGCTAATATTGTATTTTTTATTTAACCATTGGATTCTCCCTTTATTGTGAGCCTGCTTATGTGAGTATGGGCTCTATTAGTTTGCTTGTTTCAGGCCATGAGTTTCCCCCGAAGTGGAGACAATCAATGAAAAGGTGTTGCGGAATCATAGAAGGATTTAAAAGGTATATAAACTCCCAGTCTGACTTGACCATGTGGCTGCAGCAGATCCTTCCACTTCCCTCAGCCTGTTTCCTTACATGTAAATTAAAGTAATATATCGATGGATACAGAGTTTATTGAAAGAGCATATTTTTAAAAGCCTGTACATATATTTCTTCCTCAATTCACATAAATCCCAAATCTCCTGGGTATTTTTAGGGAGTAGAAAGACCATTCCATATGGAGGGAACACTAGACTTTCTTCTTAGGTGTGAGGCCTCCCAGTAAACAGCCAAAGTGTGTGAAGTCACATAGCAAGAGACAGAAAATACAACCAGTAGGGTCAAAGTCTATAAGTCCACAGGTTCCCAGCCACTTTAGCCTCCACCTTTGAGAAAAACTTACAAAATCCCACCCTTCAGTATTGGTAGCTGTTTTCCCCCAAGTGGGTAGAAGCTTTAGGATGCAAACTTGAACTCAAATTAAAACCTTGAAAACGAGGCTGGTGTTGTGACAGGTTAAGCCACTGCCTGAGATAACAGCATTTGACACACAAGCGCAAAAGTTTGAGTTTTAGCTGCTCTGCTTCTGAACCAGCTTCCTGCAAATGTGCATGGGAAAGCAGAGGATGACGCCCAGGCCCAAGCACCTGGGCCCCTGCCAACCATGTAGGGGACCAGGATGGTATTCCTGACTTCAGCTTGGCTCAACCTAGACTCCGACTGTGGGAGCCATATGAGGAGTGAGCCTTCTATCTCTGCTACTCTGCCTTTAAAATAAATAAAAGCAAATCTTAAAGAAAATATCTTGAAAGCCATTACAGCTTTCTGATGCTTAGTCAAGTATAATAGTAAATTGTGAATTTTTGGTACTAGAGGTGGTATTTGTGTAACACTTGAGGTACTTGAGAAAATGGTGAACAATATATCATAAACATTATGTATGTCTTAACAATACCTTAAACAATACATAAATCTTAATCAATACATATATCTTTAACAATATATAAAATCAAATATAGCATGCTTTCAGATATATTGCCCTATATAATCCTGCTGACTATAAATCTGATATTTTTATCCTTAATTTCATGGGTTAGAACAATAGTAATATGATTACAAGCAATACTTGTGAATAATCAGTTTTGCAAAAATACTATATGTAGTATGTATCATGAAGTAGTCATGACATTCTCTTTTTAAAAAAGATTTGTTAGTTCCTACTTGAAAGGCAGATTTTGCAGAGAGAAGACGAGTGATACATATATCTCCCATCCCTGGTTCACTCCCCAAGTGGTCACAATGGCCAGAGCTGAGCTGATTGCAAGTCAGGAGCCAAGAACTTCTTTCCAGGTCTCCCATGGGGGTGCAGAAGTCCAAAGACTTGAGTCTCCCTTGCTTTCTCAGGCCATAAGCAGGGAACTCAACGGGACATGGAGTATCCGGGACATGAACCAGCACCTTTAGGGATTCCAATGTTGCAGGCAGAGGATTAGCTTGCTATACCACCATGCTGTCTTTAGACATTTCATTTTTATAACAACTCTAAGTATGTTTGATACTTTGCAAGGATGTTCCTGAGTATACACTAGGTAGATGACACATGGCTAGATGACAAGCAGGAGAATTCATACAGTTCTCAGGATTCTCCGATTCCAGTTTCTAGAACTGAGCTATTTTCTTAAACGGATTTAAGTAACTCCTTAGTCAGAGGAATACTGTTTATGTTTTTCTAGATTTTTTTTAGTATACACAAAAAATCTGGGCATCAAAATCTTCCTTTGCAGGCAGAATTTATCGATGCTTACCACTACTATGCAGAATGCAAAGTACTGATCATGACTTTATCATGTATAGTCTTAGTATGCTGTGATTGTCAAACTCTACATAAAGAAAAGCAAACAGAACTGAAATAGATTGCCAAAGTTCCCACAGTTAGTAAGGGTAGAAAATCAGCTCCATTTACCTCCAGGATATGCAAACCTAATCATTATGCTAGATGAAATTACATTTATAGATATAATAATGATAAATATCTCACTTGGGACATGAGTATGTGAATAATACAGAAAGCATGATTAAAAATTCAATACTGGTATTTTCAAATACATTTCATCCAAAGTTAATATTATATTTTTATGTAACTTAAGAGTTGATCTTTTGCCACATTCGTAATTATTAGTCCGTAACATTTTAATAATCAACATACCAAATCAGTGTGCACACTATGCTGAAACATTTTCAAATACTCTAAACCTGGCATGCAAACATTTGTTTTTTCATAGAGGCCTAGTAGTCAAGGAAAACAGGGCAGCAGCAAAGTGCTTTTGCCTCACTTCATCTCAATCATAACAAAAACAGGAAACATCCAGTTTTTAAAACAATTTACAAGGACACAGCACACTTTCACTCATAACTTTAGCATCGTACCTTATAATTTCATCCTTTACTGTGGATAATTCAGAAAATAAGTTGGGAAAGAGAAGGGCATTTTAGAGAGGAGGAGTTACACAGAAAGATGAAGGTAAAGGAAAATGTGAGACAAATAGCACAATGCAAAAAAGGACACAGCGCACCAAAGCCACATATAGACCCCCAGAAAGGAGACATAATGAGATGCCATGCGAAAACTGGAGAATCAGAAATGTTATTCTGAGCTCAGGACATGAATTTTCCTTTCATTAGACTCCCATGTTACAGCTTTCTAGCTTTTTAAAGTTATGACACACTTTACCGACACTCATCAAAATCTATTGGCATCTGACTTAGATCAGAAATGGAGAATTTGATTTTTTTTCCTAAATGAACATATATTTCATGAGTGACAGTATAAGATGTTGAAAGTCCTGTAAATGGTCACTCAGAATCTTTTATTAGCTTTTAAACTGGATGCTAAACAGAATTATAACTTCATTTTCCATTTTCACTAGACATTTTGGTTTGATTTTCATTGTCAAGTTTTCAATCATTTTTGAAGTCTACATTTCTATCATTAAGGCCCCAAAGCTGTATCTCATAAGAGTGTTTGCTCTTCTACATCCACTGACTTAAGCACACCTGCTCTAGCGGGTGCACACCAGCCTCCAACCCCCCTGTGTACCTGTTGTCTATCCAGACGCATCCTCTTGGCGGCATTTCTACTCTCACTCTCACAGGCTGATGCCAGAATACTCTCTGCGACTGCTGAAGTAAGGTGGGAAGGGATAGGTCGAGACTAAAAAAGAAGAGAGAGAGAGATGACAAGTTATTAACAGTATCAATAATAGAGCAACGTTGTTCTTAGAAGAGCTCAGAGGAGCATCAACAAGTGCAGGAGACACAGTTATTGGAACTGAATTTACTTCAATAGAAAAACAAAATGGAAAGATGAAAAATGAAAGCTAGTTGGAAGTTAAAGCTATCATTGCTACAGAGATCCATCATTCATCCTTAGAGCTCCATTGTCACAAGTATTCAGTCTGGGCCAGTAAGTTTGAGTTTGGACAACCAGTAGCAAAACCACTAACTGGATTTTGCAAATAAAGTAAGCGCTTTAGTTATTTTGTAATATATGACAATGCACAATGAAACAAAACAAAACAAATGACAAGGCTAAAACACAACTGAAAAAAACAGACACACAGACCATGTCAAATCACCTCATAATGACTATTTATCATCAAAGTTGTGACAAAGTGGATTTCAGTAAAATATCTTAAAATATTAATATTAACTTTAAAATACGAACTAAAAAGTCAGTTCTAGAATGCTTTTAATATAGTGTTTGATTTTGATTTTTACATGTGAAATGTTTGTTTACTTGTATACATACATGTGCATTTTACTTACAGAATTTTGTATGATTTAATATGTACAGTTTGCCAGTTAGCCTCCACAGAAATTAATCCCATAACTCAAATCCTAATTAACTACAAATTGTTTATAACTCTCATCATAATTTGATATAAATATAGAAAAGCTCTCTATTCTTCTATAATGTTATGCAAAATCATAACTGAAAGATTAAGTGCTTAATGATACAGAACATTTTCAATTAAGATAAGCAAATGATAGATAAAAAGTAACAAGAAAAGCAAACTGAATAAGATAGCAAAATAATGTGAAATTATAAAATGAAAGTGTCTTTTTGGAAGCTAGCAACAGCAGCATACATTCTTAAGGTTTTCAAAGCCTCAATCTGACATGCATGTGTGTATGAACATATATATAAATATACACACACATATATATGCAACTGTGAATTAACTGAGATTTACAAACTTTTTTGTATATGAAAGACCTTTGTGACTTTACTGTACATGATGTACTCCATTAGATTGATCCATAGAGTTTATGTCTCAAACAAAATTCTAGAACAAAAATTCCAACCATGGTGTTGTAACAGACACTTTTTTGTGACATTTTTTTTTTTATAGTATAAGAAACCAGGTTCTAACTTTTTGTGAACTAGATAGTCATACTTTCTGAAGCTATTTCAACATGTTCTCCCTGCTTGCACCATTGCAGTAGCCTCTGCAGGCCAAAAGTAGGAGACGTACAGGGTGTATGTCTGGAATGATGGCTGGTAATATTCGTAATAAAGCAGAAGAATGTGTGGAATGTCACTTTTGCAAAAGAAAAGGAAGAGGGTCCTGATAACGGTGAAGAAGTGCTTTGAGAAGAAAATTCAAAAGTCAGGACTGGGTAGCAAGCTAATCTCCCCACAGTGCTGGCATCCCATATGGGCACTAGTTCAAGTCCTGGCTGTTTCAATGCCAGATCCAGCTCCCTGCTATGGTCTGAAAAAGTGGTGATGGATGGTTCACAGTTCTTGGACCCTTATATCCGCGTGGGAGGTCTGGAAGAATCTCCTGGCTCCCAGTTTGGAATCACCTCAGTTCCGGCTGTTGTGGCCATTTGGGGAGTGAATCTGCATGGAAGATTCTCTCTCTCTCTCTCTCTCTCTCTCTCTCTCTCTCTCTCTCTCTCTCTCTCTCTGTACTCTGACTTTCAAGTTAAACAAATAAATGTCAGAACTTTGCCTTGAGAACAGAGAAGAGGGTATCCAATCCTAAAATAATAATAGGCCATAAAACAAAGTAAGGTTGATTTCAGAACTCATATTGCTTCTTCATTTTATTCTCTACTTAACCAAATTTAGCTAAAGCATTCTAATTCAGAACCAATAAATATTAAGTTACAAAATATTAAGTTCCTCAAAATTAATACTGTAAGTCTCATGGGTATCATAACTGTTGTCCTTTGATTGAAATATTTTGTTGCAGAAAAAACAAGAATAAGAAGGCTATTATGAAAAAAGCCAAATTATTTGATTGGAGTTGACATTTTAAATAGTGTGTTCACACTTTTACCTACTACATTATTAGATCCTTCCTGTGCTTCCAGAGATAAATTTAATATAAGGTAAATAAAACATCAATAATGTACCTTTTATTAACCCAATTACTGACAATATAGGGGATTCAAAGACAAATTTGAGTTTTTGTTATCTTTTCTTTATTGGGGGATGAAAATAGGGGATGGAGAATCCCAGACTATACAGAATTGTATGATAAATTAAAAAAAGAGAGAGTATGTGAACCCCTGAGATTTACTGAACTGATTAAATTATATTATTAAACACATAGGTTCCTTGAATGCACACATTTTTTAAACAAAAAGAATATAAGGTGAACCATCCTCTTAAAATGATTAAGTAGTTTTCCTCTCCAATTGTTTTTATTTTTAACAAATAAATTACAGAAACCTCTAGTAAACAATACAGGTTGTTTTTCATAATAATTATGTACTTCAGAAGAAATAGTAGTGAAGATAGGCTGTTTTTCAGATATGTTAAATTGGTTTTCTCTGACACTAGAATAACATGTTGGCTGAATAGAACTAGATATTCTCTAAGGTCAGCTGATTAAGTAAAATGTCAAGCTTTAGAAAAAAGTCCATTTCAAATAACAGTTGACCTACAGATAAACAGAATAGTTTTGAAAATAAAGTTGTTTTATTTTACTTTATTTTCAAATAATTTGATAACTGTAAATTGACATAGAAATTATCTAGTACAGTTTTTTCTTCTCTGAACTTTGAAGAAACTGAAAACCAAGTGGACAAAGTAATTTGTCTAAGCACTTATATGGTTAGATATAGAACCAAATTTCATATCATCCAATAATTACATCTTTCATTTTCCTATATTACATTTCATCTTTGATAATATTACATAATTTGTAATTATTACAGTAAAATAAATTCTTCAAAAACTAAAAACTTGCTTAGAATAAAAAATTAAGCGGGCCACAAGATTTTCATAAGGACACATTACAATTGTCATAATTCTTCGGGAGTATTGCAGAGAAGGGCATAATTCATTCATAAAATTTACCTTGTAATCAAAAAACACATGGGTCTACCAGACATTACACACAATGTGTGTTTTTCAAAGATTTAGTGTATTTCATATGTATAATAAAATGTTTCCCCTCCAATAAATAAAAGGACTATCGTATCTTAAGCTTTAGATAAATACTGACAAGTGCTGACTCGGGCGGCCAGATGGTATGGTGACAAAGCCTGCAGTGCTGGCATCCTGTATGAATGTTGTGTATGTCCTGGCTGCTTCTGCTCCAGCTCCTGGGCAAAAGCAGTAAGACATGGCCCAAGTGTTTGGGCAGCTGTCACCCATCTGGGACACTGGGAAGGAGCTCCTTGCCCCTGGCACTGTGCTGGTCCAGTGCTGGACATTGCAGCCATCCTGGGGAGTGAAACATCAAGATGCAAGATCTCTCTATTTGTCCCTCACTTTTTGTAATTCTAAATTTCAAAATAAAGAGTAAGTTAATCTTTTAGAAATAAAATTATGGTTGATACCAGCTGATCTCCTAGGTCATTCAGGCATCAGTATAAAAAGCTTAGATTTGGTATTTAATCTTCCACGCAGTTCTGGGAAAATCTACAACATTATTAATATTTTAAATAAAAAAACTAAATTGAAGTTTTGGAGATTATATTTCTTGATCCCAAACAGGCAGCCATATAGGTAGAGATAGTTGGATTCAAGTCTGAATATGATAATAAATTTGGAATAAAAATGCATGATAAGAAAGTATTCTCTTATAAACTGAGGGCTCTGTGGGTATATAAAGAAAGCTAGAACTCAATTCTATATATTCTTGTGGAAGAATTCATTTGTCCTTAAAATCATTAGCAAATAATATAATCTATATTAAGCAAATAAAACAATATCTTCCTAACAGCTTTCTCTTAACATAACTGAAATCTCATAGTTTTTCCTAATACAGTTCTTCATTAATAGTTCAAAGATAAAAATTCAACTTATCTGTTAAGTATCATGTTCTAAACTGATTACACCTAAGCCCATAAGGCTTAAAGTTGGAGCACCCAGAGGTGCCAAAAATTGTGGTATACGAAAAATAACAATGTTCAGCTGCATGTCCAAATTGAGAAAGCCAGAGTCATGCAGAATTGTTTTTTTCTTTCTGTGCAGCAATCATGTTAAAATCCCTTTGCTTTCAATGTGGATAAGCCAAGAATAAAGACAATGTTTCCAAATACACACAGAATTTGGTTATGCTGTAATTGATATTATTTTTCCTTCATAATTTGGCTTTTACTCATTTTATAACTCAAAATATAGAAAGAAGTTAATAAATTTTGCTCCTTTCTATCCAAGGAATTTAAAATTATTTATCACTACTCTTGATAACGATGCTCATATGATGTCTTCTATTTTTTAGCTTCACTTTTGATAGCTGAGCATCCAACACATCATTAGTGGGGTATGCTAAGAGCTATAGTTGGACTCCCCAGAGCAAATGTTGAAGGTTTCCTCCTATACCAGTAAGAGTGACCAAGAACCTTGTAAATTATCTTGTATTAACTGCAGGTAAGAATATTTTGACAAGATATCAAATGCAAAGAATTTAATAATTATTTACAAACTAATACATATCTTTTGGGTTGAAATTGTCTTAGTAAATATGTTATTTGATACGTATCTTAGAAGAAGCTTTGAAATAATGATTAAAATTGTGCATAGTTATACACTTTACATGATCTATACAAAGATGAGGAAGATCTGTTATCTATTTCTCTCCCTGGATGTGAGATAATGTTCTCACTAATTATCTCTTCGTAATTAACAGTCATTCTCAACCGGGAGTTGAGTTGAACTCTTGCTAGCACCGGTCTTATGGTAATAATTATCCATGCTCAAATCAGTGATGGCTGTGTCATTAAACAGATGGCTGATCTATCACATGGAGCTTTTGGGGTTTAAAAAGTAGCATTTTAATTGGGGACTTAAGACTTGATTGCTGTTGGCACAATATAAAATGTGTCTTTGCTTATACATGCCAGTAAAATCAGTACACCAATAACTGCTTCAATTTTTTGGTGCTAAAACTGCAAACTAATAACTTTAGAGTTCTCTGAACTTTTACATTAGAATGCTGTGGCATTTTTAGAATTTTTAAAAGTCAATTAAAACAGGAATGTAACATTCCACATGGTTAATTTCTTTATAGACTCCAGCATTTACGTAAAGCTTATCAATACAAGACAAGGCCAAAAAGGGAATAATTGTGACGTCTACCCCCAAGGCTCTTTGAAGATATTTAAAGCAAACAATTTAGGAGACAGTGATTAAGTAGGATCCTAAATTACAATTATTCCTCCAAATATTGGAACTTGGTAAGATACATAATCAAAAATGTCTACCACACATCTTTCCCAAATGGTATGCATGCCCAAGGGCATAACGGCATAAAGTATAGAAAGTTTCAGCTCATAGATGCTTCCTTCTATCATCCAGATAATTTGGCTTACCAAATCCAGAAAAACAGATAGTAAAGCAAGCAAATCAGTCTAACATAGAAATGATCATGTCATCACCCACTTGCTATCTATGTAACTGCTGTTTCAATATAATTTTTGTGATTCTTACTCTTCCTGCTAGATATCAATATTTTCACTGTTATAAATGCAAAATTGAGGGTAAGTTAGAAAATTTAGAATAGCAAAAAATAACATCCATACTGTGGGCTTTGTGTTAGAACACAACTACTATCTTTAAGTATTTCTTTTAAAAAACATTTAATAATTGCTTTCTATATGTCAGGAACTGTGTCAAATTCCGAAATACAAACATGAACAATGGTTCTGCCATCACAGAGAATACTCTGCATGCTAGTACAAACCCTAACATGTATAATACTTGCAATAAAATGTATTTATTACAGAGTTAAGAGCATTCATCAGCAACTCTGAAATCCTAACATTATACAAACAGGGAGCTCTTTCAAAAGCTTGGGATACTTCAGTTGGTAGAAAAAACTGAAATGTAAATACTTGTAGACATTTTTGCCCTGATTTCTGTAAATATCCAAATGTTTCACTAAAACCTTTGTTTATGTGATATTTTCCCAACCACTCTGTTGATGTGCCATACCATGAACAGAATATATTTTCTGTCATGTCCCCAAGCCTTAAAAGTTCTGATTTCTGAACCATAGCAAAATTCAAGATTTTAGATGAGGGTTGAGGATGTGAATAAAACTAATAACTGTCCTTATCATCGACCATATGGTTTTGATGGAAAAGATAAGCAAAATACCTAACCAACAATGTGTTGGCCACCTCAGCTACACCTGGTTAATCATGGCCACTCACCCTTTTCTTCCCGGTAACTGTTCCAGTAGGTCAATATTAGATCTTATTAGGGTCAAGGTTCTTTCATGGGATCTGAAAACAGGGCAGATGAACTACCTCTGGGTTGTGAGTTTTAAGAATGGAAGCTTATAGCTGCTGATGACAACATTCCTCAAACACAGGTCTGCAGGAGTTGTCTGAGAGGTAAATCAATACACGAGAGAACCGCTAATAAGGCAAGAGGCAAGTCCCTAACACTTGAGCCCAAGGATCCCAGTCATGTGAATGAATACCTCCATATTCAGCTGTTTGAGAAAATTCTGGTGGCTAATTTGCACTTTATGTTAGCCAAAAGACTGAAAAATAATTGTCCTCAACTAGAGGAGTGTATTTTAAGTAACAATTGAATTTAGGCCAATAAACCTTCATGTAGGCTACTGCCGGAAGTGTTTTATTACTGATCTATGCTTTTGCCCTAATTTTATAATATGATTGGTCTTTAATAATGATCTTTCATAAATTTATGGGGAATAAATTCCTTGCGCTTGATACTTGGCCACACAGTTTGTTCATTATGATCTGACAATACCACTGGTTCAAGACACAAGGTAAATTACCAACAAAACAACATACACTAATTTTTGGGTAAATGATCCTTTATTTTAATTTCTACTAGGTAACATAATTTAATTATGAAAATGAGCAATTATATATAAGCATACATTTTTTGAATCATGGAAATATTTTCCTCTAATACTTTTTTTGTGGAACTAAAAGTGCTCACCAATTCTATTCACATAATTACTAATACTGCTTTTTGTGATAATCATCAAATAGATATAACTACAAAAAATGTTTCAGGTGAGAGAAGTGAAAAGTCAGTAATGCAACCGTCATTTTAAAGATTTCTAGTATAGCAAGCTATATTTTTCAGTTAGCAGTAGTTTTTTAAAGCTTTTCTCTAGTGGTAGCTTTTAAACTGAAGTATCAATTGCACAATACTTTGAAACATATAGCACACAAGAACATTGAACTTTCTCACAACTGATTTTCACAACAAAGTAGTGCATTAGGTAAACATCTCTTCATTCACTCAATCTTTCATTCAACCAACTTTATTCAATTGAACATTAATTGAATAGCTTTCAGAAGCAGCTCCTTATAGTATGGAGGACATTGTGAATGAAACAGAGATGAATGAGATAAAAAGCATAGTACTCAAAGGACATAATTTCTTAAGTAGGACCTAAAACAATATATAGATCACAGCGAGATAAGACAGGAAAAAACGAAACTACGACAGAAGTACCACAAAGTACAATTTGCACAAACAGAAGAGAAAGAGATATGGCTGCTCTATGTTAAAAGTGAGGATTACATGGATAAATATATTTTGTTCAGTCCTGCAAATACTTTGCGATTTTGGCACAATGATGATTTTCCAGCAAAGAAAACCAGAGAACTCAATTCCAGATAAGACTGCATTGTATCATGTTCTTCATAGGTACAGGGAGGGATCAAAGTAGGAGGTTTTTACATTTGTTATTTCAGGTCCTATTGTTATCCACGTTTTCTCATAGGAAGAATAAAGCTCAGAAACCAAAGGGTCCATATGCTACAACTGGTAAATGCGTATAAGAACCGATATTAAAGGGCCTGGTGGTATGGCCTAGCAGCTAAAGTCCTTGCCTTGAATGCACCGGAATCCCATATGGGCGCCGGTTCTAATCCCGGCACTTCCACTTTCCATCCAGCTCCCTGCTTGTGGCATGGGAAACCAGTCGAGGATGGCCCAAAGCTTTGGGACCCTGCACCCGCATGGGAGACCCGGAAGAGGTTCCAGGTTCCCGGCTTCGGAAAGGAGCAGCACCGGCCGTTGCACTCACTTGGGGAGTGAATCATCGAACGGAAGATCTTCCTCTCTGTCTCTCCTCCTCTCTGTATATCTGACTTTGTAATAAAAATAAATTTAAAAAATCTTTAAAAGAAAAGGAATCGATATTAAAAAAAATCAGGATGCCTCTTTTCAGAGTAGCTTACCAATCTTGCAATATTTCCACTGTTTTCCTCTGAGGTTAATTACCCTTATTTTGGGGTACATTTTGTCAGCCCAGAGTCAGGCTGAGTTTGGTGTCCGTTTTCTGAAGTATTTTATTCCTTCTTTGTATGAAAGTATAGTTTAGTTGTGCATTAATTTACAATTTAAAAGTAAATTCACTAACAATTTGGGCTTTTCCCCTTTCCTTTGCTTTTTCTTTTTTCTTCTTCTTTTTTTTATACTTCAGAAAGGTTTCTGATTTGGAAACAAGCAACTTTTCATTGTAACTGGTTTTCTCTTTTTCATGGTTTTTGCTTCACTGTGGCACATTTCACTATGCTGCTGAATATGACATGGATATGTTTTATTTCTACTGTTAAGCACTAGTCTACTTTTTTCTGTTCATAGGACTCATGGTAAAATCAACTTGAGAAAAGTCTCCATCACTGTACTTTGAATGTTATCTTTTCTTTATTCTATTTTCTCCTTTGAGACAACCATAGATCCATAGTTATTCATCTGTTCCCCATCTTACATTTTGTTCATATTTCTTCTATTTTTATTTTATGTGGGTGATTTCTATATTCCTACGCTTTAATGCATTGATTTATTCCTTCTCTATATCTTAGATTCTATTTAGTACATCTAGTAAAGTTGTAATTTCAATGCTTATACTACCTGTCATATTTAATTCTTGACATTGTAATTGGAAAAATCTTAAAAATTTTTAGGGTCTTTCTAGGGTCCCAGATATATATATTTCTCAGCTTATTTCCTCACCTAATCATAGACACTCTACACACTATATCTGTATGTCTACATATATAGATATCCTGTACACAGCAGGCATTTCAGATCCAATCCCTAATCTGTGTAAGTCTACATTCATTGTTTTATTTTCCTAGGTTGTTACCCTATTCAATTCAAGGCTTATAATTATGTCTGTAAGTTTCCTCTCTATTTCAGGTACTTGGAAATTTATTCTTCCGTCTTCTGACTTCAGATAGATATTTAAACAAATATTATATTCATTATTTATGTCTGTGATCAGAAGATAAAGGTGTATATAGTGGGGGTACTCCATGAGGTTGAGCTGAGCCTCAATGTCTTGATAAAACCTAAATATCCAATGATGTGTAACTATGAGAAGTATGATGGGCTTTGGGAAATTCAGCAAAGAAAGAATAGGCAGAATCAGCGAGTGGTAAAATTCAAGCTACAAGTATGAAGAAAGTCAAGGTGCATTCTAATTTGCTAATAGTGGTATAAATGACAATGGGCTATTAAGGCAGCAGGTAAGAGGATTTTTCTTGGTTGTTTACCTGATGAGGTACAACAAGAGTAAAGGGAACAGGTGGTGGAGAATATAAAGGAGTCAATGTGATGTACCAAGAACTGGCTAATATTTGGAATGAGATATAAAAGATTTGGAGATGACTGGTATGTCAATTGTGAGTAGGCATGAAACAAACAAACAGAAAATTTTTCTAGGAAATGAGGGAGAGTGATGCAATCTTCAGATTTTAGGTCAAAGCCGTAATATTATCTTAATAATAATTACACAATGGTGAGAACTCATGGCTGTACAAGGGGCATTCACGCAAGACTGAGTGGTATTAAATATAATCCCTGGGTATAAAAGACCCTGGATAGCATGTCATTGAATGACAGACTCATATTCTAGAAGGGAAGAAACAAATGGCTTTTAAATTGAGGGGCCTCTTGTCCAAGGAAGAGGAAAAGGAGAGACTGAGCTTGGGAAAGAGCAGGAATGGTTGGTGGGCTGATGTTCTGCTGAAGGTATAATGAGATGGGGAGGGGAGATGGAAGGGGTGGTTATCAAAGGTAACTAACAACAGACACTGCAGATGGACCTGAACATTGTTAATACTGCTTTGAGCGCTAAGTCTGATGTAAGTTCATAACGAAGTACCGATCACTGATGTTGAAAAGGCGAAAAAAAAAAAAAACATGAGACCAGAATGATAATCAGAATTACTGAGGAAGATGTTTTAGATCATAATTTAAAAGAGATATCATGAACAAAGAACTCAGAAGATGTGAAAGAATTCTGAGGGATGGCAGATGACAACTATGAGAGAAAGGGCAAGAGTTGGTACACACAGCCGGTGGGGGATACAAACAAAATGTGTTTGCTAATTAGCATCAATTAAATTAATTGGTCGCCAGGGGACCTGTATCTTTCTACCCATGTTTTGTGAAAAGTGATGTAGCTACATGGGTATTATAAAGTTTTATCAATATTTTATATGAAGATTTTATTGTAAACCTGGTAAGATATTCACTTTTAAAAAGCACTTAAATGCACAATTGTAAAGTCTGCTAAAAGAGGAGTCAGGAGTGTTACGTAGTTTTGTTAGTGTTCATAATGTCAAACACGATGTGAACTGAAAACAGGCTCTTATTTCTTTATTCTTGGTCTGCGTGAGACAAGCAGAAGCAAATGATGTTACAAAACTCCATAAAAAATATACAACTTTAACAAGAATTATTTTTCTTCTGACATTTCTAGAATTAGGTTATATACTTCTTTTCAAACTTATACCTCAGATTTTCTCCTAAAACAGACAACAGATTCACAAAGAAATATGTACGCCCATGTAAACAGAAAGACAGTTGGGGCACTGGCAAGATGCTGGCACTGAAATTCTTGGGTTAGGAAAGCAAACATATCAGGGAACGAATTGTAGCAGAAGTCAAGCCATTCACCTGCAATGCCACAATACTATATTACACCTAACCTGTCCTGACTGTTCCACGCCCAATTCACCTCCTTGGTAAGATGCCTGGGAAATCAGCAGGTGATGACCTAAGAATTTGGGCCCTGCCACTTATATGGGAAGCCTAGATGGATTCTTGGGCATTATGGTCATTTGGGGAACATAACAAAGGAAGGAAGATCAATCTTTTCTACTTCCCCCTTTTTTTCTCCATCTCTTTCTTCTCTCTGTGAATCTGCCTTTCAAATAAATAAGTGCATCCAAAAAAAGTGGACATATTAAGTTATGTAGTCCTGGTGATGACAGCAAATGAAAGCCCTCTAATTCTGCAGGAGAAACTATTTTTCTTGCATTAAATTCTAAAAGATTCTTATGAAATGAGATCAATCATAATAGACATTTAGCAGCATAAGGACATTGTCTTTTGTTCAATTTTACAAAAACATACATGCTACTTTTTGTGTAAATTAAAATAGTCAATCATATAATATTAAAAGGAACTAAGTAATTTTACAGGAAGCTGAGGTTATTGAATTCAGATATCTAGGTTCACTTGGTCTTTGTTCAATGGCAAAACCGGACTGAAAGCATCTTTGACTGTATGTGTAGTCTCTAAGGTTTTTTCACTCATGTTTTATAGAAGTACATATAAAAACATGAAGCACAGTGCAAGAATCCCAGTAACACAAATTCAGGAAACAGAAAAGAGAACATCACATCACATAATACAGGTCCCTACTTAGCAGGGCCAATCCCATTTATAATGTTCCTGTTACAGGTACTATTACATTTATGGTCAGGATACCTTGGAGAAACATATCTTTTTTTGAACAACCAACAAATGTTCCTCAAAGAAGTAGTTCAAGTGAATTTGTGAGTCACAGCTGCACAATAATGTCAAAAACAATTTGAAATACATCATATGTGTATTAACTCTTCATTCACTGTGTCCTTTGGAACAAGCTTAATGTGTGTTTTAATTTATTTATTCAAGTGTTTTTCTTATATGTGTATTTCAACTATTTCATATATTTTTATATATTTCAAGTAGCTCAGATATTTCTTTCAGATATATTTCATGTCTTGAGTGATTTATATACTTATGTATATTTCAAATAATTTATGTTTCTTCAAGTACTTTAAATCAGTTTTATTATGAATATTTTTTCATAAAATATGCCTTTTCATTCAACAGAGATTTTATTATTTGAGATGATTGTGAATAGTGAATTGGTGAGAGTGTGTAGAAAAGAATTACAATATGATATTTCATGTTATAAATCACACAAACTATGCTTAGTGTGCATAGAAACATGGGCTGCTGAAGCAATCATGACATGTGGTTGATAATTTCAGTGTACGTGCTGCTGAAGCACTCACAGTTAATCATTTCAGCAAAATAAGAATGCATAAATACATTAATGCTCGTGCATTCAGTGAAGACAATTAAAATTCCTATGTGGATAAGTAAATTCATTAGGGCTAGGATAGAATAATTAAACATGGATGGATTGTGTATTAGCAATGACAGTAAATCCATTAATATGATGGTCAAGATTCTCAAGCATAATCATGGTGTATGTTGTGACAAAGTACTTCTGTGGGAATTTCCTTTTGAATTTCTTGGTAGGAGACATGTAACTCAATATTTTATGGAGCTCGGTAAGTAAAGTCTTCTGACCTGAGAGATACTGATGGCAGCAGCCAAGATTGCTGAATGCTATTTTCATTTCACAACACAGAATCTCCAGTTAAATAATCCTTACTTGATACCAGTTCATAAATTTATTAAAAACTTCAAATTGCCTTTTTAACATCTTATATGCTGTAGAATATACACATAAAATAATTACATACTGAAATTAATGTATTTTTCCTTATATCTATTTGATTTAAAATAGAAGGAAGGATTATTATTTAATGTTGTTTTCAAAAAGCTATGGATGTTATATCACACCTAAAAATTATGAGTGCAAAACTATTTATGAGAAATATTTAATCGTAATTACTATCTGCACTAGCCATTTCTTTTCCTATTTTTGGGTAAGGATTAGTGGTCAAATGACACAAAGTTTTATCCACAATCTATGACAATAAAACCAAAACTAAAATAAACATTTCCCAAATGTCCACTAGACAGTGGACATGATTTGTTATCCAGTTTTATATTACTCAGCAATGTGGGATAAACTGTAATTCTTGTTTTACTTAGTTTATTCATTTAACATTTGACCACATGGATCTTTATACCCTAAACTTTTCACTTCATACAACTTATCACACTTCAGTAAATCATAATTAGGGGACGTGCTACATTTTCTATTAAGAAGTCAGATATGTTTCTCATTCTTTTATATAGCTGTAAAGTATACACTGAATAACTGAACAAGTAGCTGAATGGAAATTATTAGAAGTAAATGTTATATATTTTCTTTATGGTATATTTACTTCAAGATGAGTTTATTAAACGTCTTGACCTTGTAAATCAATTTTGTTTCGTGAGGTGTTTGGATAGGAAGTTAAGAAACTGAGTGGCGTACTTGCAGCTGAGATCTCTATTAGCTGCGGCCAAGCTACCCATGGGAGACCTGCACAGAGTTCTAGCTTTCTGGTGTTAGCCTGGTCCATTCCTAGCCCCAGCTATTGCCAGCATTTGAGTATTCAACTAGTAGACCGGCACTATGTCTCTCTCTCTCTCTCTCTCTCTCTCTCTCTCTCTCTCTCTCTCTCAGTGTCTCTCCAACAACAACAAAATAAAAATTAAAAAATATATTGTGTCCCTTTATGCATAGCACAAGGTTTATACCAAAGAGATGCTCATGATAAACTGAATACCTACAACTAATAATAATGGCAACTAATATTGGAATAAAAGGTTGAATGTCTGAAATACGCATTGGAAAACTAAGATTTCACATGGTAGTGATTTTTTTTCTCTTAAAAGAACAATCAAATGAAAAATGTTATGCCATAAAATAACTGTCAACAAAAGAAAACATCACTAAAGACATTAAAATATTAGAATATTAAAGTCAGATGCAGATAAAAATCAAAGTTTTGGTATAAGATACTATTATTTTTATTGGTGTCAAAAGAGGAAAGTACATAAATTGAATAATTTCAGCTTCAATCAATTTATCTCAACTACTATCTGGTCTCAAAACTTATGTCAGCATGAGGTCACTGTATTTTTACACTTGTTAACATACAGTTTCCTGGGTCATCTTTTATTTAGTGAAATATAATAAAAATTCAGAATGTAATAATAATTAAACCGATAGTATTAGATAACTATTTAATATTAACTAAATAAGAAATAGCTCATTTTCTTTAAGCAATATCTCATCCTTTCTCCTGTTACTTCTGCTGTTTAAAAATTGGTTTGCTAAAATGACTTTTGCACAATGAACTTCAACTCCAGTGTAGGTATCCTGAGAAGCAAGCGTTTATTTGCATGATTTGCAACTGGAGACTAGAAATGCCTTTTGAGAAGTGGGCGTAGGACATTGGTTAAGATGCCTGTGTTCCTTAGCACAGTACCTACCTGTAGCTTCCTGCTAATGCAGACCCCGAAAGTCAAGTCATTGGGCTCCTCCTTCTCATGTTTCTAAACTGGACTGAGTCTGTGAATCCTGGCTTCAGCCAGATCCAATTCCTGTCACTGTAGTCCTCTGGAGAGTGAACTAGTGGATGGAAGCTCTTTCTGACTCTCTGCCTTACAAATAAAAATAATAAATACGAACCATCTTCAAAACTCTTCAGATAATATTTTTAGAGTTAACGTTTCTTGAGTGCTTACTATAGGCCAAAAAATGACATGTAGAGGTTTAACATAGAAAACATATATAATTCACTTGGTTCTATAAATTAGCAGTTGTTGTCATCTCTGGAGGAGGAACATGAACACAGGCGGTTGTGGGAACTTGGTTAAGGATTGTTGGATCTAGAACTTAAAATCAGTCTCCCAGTAGACAGTCTTTCCTTTAAAAATGGACAAAGATGATTTTATAGACCAATGCAGCAAAGTTGGCAATAGTCCGTGGATTTATTACCTCAGTCCTTCACTTTGTAGTATTTTCAGACATGAACAAAAATTATTTCTTATATATAATCTATTAAACCTTTCTTATCTATAATTTCTACCCTACCCTACATACCTCATCAATTAGAGGCAAACACCACAACTATTAAGAGACTAGGATTTCATGGAGCTTTAAAAAATGACAGCAGAAAAACCACTGCAGAAAATATATTTCTGTTTATGCAAGTAAAAAGAAAGGCATGAGAAAAGTATTCATATTCATGTATCTGCAGGCATTCTTTCTAAGTATATACATTAGAACAAGGTGAAAAGGATAAAGTTCAAAGAACACTGATCTCTTATTTCCACCCCACGTGTAATCTGGTGTCAACATCATCTCATCCATCTATAAAGCTCAGTGGAGCCCAATAACTCATGGTCACACCTACAATCATACACATAAATACAGTTGGTGTACGAAGCCTTGTTTTTCTCCTGGAAATGTCATTCCCTGCGTCTTGTTTTCAAGACTTGGAGTCTGTTAATCATTGATGTGAAGATGGTAGACCTGAGACGGAGCCATCATTGACTTTCATTCCAGGGAAAGCCACTCCCACATGCCATCGGACTGCAGGAACCTCATACCCACTTCCGTAGTGACAGAAGACAAGCATGCATGAGATGAGGGTTCTCACTGCTTTTTACTCCTATCACCCTCTTCTTCTGTGACATGGCACCATGTGGTTCTGTGAGCACTTGTCTCACAAGATAGCCCTTATTAAATAAACAAAGGGAATAAAATACTTCAGGAAGATGGAAAGGAGAAGGGGAAAAACAAACAGGCAAACAAAACCCCTCGACCTGACATTATGGAAAAAATAAAAAAGACACTAAGATGAAAAAAAAATAGTGTCATGGTTTACATGTGGGATTTTGATGGAATCTAGGGCTGTGTTTTAATTCAAAACTCACCATCTCAAAACCACTTCTTTTCATCCGCCTGCAGGACTTGAGGTAAGTACGTATACGTTTTCTGGCACGCTCTTGGTACTCAGGGAATTGTCGCCTGCATGAGTCAATGATAGCCTGGATCTTTTCTTTGGGCTGCTTAGAGATTGGGACCATTCGGTCCAAGTTTTCATCTACAAACAGCCTGACAAACATCTGTTGGCAAGAGGGAGACAGAGGAGAAGGGTTTGGAGGGCTGCTCTCTGCCGTTTCTAGCTTCCTGCTTTGATTGGAAAATATTCTTTTTCTGCTTTATGCACTGGAGAACTTTTTCAATGGAAAGCCAGAAATTTTAAGCAAACACTCTTTAAAGACTTTCTAAATGGTTGGATTAAATAAGAGAGAGAAAGAGGAAAAAAAGAGAGAGAGAGAAAGAGAGAGAGAGAAGCAGACACACAGACAGACAGACAGAAAAGAATAGACTATTATGCAGAAAAAAATCAGAAAAATAACAGTACACTGTGACAACTGAGCACCCCATTACATTAGCTATTAACAATAAATAAGTGTGCAACATTGCTACCTGGCACACTGGACTAATCTCTGAAACCAAACAATTGACTCTTTCATCATGCATAATTAGGTGAGCTAGGAAAGCCAAAGAAATAACTGGTGACAGGCATAACCCCTCAGCGGAGTCAGTGAGACACACTGCATCCACTGGCAGACACGCATACTCACACAACACAGAGCCAGCTTCCAGCTCATAGCGGGCTGTAAAACGCTACACAAAACACAGCAATTCTCGTGTCTGGGTGGTCATGTACTTTTTAAATCCTTCTGTCAATGAAACAAACATGTCTCTAAAATATCCACATTTACCAACAAGCAACAGCACGAAGGTGAAGTGGTTACAAATGAAGCCACGCACAGAGCGCAGCAGGACTCACGTTGAAAGCTTTCAGACGCTCGGCCTCCACGCCGTCGGTCTCATTCGCTTTCTCAGAGTCGTCATGGTCATCATGGTCATCATCATCCTCATCTCCCCTGTTCAGCGACAGGTCCTCGGCACCTCGGTCTACACTCTCATTTTTGCCAGAGTCAAAGCTTGAATAACTATGTGCAGGAGACTGGCAAGAAAAAAAGGTGAAATTTCCTGTTTGAAATTCACCATTTCATTTGTTTCATCAAAACAAAGAATACTGTTTAGCACTTGATAACTCCAGAACTGTGGCTATTTTAATTTAAATCAAAATGAATTCAAATTCAGTTAAAAATCATTTTCCCCGGTCACATGTGTCAGATTTCAAGCCTCAATAGCTGCATGGAATATGTCTGTCACTGCAGAAAAGTCTTATTGAGCCTGGTTGTTTGAGACTAATTACTGTCCCCATGCAATATCCATATTCCACAAAAAAGCAAATTTTCATCATTTTTAAGATTTCCCTGAATTACATTTTAACAACATTTCACATTCTTATAAAGAGAAATGACAACAGGAAGTGGCCTTTAAATCAGGAAACCAAGGGATAGTTATGCTTAACTAATCACCATAAATAACCATACAAGATATTATGAGTACTTTGTTATCTATAAGGCTAAGAAAAATTTTAAATCAGATTATTAAAAAAAACAAACTACAATCCTTGGCTTAGACAAGGGGCATGGGCTCTGTTTAATGTTAAATTCAGTACTTTATACATTCCAATGGTATGCAAAGAACAGGACAAATTCAATGTAAAAAAGAAATGAATAACTATCCCAAATTTCAATGTGAAATCAGTAACATCAAAATTTTTATATTTAAAGAGTAATTTTTACCTAGGAACAGTTGATGGCCTTCTGAGAGGTCTAATTGTTGAAATACAACAATGTGTTCATCTATCTATGTGTAAATACCTATTCGGTAATATGTCAACTGGCTTTTGATATTCACTTGGCAATTACACATTCAACATACTTTCTCCCAAGATTCCTGGGATAATATGAGAGTTAGTTTCCTAGAACTGAGTTGAAAGTAAAGTGATCAAAATGTACGGCATGATTAGAAACCCAATTCAGCAGTGTATAGCATAACAATGAACTTTCTTATACAACTCCTTTGAAACACACCTTTACAAGCAATCATCAAAACATATGCTAGGAACCTGTGATAAGATAGTGAAACTGGATGTAAGAAAGTAAATTACATATCTGATAAAAGATCAGTATCAGAAATGTTTAAGGAGCTACAGAATCTCAGTAACAACAAAACAAGCAATACCGTTAATGCATGAGCAAAGGACGTGAGCAGAGATGTTCAAAGGATGATGGGAAAAAATGCTCAGAATCATCCATCATGGAAATGCAGGTACAGAACGCAGTGAGGTTTCATCTCACCACAGGTAGAATGGCTACCAACCAAACATCAAAAAGTAAACGCTGGCAAGGATGTAAAAGAACCCTAATAGACTGTTGGTGAGAATGTCAACGAATACAGCCAGTATGGAACACAATATGGAGATTTCTAAGAAATTTGAAATATCATATGACCCAGTTACCTATTCCACTCCTGGGGATTTACTTAATTAAAGTGAAATCAGCATATGGGTTATAGAAGTTTAATAATAAAGTGAAATCAGCATATGGGTTATAGAAGCTTAATAAACAATATCTAAGATATGTTTATCAACTGTTGACTGGAAAAAGAAATTGTGGTATCTATATAGGATGAAATACTATTCAGCCAAAAATTGAAATTCTGCATATAAAATGTATAAATCTGGAAAACATTATGCTTAGTTAAATAATCCAATCCCCAAAAGACATATTTTTTGCTAATTTGTGGTGATTAGTAAACAGATTACAAAATATATGATGTATATAATTAAGTGAAACTGACATTTTGAGATTTGCTTATTGTTTATAGGCCTTGTGTATACTCTTGGAGAACCGTGTTTCTTATATTTCTGCTTTATTTAGTCGAGGGTTAAGCTTATGAATGTAATAAAAATTTAAAGTATGTCACTATAAAACTTAAAAGACAACTGAGAAAATGAGGAAGAGGAAGGTTGGGAGTGAGAGAGGCAGGAAGGTTAGGATGGGCAGAACAATTCTGTTCTTAAAATTGTATGTATATAAAATTCATGAAATTTGTTCTCTTTATATTAATTTAAAAAAAATAAATGAATACAAAACACAAATAGTCTCCTTGCTACATCTGGTGCCCTATATGAATGTTGGTTTCAATACGTGGCTCCATTTTTGATCCACCTCTCAGCTGATGGCCTGGGAAAAGACAGTGAATGCTGAGCCAACTATGTGGGCCCTGCCATTCATGTGGGAGACCCCACCGTAGCTCCTGTCTTGTAGTTTCAGTCTGGAAGAGCCCCAAATGTCACAACCACCTGGGGTGGGAGTGAACGAGCAGATGGAACACTTTTTCTCTCCCTTTGTAACACTTTCAAATAATTTTTTTTAAGCTATTGGTTTTATTTTTTTAAAGATTTTTATTATTATTGGAAAGCCGGATATACAGAGAGGAGGAGAGACAGAGAGGAAGATCTTCCATCCGATGTTTCACTCCCTGAGTGAGCCGCAACGGGTCGGTACGCGCCGATCCGAAGCCGGGAACCAGGAACCTCTTCCAGGTCTCCCATGTGGGTGCAGCGTCCCAATGCATTGGGCCGTCCTCGACTGCTTTCCCAGGCCACAAGCAGGGAGCTGGATGGGAAGTGGAGCTGCCGGGATTAGAACAGGCTCCCATATGGGATCCCGGGGCTTTCAAGGCGAGAACTTTAGCCACTAGGCCACGCGGCCGGGCCCTCAAATAATTTTTTAAACAAAAAAATGGCTCTACATTTATTTTTAACAATGTAACAGATGTTTTAAATATATCAACTGCTGTGATGCAAATAATGAGAAAAATGTGTGAAAGACAAACAGAAGATTTTAACACCAGGAAACATGGTACATGAAGTACATTGCATCTTCCATCTTTGCAAGCAAGCAAGTGAGATGATATTATCCTGATTCTACTAATAAGGAAACAACATCTTTGAAAGGCTAAATAACCCTCTCATCTAGGTAATTCTGAAACCACTGTTTGGTACAATAAGAGCACAAATTGTGTGTTGGAAACTATTTTAAGTATTTAAAAATATAATTCATTTTAATTGGCCATTAACTGGTTAGTAACCTTCCCAGTGTCATAACAGTTGCAAATAAAGATTTAAACATATACGGTTTGACTGTGAATCCATGATATTAACCCTATTTTCTGTTTTCACCACAAGCAGAAATCAACTTCTAAATCACTGTAGCCTTTTTTCCTTTTATTCTCATTTTTTTCATGATATTTTCACAGCATAGGGATTGCCCCTTCAGCCATCCCTACACATATTCCCATATTATTGGAATAATAATAATGAAAAAATCTTACATGAATGTATGTGTGGTTAATTTTATGTCACCTTCACTTTATTACAGAGTGTTTGGATATTTGATTAAACAATATTTCTAGATATGTCCTAGAGGACGTTTCTGTATGAGATTAGCATCCAAATTGGTGAACTCAGTAAAGCATCACCTAACTGAATGATTCAATTCAATACACACATACGCACCAAACCACACACACATAGGTTCTGTTTCTCCAGAGACTGTGACTGACATAATATATATTTATGTCAGACATATTCAAACTATGATTTAAAACCAGAGTTAATGAGATAATCCATTGCCGAGACAAAGTGGTAGAGAAGTTCTAAAGAGGACATTGGTCCTTCTATGGCAGGGCTGAGCCACATGGGGTTTCAGAGGAAAGGGGCCATGACAGCAAGCCAAGAAACACGATGATGTCAGGTTACAAAATCAGAATGGGTTGCAAACGTGTAAAAAAGGTGAACAGCAATTGAGATTTTTTTTTTACAAACAATAGGCCTTCCTGTGGTATCATTATTTCTTTGTTAGCTCAGTACATTTGTTTTCACAAATTCTCTCTGCTCCAGCAGTTCACCCCGCCTTCTCGGTGGCTGTACCAACCTTCCTCCTGCAGGGCATCCATGCTTCTACTTTACCTGTAGGTGAAGACTGAAATCAAGCTCAGTCAAGCACTGCTGAGCAGCAGAGAGTGCTAACAACAAGATGTGTACATACAGATGCAACTGCTCCTGAAATTGATAACTACATCTTCTAATTGTGTGATGCTATGCATCCTCCAATCCTCCCTTCTTCCTTTTAACGTTTGTTTAAAAATTGACTGTCACCTTTGATAAGAGCCTACAGTGCTGCAGAAACCAGTTAGCACCAGTCCATATCAACAATGCATATTTCACAAGGGATCAATTCAATTGCATCATACATGGCTTCAAATAAACAGGTAATATCTGTGCAAATAGTAGTATCTAGGTAATATTGCTATAAATGATAGTATCTAGGCTCAAAGCCATCAATAAAGTAAATGCTTTGAATGCTTTCTACAATGGGAATTTTTGATTGGTAGCATAAAAAATGTGTTCATACAAGTATAAATTATATGAAGAAGCATGAAATACATAATATATCAGGTATGTTTTAAATACAATGTGAAATATTTGAAAAATATTACAATACACTTATCTGCATGAAAATATTTGACCAATTCATTCTTTCCACACACCAGAGGAGACATCCAATTCAGATACTCACAACACCCAGAACCACTTACAACCGTGGAAGGTTTATGGTCCAGTCATTTAAGGTTAAAAAAAAAAGTGCAATCCTATTAAGAATATTCAGTATCTATATATAAGGCTGGATCCGTGATTTTTCCTCTACAATATAAACTGAAATTTTTATAACTCAGGATCCTGCCACTCTATGAATATCTTTTCTTGCTTCTGTCATTACTTAAAAGCTGACTATCTTTTAAGGCTAATCATATCAATTTCAATTTACATAATCATTACAGATTCTGAATCAGTCTACTGTAATCCTTCCCAAGATTGCAGACTCTTAACATTAAATCATTTGAATAAGCACCATTATTATTCATTCTTTTCATAATGTTTTTCATCTTTTCTCAAACCACACTGAAACAGATCAAAGCATATTCCTCTATCTTTTATCTCATCAACCAAGACATGTTGATTTTGGTATTCAAAACTATTGACCTTTTTCTATAAAAGTATTTTATCTGTTACAATGGGAGATTGTTGATATTGAAGTGATACCATGTAACCAAATAAACATTGTAATACTTCTTCAAATAACCTGTCTAAAACTATGGCATTCATTTGCCCATAAACATTCCTCACCTTAACCAGAATTCTGGTGGCCTACTACCTAGGAGATCTTCCTTTCAGCAGCAATATTTTTTTCTTATTCCAAGAATAAGTCTAAAAAAAAATCAAGCTTAATGTTTAAAGAAATCCAAAGATGTTAAAGGACCAGAATTTAAGTCCTATGGAAGATGCATACCTGCTTAGCCTCAAAACACAAGTGTTTACTAGATATAAGCATAGAACGCTGCTTTAATTAATTGTTCCACTTGTTCCTCTTGCAATGAGGCCCTTCTTAGCACAGCACCTCTATTTGCCATTCCCTTTCCTAAATTCCCCTGCCTTAATAGAACCACCAGGACTATAAAAACTCTCCAGCTGAAGGAATCTTAATAAGTTAACTTTTTCTGTAGTTACAGCATAGCTATAGCTCACAGAGCAATACTGTTGTGCTTGATATGAGATGCAGCTGGGGGGAGGAATGGGGAGACATTTCTGACATACCATTCAAGTAAGAGAGAAAGAGAGAGAGACCTGAATTTTTCACACACTCTTATGAGTGTGTGAAAGAACACACTCATAAGAAGAACACACAAATTCAAGGCCAATTTTTATTTTCCATATAGACCGAGAGTCACTTGAGAGCGGGCTCACTTATGCATTCTGCCTCTCTTATCTTTATAACCATGCACAGCAGCAAGCACATCGAAGCAATAAACTGAATATTTTCTGAATGAGTGACATCCTACGTAAGGGACTTACACAAATGTTTTACGATAATTTTTGAATTTGCAATTTTAAACAACACCTGTATTTACTTTTTTTAAAGTAAAGTTTTCATCACTGAGTCTACTTGCAATCTTAGCAATACTAAAAGCGTGATGACCACATACTATGTGGCAAATGATATAATACAAAACGAAGCACAGGAACAACTAGAAAGTCAAAGAAATCAAATGAATTCAAATTGGAAACAAGGAAGTCAGGCTATTTCTGTTTGCAGATGACATGATGCTATACAGAACCAACAGACTCAATAAAGACATTGCTTGTACTTATATGAGAGTTAGGTAAATTAGCAGGGTACAAAATCAATGAACAGAAATCAACAGCCATAGTGTACGCAAACAACTCCAAGGCTGAAAAAGAATTAACAAGCCTAATATCCTTCAAAATAACATAGAAGAAAATGAATAGCTGGGAATAAACCTAACTAAAGGTGAGGAAGATCTCTATGAGGAAAATTACAAAATGTTAAGAAACAGAAGACTTTAAAAAGTGGAAAAATATACTGTGCTCCTGGCTTGGTAAAGTCAATATCATCAAAATGTCCATATTACCAAAAGCAACATATACATTTAATGTGACTCCAATCAAAATACAAAGATATTCTTCACAGAGCTGGAAAAATGATACAAAGGTTCATCTGGAAACACAAAAACCTACGAATAGGTAGAACTGTCCAGAAGAATAAGAACCTAGTGGGAGGGATCATAATCCTGGACCTTCGGATATATTATAGGGCAATGGTTATCAAAACAGCCTGGTATTGGCACAGAAACGAAGAGGAAGACCAATGGCATAGAACAGAAACACCAGAAAGGAAGTCACACATGCACAGCCATCTAATCTTAGACAAAACAAAACAAAACAACCAGAAAACAATACAGGGAAAAAAGGAAGGTCTCTTCAATAAATGCTTTTGGGACAGCTGGTTAACAGCCTGCAGAAATACGAAGCAAGACCTCCACCTTACAGAATACACAAAAATCAAATCTAAATGGATAAAAGATCTAAAACCTACACTCAGAAACCATCAAACTTTTGGAAGCAAATATTGGACATACTCTGCAAGGTACAGGTGCAGGCGAGGATTGCCTAGAAAAATCATAAAAAGCAAAGGAAGCATGGAGAATACTTAGGCAACTGAAAATCCACCTACCATATGACGCAACAATAGCACTTCTAGGAATATATCCAAAACACTCGTTACATGAGAAAGAAATGTGCATTACTGTGTTCACTGCAGCACAATGAAAAATTGCGAAAACGTGGACGCAATCTAAATGCCTATTATCAGAGGCCTGGATAAAGAAACTGTGCTTCATCTACTCTATGGACTACTACTCAGCTATTGGGAAAAAAAAAAAAAAAGAAATACAATTGTTGCTAGCCAAATGGGCCAAACTGGAGACCATTATGCTAAGTGAAATGAGCCAATCCCAAAATGTCAGATATCACATGTTTGCCCTAATACAAAGTAATATGATGTCAAATCTAAGGATTTTACCTGTGAATTCTACCTTATCGCACTTACTAATTATGTGTACCTTTCATAATAAGACCTTGTGATGTAATCCATTAATCAATCACTCGTAAGAGACTGCTTGCTTGCAACCACCTGAGGCTGTCAATGTCCCTTTTATCACTGTTATCACTATGGTCCATAAGTAATGATGATCTTAGCCCTTAGTATACTTTTGTTAGTGCCACATCGGACACACGCTAGCATTTGTTCCATTGTGTAGATGCTGGACACTCTTTTTCACCATGCTAGCATCACGTTGATACCTTTGTTAGATGTTCGTCAAATTCATGTGGATGAAGGTTCACCACTTTTTTTCTCTTTTGTTCTTTTTCCTCCCTGTGGTGACTGTACTCAATGGGATGCATAATGGCAGTATAATGGAAATTAATATGTTCATAGGTGGAAACAGAGAAATATGTCCTCATGGACACAGTACAAGGATGAACTGAGAGTGATGTGGCTAATAATCTCCCACACTGTTGAGAGAGACCTCAGTGGCAGTATGATGGACTTGTGAAAATTCACGAAAGACACCTATTGTAAGACTGGATGGGAGAACAATGGGGCGGGACTTAAGGAGGGGAAAATTTTTTCCTATTAAATATATTTGCAAGCAACATTTTTTAAAATAATGTCCTACTGAATCTCTGTAAGTAACATTCAATCAAGTTTTGATAAACATCTATTTGTTGTGGTTGTTAAGCAGTACTGAATAAAATTAATTTGTCCTGAAGGATCGACATATGATAGACATTTAACAATGTCAAAATTGAAACTGCCGCTAACAATTGTCTGTGCTTCATTCACAAAATGTGTTTTTCTGTAATGTTATCTTTTTTTGTTCTGTTACTTCCTTTTGGAAGGATCTTGATTATTTTTATCTTATGTTTATCATTTATGCAACCTTGATTACTGTTATTCCTTATCTATCAATTTGGTCATGAATAATTTAAGTTCTTTACAGAAAGGAGGAGAGACAGAGAGGAAGCTGGTTCACTTGCCAAGTGGCCTCAAAGCCTGGAGATGAGCAGACCAAAGCAAGGAGCCCAGAGTCTCTTCTGGATTTCCCATACAGGTGCAGGGTCCCAGGGTGTTGAGACATCCTCAACTGCTTTCCCAGGCAAGCAGCGAGCTGGATGGGAAGCGGGGCAGCTGGCATTAGAACTAGCAACCATATGGGCCCAGATGGATTTTTTTTTTAAAGATTTATTTACTTGTATTGGAAAGCCAAATTTAGAGAGAGTAGAAGGGGAGAGAGAGAGAGAGAGACAGAGAGAGAAAGATCATCTTTCTTGGTTCACTCCCCAAGTGGCCATAGTGGCTGCAGCTGAGCCGATTTGAAAACCAAGAATCAATAACCTCTTTTGGGTCTGCCATCTGGGTGCAGGGTACTCAAGCTTTGGGCCATCCTGGACTGCTTTCCCAGGCCACATGCAGGCAGCTAGATGGGAATTGGAGTAGCTGGGACATGAGCAGGTACCTATATGGGTTGCTGGTGCTCAAAGAATGAGGATTTAGCCATTGAGCCGCCATGCTAGGCCCTGATACACGGATGTTTTAAAGTTTATGTCAACCTTTCACTCTTTGTTTTTTGCTTTCTGTAAAACACTTCCTTCTTATTTATGTATCATAGTCTGACCAGTAATTCTGAAATATGTACAAAATTAACTTTCAGTTGAGGTCTTGCCATTTTAAAATCACATCCAAATTATTTCAGGCTTTATGATCACATTATCTTAGTATCACCTACAGTTATTAGTAAATCTAAGAGAGACACTACTACTAAAAACTTACTTCTGCATTCCCATTTGTCTGAGTAGCAATTTTACATGCCATTGATTGTGACAATGCCAGGCATCAGAACAGGTAACGTGTCTGATGCAGCATGCCATAGGATATTTGGTGAACTTTGAGGATACTATGCTATATGGAATAAAGCAGCCACACTTAGTAATATAAAACAAGTATTTCATGATGTTATTGATGAAGCTATTTATGTGAGGTATCTAAAGCAGCCATAGAAACAAAAGTAATTATAACTCAAGGTCGTGGGAAGGGGAAGCAAGAGTTCTTGTTTCATGGATATGTAGTTTCATCTCTGCTTAAGTTTCTGGAGGTTTGCCCCACAGCAATGTGACATACCTAATGATTTATTTAAAAATGCCTCAATGGAGGCAGGCATTTGGCTAATACATGAAGGTGCCACTTGGAACACCTGGAACCCATTGTTTGTTTTGTTTTGTTTTGTTTTTTGTTTTGTTTTTGTTGTTTTTTGTTTTTCCCCACTCATGTGCCCCCTAGGGGTGCAGGTGATGGTTCAAATACGTGGATTCCTGCCACTAGTTTCTAGGAAAACACGGGTTGTGATCCAGGATCCTGCCTTTGGCCTAGTCCAGCCTCACCTTTTGCAGACATCTGGAGATGGATCCAGGGATGAGGGATTAATGTTTTTCTGTATAACCTATATATGTATGTATACTGAATAAGAGAAATTAAAAATGGCTAAGACATTAGGTTTTACATACTTTGATACAATAACAGCTTTTCATTAAAATAGTATTGTAATTTATTCAAGGAAAGATGTTTGTTAGGAAGGCAAGGAATATCTCTTTCTGCTTCCTTAACTATCATGTATTTTTAAAATATAACTCGTGAGTCCTCACTTATACTGCTATGCATTTATCCAAAAGCAATTGGTAAAGAAATGAGAGACAAGGGGGGAAAAGGCTCCCTAGAGCAAAGCTTCTCTAAATTTTCCATGAATTAAAGTAGGGATCCTCTGTAGCATGTAGAAGCAGAAGTAGACACAGAAGTAGAAGTGGGTATACACACATAATTTCATTTGTTAATGAAAACAAGACATTTCATAAGAAAGCCTGTTGATGGTGGCGGGTTTTGAGACAGTGCAATGATGCAGAGAAATTCAGCATTGAAGACATAAAAACACACAGCGAAATAAACATTTCAAATCAGAAAAGAAATACAAGTCAGGGTTAGGGGAAGACTGCAATGATGATGGAACACACTTAGGGCAAATGATCCTTATGACTGGCTCTTCGAGTCCATGCTATGCTGTCAAAGGATACTGGCATTTTTCAACCTGTGGAAAAATAACTATATCATTCCGAAAATCCCATTCAATTATAAAAGGCGTAAGTCAACAGCAATGCATTTTTATATCTAGTTACTGTTTTGTGTGAAACAATTATTTCTGATAATTTGATATATTCTAACAATTTTTCATGTATTTTAGTTTTATTCTATAAGTTACGATAGAAATATGTTAGGAATGATATTCAAGAATTATTTCAACTTCAAACTTCTATGATTATAACATTAAGAAGAGTCCAAGAAAACATGTTCTTGAAGTTTTTAGAGATAGATATCGCCAATGACAATGATTTTATTCTTCATTACATATTGGACAAAATATTCTAAAATCTTATAACCCTATTATTTATTTAATTTTTCATGGTACAGTTCTTTAGGCTTGGGGATTTCCCCTCCTTCCCAATTATTTATTTTTAAAGATTTGTTTATTTTTATTGTAAAAGCAGGTTTACAAAGAGAAGGAGACATAAGAGAAAGTTCTTCCATCTACTTGTTCACTTTCCAAATGACTGCAATGGCCAGAGTAGAGTGGATTTGAAGCCAAAACCAGGAGCCTCTTCTGGTCTGTCACGTGGATGCAGCATCCCCGGGCTTTGGGCTGTCCTCCACTGCTTTCCCAGGCCATAAACAGGGAGCAGGATGGGAAGTAGCTGGGACATGAACCAGTACCCATATGGGATCCGGTGCTTGCAAGGTAAGGATATAGGTACTGAGCTATCATGCTGGTCCTCCCCCTAATATAAAATGTGAATTCCTGATTTACCCCTTCTTTCCAAGCTTGAAACACTTATTAAAGTTGTTGACTATCATTCTGAAGTAAGTTCTAAATGGTAAAATGCATCTTCCACTGTCTCAGTGTACTTTCCACAACTAACATAATAAAAAGTAAATTTAAGCATCATATACTGATAGGTGGTGGGAAGTAAAGGCAGGGCTATAAGAGTTCAAATGAATATTCCACAATTTCCTCTCATTGCTCTTATTGCTAAAATTAATGTAATGGTATTTACCTCCTGAGGCATTTATGAGTGAACCAACAGATATATTAACCACATGCTGCAAGATAACAAGCATGATATTGAGTGAAATTATATTTTCCTGTCCCACTTGTTGTTTATGTGACCTTAGACAATTTATTTAACTTGTCTATGTCTAAGGCTTTTCATTAAAAAAAGAGGATAATTAAAACAACATATTGTATAGAATACTTATAATTTTACCTGTCAATTACATTTTAAAAATTGAAGACAACAATAGCATCCATCTCACAGGATTATGATGAAGAGTAAGAGGTAGTGTGTAAGAGTTAAAGCTCATTAAAATTTGGTTTTGAAAGAAACGCAAACATGGCTTTAACTTGTGTTGATAACATGGGTTCTAAACTATTGTTTTAAAGATTAGTTTTGAAAACTTCCTTAAAGATTTGTGTACAAGTGATTAACAGACACCCTAATCGTAAAACCACAGGTGAGACTGTTTTTTGAGTCCTGCTTTTCCCAGTAGAGTCATTCGAGCATCTGAAAACATTCACTTGTGTGTCCTCTGGCCTACAGGAACAAGAGAACCCTCACAGAAACACACCTGTGAGTGCCGGTATAACTTTCAACGTTTGTTACCTAAAGGATAATGAAATATTTCACATGTTTTTATATTTCCAAATGCTGCAAAAATTTTCCTTTATGCCCTCTATCAAGAGGATGAAAACTTCTTAGCTGTCATAATAGTTTAACTATGGTTATAGCTGACCCTCACAATTTCCTTTTAAGAGACTGTAATTCCTTTTTCATCCAGACCAATATAAAAAAATCCTTATGTCTTAAACCCTTAAAATATTTTCATTATTTCAAAATACATTTAGTTGCACAATGGTGGGTCACATAATATACAATCAACTACAATTTTTTTTCAGCAAAGGTTAGAAGCATAATGGATTACATTCAGTCTATCCACAACCTATCTCTGTTGCATGTTATGGAAGGTAAGAATACAAAGCAGTCGATTTTACATTTTAAATGAAGATAAAATGTTCACTTCCTTATTCTCCCTGAACTGATTTCTCCAGCTTGGTTATACTACAAATAATATCATGCCAATAGTCTGATACCTTTAAAGCATTTTAACGGAACATTAACTTGCACGTCTATATGACTTAAAGAAGTAACAGATAATTGCACTTTTTTTTTGGTTTTGACTAGGGGAAATAAATATGCTTCATAGTGGAAAATTATGGTGGAGATTTTATAAGTCTGTATACTTAAGTGCATTGTTTATGTAATACATATTAGTGGGCCACTATGCATTGCTTGGGGAATAAAAAAATCCACAGTAACTATAAATATATACTCAGAAAGACTATTAACCTTAAAGACTGAGAGAAAAATGTTTTCTTTAAATACAGATTCAGGTGTGACTGATTGCATCCCCTCCATATTGATTAAGGAACTTAAGAATGCATTATTCGCTTTCCTGATCCAAGGTTGTACAATCATAGCATGAACCTGGAGTTAGAATATTTTAACTGGAAGAAAATGATATTTTCAAAGTTAATTGAAGGAGATAAAAATAGACAGACTTGGAAAATGTGCGCATATTGGATTTTTTCCAAATTCATATACTGAACTACTAATGCCCACAGCCTTAGAATGCAAGTATTGGGAAAAGGGATGTTTGCAGATGAGCACACTAATGTCAGCCCCTTAGGGTAGGCTCTAATCCTTTATGAATGTATCTTTAAGAAAACTGGAAGCTGGAGAGACATGCACAAGCAGAATATCATGTGCAAATTAGAGTTATGATGACAAAAAGCATTGCATTGCAAGACGCTAGCACACGTGCCTGCAACTGCAAGCTTCCTCAGCACCTTTAGATGAAGCACATTCCTGCTACGTCTCTATAGTCTCCAGGGCTGCAAAACAATTTGTTTATGTTGTTTAATTAGTTTAATGGGTGCTCCAGTCTTAGGGGAACCCTAAAAACTAACGCAGAAGGAAGACAGTGAACCTGAAGTTTCAGGATAGGGATTCCCTGGAATGAAAGGTGAAGGTGCCTAGAGAGAAAAAAAAAACAGTGAAACATCTTGGAACAACAAGGAAGATGGTGGGCATTAAGAACTGGGTCACTGGGCCTGGCGCGTTGGCCTTGCTTTGAATGCACTGTGATCCCCTATGGGCACTGGTTCTAATCCCGGCAGCTCTGTTTCCTATCCAGCTCCCTGCTTGTAGCCTGGGAAAGCAGTCGAGGATGGCCCAAAGCCTTGGGACCCTGCACCTGTATGGGAGGCTGGGGGAGGCTCCTGGCTTTGGCTTCAGATTGGTATAGCACCAGTTGTTGCAGCCACTTGGGGGGTGAATCAGCAGATGGAAGACCTTCCTCTCTGTATATTTGATTTTCCCATAAAAATAAAATAAATCTGAAAAAAAAAAACAATTGTTTTATCGGAGTAACCACTGCTTGGTCTGGGGAGCCTTGATGGTTCCTAAGCTATAGATTACATCATCTATTTGTATCTGTCCCTTTCAAATATATATTTAAAAAAACTATAGACTAATACTCCATTATTAACATTAATATATACTCAACTATATAAACCAAGAGTTAATTCGTTGAATGGGGGAAGATTTATTTTACTATATTCTGACGTAATATAAAATGCTATAAGGCATAAATGATACTCTTATAGAAGGGACTATACCAATGTGAAGGAACCCAGGATAGCTGCTTAAACTTATTTTTATACAGAGAAAGAGATGATAGTTAACTTTCTTATGCTCAGCATATTTCAATTATTGAAGCAGATATTCCTAAAAAAAAAAACAAAGCAAGTGCCTTAGGGAACTGTTAAGGCAGCATAATAATGAATAATTAATGAGCTAATATTAGTAAGGCTAGAAAACACTTCTTATGAAATAAAAGTGGTTTATAAATATTTGAAAAGTGAAACAAAAATAATCACCATAGCTATGTTGGAACATCTTCATTTACAGTTTACATATAATTATGTCATGAAATATATCATGTGTGATATTTAGTAAGCCAGGTATAACCCTTTTAGTCTCATTTGTCTCCCACTCAGGCTAACATAACAATATAAATGAGTTCATGCTTTGGCTCACCAGGATTTACTGAGCCCATATAACAAGTCAGCTGCCAGTGTCTGGACAGGGACTGGAGGGCAAAGCAAGGGGCAGGATCCTGTTCTCTTGGGAGCCACTACTAAGAAGTAAAGGTAGTCACGACACATGAAACAGGATGTGTTTAAACTTTAGCATACTTCATAAAAATCAAACTGGGGCATGTATTTGTGATATGAAATTTAGAAAGTTATTAGATTTAATAGTCTGAAAAGAGTGGCATGGGCCCAGTGCAGTGGCCTAGCAGCTAAAGTCCTCGCCTTGCACACCCCAGGATCCCGTATGGGCGCCGATTCTAATCCCGGCAGCTCCACTTCCCATCCAGCTCCCTGCTTGTGGCCTGGGAAAGCAGTCCAGTATGGCTCAAAGCCTTGGGACCCTGCACCCACGTGGGAAACCCGGAGGAAGTTCCTGGCTCCTGGCTTCGGATCGGCACAGCACCGGTCATTGTAGTCACTTGGGGAGGGAATCATTGGATGGAAGATCTTCCTCTCTGTCTCTCCTCCTCTCTGTATATCTGACTTTGTAATAAAAATAAATAAACCTTTTAAAAAGTTTCATAAAATACTTTTTTTAAAAAAAAATCAAAGCCAGCTAATGCTTACTACATCATTTTTGATGAACCAAAAAATATGAACACCTCACTCATTCTACCAAATTACTGTGATAATCACTTGGCACAAAGCCTACCCTACCTCAACTCCCAGGTTTTCTGGCTAAAGCCCTGAAACCATCCATTCCATGACAAACACAATTTTATTACCAACTCTTAAGCAGCCAGTTCCCATACTCCTAGATCCACATTACCTCTTCTGATAATTAATTCTTCCATTGTGTTGTGAAAGCAATTCTCAAAATTTATGTTATGCAGTGATACAGCCCTTGATTGTTCCTTGTTGTATTATCTTTTACTATTGTTCACTTTCTGGCAAGGAAGCATGTATCATTTCTCCATCCCAAATGACACCAATATCCTGAGTGACTTCAATGTCCTTTTAAATGATGTGTTTATATGTGAATCTAGCTTCGTAACCCTGGGACTCAGTTCAATGTTGTTCTGCTTCACACCATTCAGCCGCGCATATTTCAGATCATTCTTCTCAAAAGTAATCCTTATTTTGAAATATAAAACTATAGCCTTCAATTCCCTGACTGCAGCATTTTACTTTTATAAATTTTCATTCTCTCACTCCCAGTATCCTCCTACATGTCTTCATGATGAAATTCAATTGTCTATTTCCAATTTTTCCTAATAAACTGTCCAGTTATCTTCTTGTTCAACCTAAACTTTTTTTTGTAAAGATTTTTTTAAATTTTTTATTGGAAAGTCAGATATACAGAGAGGAGTAGAGACACAGAGGAAGAGCTTCTGTCCGTTGATTCACTCCCCAAGAGGCCACAATGGCCAGAGCTGAACTGATTTGAAGCCAGGAGCCAGGATCCTCCTCCGGGTCTCACACACAGGTGCAGGGTCCCAAACTTTGGGCCGTCCTGGACTGCTTTCCCAGGCCACAAGCAGGGAGCTGGATGGGAAGTGGAGCTGCCGGGATTAGAACCGGTGCTCATATGGGATCCCAGGCATGCAAGGTGAGAACTTTAGGCACTAGACTATCACACTAGGCTCCAACCTAAACTTTTCATCATAATTTTACACTTCCACAGTTAACTTACCTGTCCGCAGTTAGCTACGTCCAATCCAGAGAACACTGATCCTGCAGTCTAACTTCATCCACCACTTTGCCTGCTCCACACTCTGTGAAGCTACACAGTACGTTATATGATATTCTATAAGTTTCTTGGACCTCTCATGAGAAAATACACCTGAATAAAACTTTATTACAATTTGTCACATCTTTGCTTTTCAAACTGCATACTTCAAACTCTAATGGTGGAAATAGGTATTATCAACTGAATAGTTATATTTCTAACTGTCATGTTTTGTTAGAGTATTTACTTGGCTTCTTCAGAATAAAACCATTAGCTTTTTCTTACCATTTTGAAAAGCAAAACAGTAAGCTAGCCTTGTATGTTTTATTAGTTAGGTATTAGTCCATATATGTGCAGGATGTAGAAGTACAGCATGTAGTGGCAGAATAAATGGGTCAACGGTAACAGAATTATTATTAACTATTCTAGCCTGATGGTGTCCAGGGAAACAGCAGCCAGTCAATTATGTTTATTTAAATTTAATTTAGAAAATTTGGAAATTTTGATCCTTAATAAGAATATACATAATTTTCATGAACAATGGACACATACAGCCAGTGGTTGCCATGCTGGATAAGGCAGAAACATTTCTGTCATTTGTAGATATGTCTTTTGAATAGAGCTGCTCCAGCTAAATCATCTATTATACATGAATAAGTATCTATGGAAACATGAAATGAGAGAAAATTAAGTCCTTGGTTTTTGCATTTTTGATATATCTGCAAGTAAAATTAATAAAATCAGTTTTGCAAAATTAGAAGCATCATCTTTGAATGTAAACAACTGAATTCTTCAAGCACGTATCTGTAAGTTTTTTATGGAATACACATGACATTACAGATTCAGAGGTTAATTCTCCCATCAGGGCATGCATAAATTTCCCTTAAATGTTAACAGGAGAATGTTAATGACAGATACTTTAAGAATAACATGAAGTAATACTTTCTATACTATGGAAATCAGAAGACACCACATATATATGAAGGAGCCATAGTTAAAGGTGCAGTGTTTCCTTTTAGGGCGATGAAAAGCAGGTAGAATGACCCATGGTGATAGCACTTCAAATCAATGAATTGTAGAGTAAATGAATTATTACAGCAATAGAAGGAGAAAATGTGGGTGGCAGAGGTATATCATTGGTGGCAGGGAAGGAAACTCTTGTATCTGTGCCATCAATTTTCACAAATTCGTGGAGAAAATGTTGGATTCCTATTGCAAAACACTGAATGGGATGACTTGAAAAAAAACCTAAGAAACTGAAACACCAGAAAATAGATGATATTATATTGCCCAGCAATTTAAAATATATATATAAATATCAGACTTAGTAAACTAATCTTTCATTAGCAAGGCACACCCAACAATATATTCATATGACAAATGTTCATGAAAAGTTTGCTTGCTTGTTGATTTAACGACCTGTGGAATGAAGGATGAAGAGACACACTGCCCGAGATTTGAGGGAGAACACTTTACAAAAGCTGAGTGGATAGCATAGGCCTAACTTGTTGGTGTGTGAAACGTGTTTATTTTCACCCGCACCATTCTTCCCAAAATCTTTTAAAAAGATATTTATTTGTTTTGGAGGGAGCGTGACAGACAAAGGTAAAAAGAGAAAGAGAGAGAGAGATTAATCGTTAGTCTACTAATCCCAGATAGTCCAATATCTAAGGCTGGGTCAACCAGACCACCACATGAGCCATAAATGCCGCCTTAGTCTCCCTCTTGAGTTGTAGCAGCCCAAACACATGGGCCTCTTTCGCTGCATTAACAAGATGCTATATTACAAGGGTAGCATCATAATTGACTGGTCCTATTGCAAACCTTTTAATCCTACAATTTTCCTTCACAGCCTTGGCATAATGTACTAGTAGGACAGGTAGTCACTATCACATACAAATATTTAAAACTGTAGCGCAAAGTGAAAACAGTTTGCTCTTCCTAGGATATGGATGATTCACTTGTCATTTCAATTTATCTAAGAAACATGAACTATGTAAATAACAAATAGACTTGTAGACTTTGCCAGACATTTGGCATTTACCCAGGGTATCTACGAGTAATACAATTTCAAAAAGATAATGTGACTCTTATCTTTAAACTGCTCAGGAGCCAGCCAAAAAGAAGAAGCCAAACAGCCTGTAAAATAAAATTATTTTTATTTATTTTCAGAGCTTATATAAGCCATGTTTTATCATGATCTATATGCTGTTTTGGGTATTTGGAGTTCAACTATTACAAAATCATTGCACTGCAGAAATGAACATTGTGGAGTAAGAAGATTTATTTATATGTAGTTTTTTATGCTTGTCCTTTAGTCCCATAATTGGTTCTTTTTTATGTATTTAACTTCATCAAGATTTTTTGAACAAGCCAGTTTATTTCTGTCCTGATAAGAAAAAGTAGGCAGAAATTTGTTACCATAATTGGATCACAGTCTCAAGGTTTCATGCACACTCTCAAGAGATGATGGAAGTCTCCCAAATTAAAACAAAGAAGCCCAGGGGGTGAAATTTAAGATACTGTTAATACTTCACAACGTGAGTTCTTCCTCAGGGGAAGGATGATATCTGTATCACGCATTACAAAAATGATCCAAAATGCATCAGTGTCTTGAAAGTCATCTGCAGATGCCATAAAATGCTAATTCCTATTTTCTGTCTTTCTACTGATAATGCTGTCATAACAGTGTCACCCTTAAAACTCAACAACATCACACTGAAAAAGATAGTTACTCGGTACTGAATCAATTTCCTGAGAGTAAGAACTATAGATCTGTTAAAATACAGCTCAAGGGCCAGCATTACCTTGCAGCAGGTAAAGCTGACACCTCAAGGTTGACTCCTTATGTGGGTGCTGGTTTATTTGGTTTATATACCAGCTTCTTCACTTTTGACTCAGATCCCTGATGATGGTTTAGGAAAAGCAACATTTGATGATCCAAAAGGGGTCAGCACATTGGCTTAACAGGCTAGCCTCCATCTCCAAGTGTTGGCATCAACTGTGGACACTGGTTCACGTCCCAGCTGCTCCACTTCTCATCCAGCTCCCTGCTTATGGCCTGGGAAATCAGCAGAGGATGGCCCAATGCCTTCGGATCCTACACCTAGGTGGGGAAACCTGAAGAAGCTCCTGGCTTAGGATTGGCTCATCTCTTGCAATTGCGATCACTTATGAAGTGAACCAGTGGACGGAAGGTCTTTGTCTCTCGTTTTCTCTGTGAATCTACCTTTCCAATAAAATGCATAATTTTTTTTAAAAAAAAGATCATCCAAATGTTTGGACTCCTGCACTCACATGAGAAATATAGATAAGGCACCTGGCTCTTGGCTTTTGTCAGGCCTATTACGAGGCATTTGGATCATCTGAAGAAGAATCAACAGATGGAACATCTTTCTCTGTCTCTCTAAATTCTCTAGTGTCACTGAATTTATAATAAATAAACAACTCTTTACAAAATGTATAATTATAAAGCCTGACTGTGAGGTTCTCATGGAAAAAATGGTAATTAAAATTTTAAGAAAAAATATATTTCCCACATGTTATATATTGGGAGAATATATCCCACTATAAATCAATGATCTCATTATTAATTAGAATAATTAAAACCTGTTATTTCAATTGAATACAATGTAGATGGTTGAGAAAGCTTAATCACTTTTAGTATAAAAGCATACAACATGAAACAACATCTCTTTACTTGAGTGTTCCTAAGTCCACCTGAAAAGATTAGTATTCCACAGTGTTGTTTCCTTCATACTGCAAATGATGTTGATTAATTTTCTTTATTTTTGAATGTTGGTTATTCCTACCAGATAATCACAAATGACCTATATACCCTTATCTGTTTTTCTACTCACACCTGCAACATTGGGTAAGATAATATACTGTTTGCAATCTTTTAGCTGTTCTAAGTTATTCAGTGACCTTTGTTATAATATCCTAAGGGCAGTGTCTCAGAGAAGGATGATCTTCTGTGGACTAACACAAGAGACAAATGTGTAAACAAACACCCGGAACTGCAGATGGTTTGGGGGCTTGGCAGATTACACAGCCTCTTGCAGCATTCATATTCCTCTTTGGAATGTTTGGGTTCAAGTCCAAGATCCTCTACTTCTGACATAGCTTCAAATAATGATGACTTATGTACTTGGGCACCTGCCATGCATGTGGAAGACTTGCTTGGAGTTCTGGGATCTTCAGTGTGCAGGCATTTTCAAGGACACCAGCAGATGAAAGATCTCTTTTCCCTCATACTCTTCCTCTCTAGTGGTTGAACATTTTAGAAATAAATATCATGAATTAATAAAACTTTGGAATCAATATTGTGGTACGGTGTGTTAAGATGCCTTCTGTAATACTGGCATCCCAGTATGAGCATTGGTTCAAGCCTCAGCTATTGTACTTCTGATCCAGCTTCACCTAATGTCCCTGGGAAAGTTGCCGAAGATAGTCCAAGTATTGGGCCCCCAACAGTGCTCAGTAATCAAATATTAAATAAATGAATGCATGATAAAAACATAAATGATGCAAGAGAATTCTACATAATCTAGGAAATATGAAAGGTAGTAATATTCAAAGCATTGAGGAAGACTTTTCAAATCTGACATAATGTCTTAAGTAATGGATTGGGTCAAGTTTGTGTGTGTGTGCGTGTGTGTGTGTGTTGGTAATATAAGATGGAAGGTGATGAGTAGGACAGATTATTTCCAGTAGAGGAAAGGCATGTTCAAATATAAAGCATGGAACTCAAGTTCCTTCACAGAGTATTAACTGCTAGACTTAAAATTATAATAATTGAGTACTATAGTGAGAAGAGTTGAAGGTGCTAAAGGCTCAGGGACTTGGAGAGGCAATTACTCCAAAAAAGGAACTTGGAAAAAGTGATATATCTATATCTATATCTATATCTATATCTATATCTATATCTATATCTATATCTATATCTATATCTATATCTATGATTTGCAATGCCATCTGCATCTATCCTGGCACTAGAAACCAGGTCATCAAAATAGATTAGTTAGGTTATCTTAAAGGCATTCAAACTAATCTTCATGCTCCCACCTTGGCTCATCCAGTTCTAGACTCAACAATATAAAAATGAAAATCTTGTTCTCATTACTCTGAGTAGCTATTATGTTGGTAATAATCAGGATAACTTACATGGCCTTTTGAGAGGTGGCTCTTTTGATATGTTTTTTTTTTTCTGTATTTCCTTACCTACTCTTCTGTTTTCTATTCTTCCTTTATCTAGGGAAAGGGGGAGAGAGGGTGAGAGCGCCACATTCAGCTGCCTAATACACCAGTAAGCAGGGATGCAGGATAGCCACTCAACACCATTCAAGGGTCCTGATATGCAGCATGTTCCGAGGGTATTTCTTGTGCGTTTTTGACAGTTCTGAGATGCTGTTGATTTTGTTGCTCCACAGTTGAGGAAATCCCTCCAAAGTCCATTGACTGAGAGTTCACCTTAGCATCTCGACGCTCACAGATACCTGCTATTGAAGCTTGTGCAGGAGAGTTCTCCAATTTTATCTGCCCTCCATGGTATTAGAGATTCTCTGCAGGCCTCAATGATCAACCACATCCCCCATGTACATCTGGGCATGCTGTCCATTGCACAGACCTCAGTAATTGAGGAGGCCCAATTCTGAAACAGGCACCCAATGGTCATGCCACAGATTCTGCAATTTTCTCCATGGTTGTAATTTTGACTCCAGAGGACCAGTTCAGGAAGAGTCCCTAAAGAAACCTCAAGTAAGGTTAGCCCAGACCCAAATCCTGTGTATGCCAGCCAGTGCGAGGTCTGACTCAGCCCATCACCTACATCTACCTGCACACACACTGGTGGTGGTTACAGTTACCTGGTAAGTATTGTGGCACAGCATTGAGGCATGGCGAGCCTCACCTTGGCATTTGCTAGTGGGTGTTATAGCTTAGCCCGGTCTGGTCTGTCCCCAGTTTCAGCTAATGATGGTGGGTATTGCACACTATCCCCACTAGTTTTGTGGAACAACCTGGCCTGTCCAGCACCCCAACCTGGTTCTCAGATTTGCCAGTGGGTACTATGAACTGTCCCAACCTAGCTTGCCCCAGACTTGAGCCAAATGTATGCCAAGGGGTACTGTAATCTGGCTTTGTGCAAGCTATTACCAGCCTCACTTTTGGGCTTGCAAGCAGGGACTAAGTCCTGACAGAGCACCTCCCTAAGTTCCTCTATCAGGTTTGCCCCAGTTGCAGAACTCATACATATCGGTGAGTTCTTTGCTCAGCCTAACTTGGTCTAACTCCTAGACTGGCAAGTGCAGTGGGCTTGCCTGACTATCTGATACCTATTTCAGCTCTTACCACTGGGTGCTAAAGCCCAGCCCTGCCTGGCCCACCACTAGACTTTCAGCAGATGCCAACTCCTAGCTCAGTCTGTCTTACGCCCATTCTCGCATGGGTGGCCCGCTTCACCTTGGCATTTGCCGGTGGGTACTGGAGCTTAGACAAGTCTGGCACACTCCTGACCCAGTCCACACCCATGCCGAGGGTTACTGCAGCCACATTGAGTTCAGATCAGTACCTCCATTGTGGCTGTTGCACTCAACACTGGGAACTGCATTCTAGCTGGGGTGTCCCCTTAATTTCCCAAACAGGCCTGTTCTCAGCCATAGATCTTGTGCATGCCAGTGGTTGCTCTGACCCAGCCCAATATAACCTTTGCCATCAGATGCTGCATTCTGGCCTGGCCCAGCCCACTCCCAAACCTAACTCTCAGCAGTGGGAACTGCAGCCTAGCCCTGCCCATCCTGCCCCCATCTCTGGATTTTATGCACACTGGTAGGTGTGATAGCCTGGCCCACTATGGCCTGCATCCCATTCTAACTCCTAGGCATGTTGGTGTGTTATGTTGTCACCAGGCCCTGTCAGGTTCCCCATCCACCCATCTCCCCACTCTCCCAAACCAACCCACACACCCACTGACAAATGGAGCAGCTTTGCTCAACTTGAACAACATCCAGCCCTGACTCACGTACTCACCAGCAGGAGCTATAGTCCACAAGGGGGTTTCCCCAAGTTCCCCCAGCAGGCCTACTTTCATATCCAGATCTCACACATGCCAGTAGTTCTAGGCCCTTACCCAGCATAGTCTGCTTCCCACTCTTGGCCCTTGTGTGTGTTGGTGAATGCTATGTCCCAGCCCACCTCACACCCAATTCATGGGCATGCTTCCAGGTGCTGCAGCCCAGACTAGCTCATTTTGTTCCCAACTTCAGTACATATGAGTGTCAGTGAGTTTCATGGTCATGCCTAGTTTGGCCTGTCACCACCCCAGCTCTTGAGCAAACCAGTGGATAGTGCAGACCCACAGGGATGAACCCTGACCTAACCAAACCAAAGCCATCTCTTCCTTCTATTGATGCATTTCTGTCAACAGAGTACTTGGATCATAGGTACATAGGTTATACTAAATGATGGATAAAATGAAAATCACCCAGCTCCATAATAGTATTAACAAAAGCTTCCAATACCAGTGTTAACCAAGAATTTCCAATATTAAAAAAAATTGCGTCCACATTTATTTTCCTATTTAGGAAAGGAGCCATGTCATGGCTTGAAATCAGTGTAGATTACTAAATTTTCTATTAGGAAATCACTGTTACTGTACTAAAATTAATGTGTAAAATGAGAGTGATTTATATTTAATGTACAAACCCAGGATTATCTGTTTCTAATGTTGACATCCTTTAATTAGGAAATTCATATGAAATATCTTAGAAGTAAGCATTACCCCCATTTTTCAGAGAAGTAAACATTACCCCATTTTTCATAAAAGATGAGTACCTCATAAACTCATTCATGTTACTTTTATATGTTGAATATTAATATTTTGCAAGAGATAAAGATGAAATTTTATGTTTTGCTTTTGACATTTACTCAAAAAAACTAGTTCTGGAATTCATCCTTCTTCAGAGCTTCTTAAGGACAATGTTATGATTTTTTGCTTTCACTATATCTTCCAGTAGTCTGACATGCCTTCATGCAAGGATGAGGTAAATGGAACATCATTATACTGCATGTGCTTTATTACAGGAACTCAGAGGAGAGACTGCATTTCATTAAGCTCTACATCCCCAGTGGCCAGCAGGATACCTGACACAAAATAGGCCTCCGAGGAGTGTCTGCTCAGTGGATGAAGAGACCATCCATTCTGTAAATCTAGCACTTTCACCTTAGTGAATTGGAGGGACATATTTTATGATTTGAATAAGATTTGGTTCCTCCAAAGCATTCACACTAAATAATCTTTCCTTCTTTTTTTTTTTCATAAGAAAATTACTTTTATTTTGAAAGCTAGGCAAGTTGACAGATCTTCAGAAGAGACTTGCCTGATCACACCAAACTCACTCCCATCCCTTCTCTTTCAGTAAAATCAATTGTTGTATTCCTACATTTGTAGATTGTTTTCAGTTTTGCATTATTGCACTTGTCAGACTGTCACTGTAACATATTGTATGTCTCCAAAGTCTTCATGATGCCCTAGAGTGTGACCCTAAGTGCCTCCTTCATTTCTTCATTTTCACATCTCAGTACATATTTGGTACTCCAATTATTCTCTTCATTCAATGTAAAGACATTGTGTTGAAATATTATCAAAATCTTACATGAAAGGTCTTCAAACAGCTCATGGAAGCCAAGCATCATTTTAAAAAATGCATTGATTTGAAATTTTGTTTTGCAAAAGTTATCTTTTAGTTTCTTTTCTCTATGAAATTTTTGAAGTACTATTGTGTTTCATTTTATAATTACATAGCTATTTTAACCAAACAGACACAAAAAGTCGTGCAAGGCTGATGAACCCATTTACTATCTACATTACATGGTTTTTCTGGGGAAAGCCACATAATAACTCATGCCTTAGTGCCTGAGATGTACCTTTTGTTCTCATTCGACACTGGGTTCTGCAAGGCCTCTGCACATGCCTAGCTCGATGGCTATCACTTTCTTTTCTCCTCCACCTTCAGTCATCAACAGGATTCATCATTTCCTTAGGACTGCTATGCCAGATTATTTGTGTTTTCTGTTCACTTCTTCTCATCCCTCTTTGTTACTATTCTCTTCTCCAAGTAAAGCTTAGTTCTGTTGATTTGTAGCTTCCTGTCTGGACTCCTGGTGACTCTTGGGTAATGATCCTGATTCTTTGTTCCTTCCCTGTCATTCTCCTTGCTTTTCGTCTCACATTCCCACCTATTTGACCTAACTCTACAAACCTCTCACATCTGCAACTCCATAAAGTCACAGTTGAGGCCAGTGCTACTCCTTCCAGTCATAACGCTCCTGTACCTTTCCTGAATAACTACCTCCTGTAACCTTGCATCACTCAACCATTCCACATAGTGCGGAGTCCACCTCCTGCCTAAGGAGCATGCTCACTGCATTACTATAGGTTTCATACACTGTTGTGGTTTTAGCACAATTCAGATGCTGCAACCTGGTGGCAGGATGGTTGCCATAGGCTGCTTACACTAAGAAGAGGGGCAGCCTTTTGTCCTTAATGGGATAGAGAGTTAAATGTGGATCATCTTTCTACATACAGGTCTTCCATCAAAAACTACCATTGATAGACTTGCAAAATTCATTATCTACTATCAGTTCCACACAGCATGGTTTCTAGTCAAAAAAAAAAAAAAAGGGTGTGGCAATGGGCTTGAGTTTTTGGGAGACTCCTGACCTATTAACATTCTTTTTCCCTTCCTGTTCCCAGACTTTACTGGCTTTGAAGTATTCATTTCAGAGGGAGGAATGCTTCTTCTAGACAGCTGGAATCACACTGGCCAGAATTCTCTGTCATTTTATTTATTTTGACATTAGATCTGTGTATAGTCTGGCACAGGATGGACCTGCGGTGGCTAGTTTTATGCATCAACCTGACTGGACTGAAGCATGCTCAGATAGCTGATAAAATGTTAGCCCTGAGTGTGTCTGTGAATGTGTTTCTAGAAGGTATTCCTATTTGAACTGACCGAGTGAAGACAATCATCCATATTAATCAACCTGTCCAGACCCTGAGTAGAAAAAGGTCGTCAGACAATCCGACCTTAAATTTTGACAACTTGCAGATACTACTTATTTTGGGACATCAGGGAATGGACTTTTACCGTGGGTTTCCCTGATTCTCATGCCTTTGGGAACTGGAATAGGAGCACTGGGCTTCCTTCACCTTCAGCGTGCAAAGCGCAGCTCACAGGATTTCTTAGTTTCCAAAGCAGTGTGAGTTAATCTTCCATCTCCTTTAGAATATCTTTCTGCATGTTACTGGCTCTATTTTTCTGGAAAACTCTGAATAACACAGAAGGCTAGTAGCAGAAACAACATCTTAGTTCATGAAAAAGTAGAAATAAGTATTGATTTTGATGTTTAAGAATTCATTTCTTCATGGGCCGCCGGCCGCGTGGCCTAGTGGCTAAAGTCCTTACCTTGAACGCCCCGGGATCCCATATGGGCGCCGATTCTAATCCCGGCGGCTCCACTTCCCATCCAGCTCCCTGCTTGTGGCCTGGGAAAGCAGTTGAGGACGGCCCAATGCTTTGGGACCCTGCACCCGCGTGGGAGACCTGGAAGAGGTTCCTGGCTCCTGGCTTCGGATCGGCGCAGCACCGGCCCGTTGCGGCTCACTTGGGGAGTGAAACATCGGACGGAAGATCTTCCTCTCTGTCTCTCCTCCTCTCTGTATATCTGACTTTGTAATAAAATAAATAAATCTTTTAAAAAAAAAAGAATTTACTTCTTCACACAAATTATAAAATCAATAACCACTTCAAAACTGTTTTTCTGCAACCCATGGGTTTTGACACTTCTGTTTTTAATTTTCATTTCTTCAAAACACAGTTTTTTCTCTTATTAAATTCTTTACTGAATCATACAGCATAAAGCATCATTTTCTCCAAGAAGGTTTTTTTTTTTTTGGTTTCTTTTTCATTTCTTCATTGACACATTAGTTATTCAGTAGCAAATTATTTAACTCTATGGTGCTGTAATTTTTAAAATTTTATTCCTGCTTTTGATTTTATTTTTTGACTTCTCATTTAAAGGCTTGTATAATAACTGAGCAATAGATAATCCTATCTAGATGTGAAGATACAAACCAGCATGCATCTCTACTTCCAAATCAAAGATGGACTCCCAAAGAAAATGTTGGATATATCTTGACAATAGGATGCTGGATAATCTGCCACTGTTTGTGTGGGCAATGTCAGGATACATTTAAACAGCAGAATGATGGACTTACAACTGTTTGTGAAGGACTTTACTATTGTAATAATATGGGGGAAATCTGTTGTGGGGAGGGAAAATGGGGAGGGAGTAAGGAAAATCCCAGAGCCTATAGGATTGTATCATAAAAGTAAAAATAGAATAGAAGGAAAAGGAAAGAAATTTCTTAAGACCAAAATGAAATTAAATAAAATGCCTACTTATCTTTATATGAAATTTGTGTAGTGTAACTGGGAAATCATAAGACCTCACCCCCTCCCAGTATTTCAGCTGGTTATGATGCTGTCTCTTTTTAATCATGATATCTGGACATTCATTACATTTGGGCCACTGTTTGTTATGGTTCAGTCGTGATTTTTGGTGTGCCTGCAAAGGTTCATGCGCTGGAAACTTGGTTCCTACCTTGGCAGTACTACAAAGTGGTAGAACTTTCCTAACTGTAAAGTTATTATGCCATGAGGGGTCCATCTTTGAGAAGATTGATGCATTTCTCATGAGATACTGATTAGCTCCCATGAGGTTCCCCCATGGGTTGAAAGAAACCTGCATGTGGCTTCTGAATCTCTCTGGTTTCCTGTCTCACATGTGATATCTTTCACACGTGTTCCCGCCATTGTGATGCCATCTGCTCTCCAGCCTTACAAGAGGCCAAACAGATGGGGCTGCCTGAGGTTTTACCTTTACACTCTAAAAATGTGAACTCAATAAGCCTCTTTTCTTTTGTGAGTGTCTAGCCTTGGTTCTTTAATTGTAGCAGCAAATGATCTAATAACACTGTTGATGGAAAATATTCAATGGAGGAATATCTGGGCCAGAGAGCAAAAGTGCATGTATACTAACTATAATAAGACTGCTCATATTCCAAGTTAAGGAGCATTCAGGAAAGTCATGGATAATTAAAGAAATTCCTGGTATGAGAAAGTTTCTGGGATATAATCAATGCACCATATTTCCATGCTACTGCATTTTGTTCAGTGAACATATGACAGGGAGTAAGCCTGACACATGTACATCACTTTATTGGTGAGCACACATCCATCACCCTGCCACATTGTCCTCATTCTTCATGAAGCTTTCCTTATAGAGGTATAGAAAACAAGATGATCGTGCTGGGTGGCTTGAAGGAAGTGATGTTTAATTCGATAGTTCCGTGACAACGTCAGGGAGGATTTTAACAAACAGAGGTTTCAAAGTATTCTAGAATCTAGTTTATGAATAAATGCTATTCACATAAATAGATCCTAAAATAAGTACCTACAAAATGCCCCTGGGAATATATTATATATTCCATATGCCTAGACAATAAGCATAACTGTAGGGAAATAAATAAGAAATGGAAAAATAAAAAAGAAAAGTAAAATAGAACTAATAAGCTTAGGTCAGTCAATATGCTTCTCCAACAACATTTTAAAATGTTGCAGAGGGAGAAACAGAGACAAAGAAAACTCTTTCATCCACTGGTTCACTTCCCAGTTGGTCACAGAATCATATCAGGATAGGATACAGGAACTTAATCTGGGTCTCCCACATGGATTGCAAGGGCCCGAACACTTGAGCCTTCCCCTGCTTCTTTCTCCAGACCATCAGTAGGCAACTGGATTAAGGCGGAACAGCTGGGACATGAACAGGCAGCCTCAGACTTCATCCATTGCACCACAGTATCAGCTCCCGACATCATAATTTCTTGACTGATACTGTAGCGATTGAAATGTGGGCAAATGTATATGAGGCTTACACTCAAATGTCATCAATTCTTACCCACTGGATATTAGTTTTCTTATCCGTAAAAATGTGAATAACAACAAAGCCTGATTTCACTGTGTTTAGAAATTGTGAAGCTTGCTAGGGTTTGAGAACAGTGCTCGCACTATAAAAAGCTCAATCAATCTCCCTTTCTTGGAACTGTAAAATGACTCTTTTTATCTTTGTAATACTCTAATTACTGGGGTAACCAGATACCCCAGTAGTTGTCAGCAATCAGTTATCAGAGATCCATCAGAGGCCAAGCGGGAAGGGGAATTCACCGGGATCTCAGGAGGTGAACCCAGGCATAGAACTGCCAGTCTTGCTGATTTGCTTTATTTGACCATGAGTAGAAGCAGAGTGGCAAAGCCCAAGCAGGTAGGAGTAGAACTAGGGTAGATTCCATGGTTTGGACCCCACCAGTGCCACATTGAGTGCTGTTTGGTGTACTGAGGAAAAGGCTGGGGAGGAGCCGCTGAAGGAGCAACAGCGAACTCCACATGTGCTAAGCTGGGAAACCACCCACATCCAGATCAAAGCATACCATTGGTCTCACTGGGAAAATAGTGCCGACTTGGTATCCTATGGGCTCCATCCAAAATACATCCAAGTGGCCTTCAGATCTAACTACTAACAGGCTCCAGCAAGACCAAGACCACTGACAATCCAGTGATTTAGGACAGCTGGCCTCTCCCTAAACCTGGGCACTGCTCGAACTGAGAGTGGGAGAAAGGCTATGCAGGCAACGGTGCAGGCACAGCCCAGGATTACAGAGGACAGAAAGCAGTGAGCCATGAGCTGGGGCTATGAAGACAATGGTGGAAGCCTAACACAAGAGCCTGGGACTGAAACTCAGTGAAGGGAGTAGCACAAGATACTCCATATGAAGTATGGGGTACTGAACACAATCAGTAAAATAGACCTGTAAACCAGTGGGCAACACAGCTTAGAAACCAGCAAAGGAGAGGAATCAGCTAACCAAAACTTTGGTTTTGCTCAAACTCATTGATTAAGAACTTTAAATATATACCAGATTTCCATCCGTTTGGTCAGTATTTATAGCTAGTGAATAACATTTCCTTATAAGCTTTATTTTTCTAAGTCTTCATTATCATTTCTACTGTCCTATGAGTCCTGATATCATTGTTTGTATTTTAACAATGTAACATCAGCAAAGAAAATAAATATCACCCAAATACTTTGGCTGCAATATATTTAGATTTTAGATCAGTTAATGTGATTCCCTGCTAGACTAGTGAGTTAATTTGCATAATAATATGCAATCAGTAAATAGCAGAGTCCAATGCAGCAATTCTTTTTTAAGCGTTTCTGTTCACTGTCCAATTTTAAGCACTTCATAATCATTTTTATTTGATATTATTCACAATAAAACTGAACTAGGTCAATATTAAATTCACAAGCACCCAGGCTTCTCAAAAATTCCATATGATGAAGCATTTATGTCCTTCCAAGCAAGAATAAATTGGTAGTAGTATCTCCCCATCAGACATTCCTGGAAACAACAAAGAGTACAACTGATTGAACAGAACTTATGTATGTATTACATTCCAAAGCATTTGGGCCAAACAAGTATTGATCCAAAGCCAAGTACCTAATACAAGGATTCAGACTGCAAGGAAATTGCCTAAAAATCCAGACTTAGGTTCCTATGTCATTAAAACCATTCATTTTCCTAGTTCAGCTTCTACAATTGTCCTCAGTTGAATGTATTACTAAGGCTGTGAATTCTTCTGCCATATATTTTGATTCCAATTCAACATTAACTCTCCTAAGCACTATCAAAATTTAGGCTGATGTCACTTCATTTAAAGCTTAATCAAGTCTTTTTACTGGTATCAAAATGCCTTCTGGAATATACCCTTATCCAGCAGTTTTTTATTGTTCTTCAGTACCCTTTGCTCCAAGAACTCCTTTAATACCTCAGGTGTTGCTTTCCTTAACCTTTCCATCTACATCCCCACAACTACAAAAAATACTCATTAGATGCTACCTAGACTCCAGAAACTTTATATGTCAAAACCAGCTTCTTTGCATATTTCTCAATTTGAATCTTGGTAAGTCGAATTATCATTAGCACAAGCAACAAAGTCAAAACTCCTAAAATTGTGCTAGAAAGTTCTATCTTGCTTACCATAATCTATAAACTTTTAGGTATTTTTGAAATATTTGAGTAGGGCAAGCATTGTGGCACAGTGCCTTAAGCTGCTGCATGTGATTCCTACTGGCAACATCCACGTGCTAGTTTGAGTCCCAACTGCTCTTTCTGATCTAGCTCTCTGCTAATGTGCTTGAGAAGTCTACAAATAATGGCTCACGTACTTGGGTCCCTTCCACTTTCATGAGAGCTTAGCATCAGGTTCTAAGCTTTTGGCATTAGCATAGCCTAGCTCCAGATTCCTGATAATGTGCTTGGAAAGGCAGTGGAAGATGGCCCAAGGGCTTGGATTCCTGTCATACTTTTTGGAGATCATGATTAAATTCCTGGCTCCAGTTTCTGACTTCCTCCATCCAGCCGATGTGGCCATTTAGAGACTGAATCAGCAGATATAGGGGCTCTCTCTCTCCTTATCTCTCTATGTTCCTCCTTCCATGTTTCCCTCTCACCCTCCTTCTCCCTCTCTCTCTGTTGACTTCTCTTTAGCATGAAGAGATATGAAGAGATGAATAATTCCTTTTAAAAAATGATTCCCTTAGGAAACATGTGGAAGTTGAGATGACAGTGGATAGTTTCTCTTCCATAGTGATGCAAGGTTCTTCTCTAAAAGCTGTATTAGGAAGGCTTATCCAGATCAGAAAGGACATAGCCAAAGACCAAGTTGCCATCCCTGTCTGCTTTCCAGGTCTTTCTCAGAGCATAGGAGCAGATCTGTTCTGCACAAGCATGATAATCTAACACTTCCTTCGGAATTTAAGATGTTTCCTTTATGAAACCTGTTTTTTACTAATATTTTAGTAAATATAGTATTTCCTTGCTTTACCTCTTATAAAACTGTATTATTCACCTTATCTGTGAGAGAGGGAGGGAGACTAAAAGAGCTCCCATTCGTTGTTTTACTCCCCCCTGTTCCCTCCTACAGCCCACGTTGGTCCAGCGTGAGTTGAGAACTCAGTGTGCAGGACCCTGACTGCTTGAGCCATCATCTGGTATCTCCCAGGTTGTACATAAGCAGGAAGCTGGCAGCAGGGGCGAGAGCCAGGATGCAAATGAAGGGACTTTAATATGGAAAGGCAACACCCTAAACAGCTTAAAATCGAAGTCAAATGCCTGTTCTTAACATTTTAATGTAGGAATGAATATTTACACATGCTAAGAAAATGCTTTATGTATATATATTATCTTCCCTAAAACCATACATCAGGGACCTTATGAATGAACATTGGTATTTATGAGTTGTCTCTGTACCTACTCCAAAGTTGTATATAGGTAGCTTTTATCATGCAAATTTAAAATATATAACTTGATGTTTCAATATACATATTTATAAAGTGGTCATTACCTAAAAGCAATTTGACATCTATCAGCTTGCATGGTAATCTGTGTGGTGTTGTGTTAAAACACCTAAAATTTACTTTCTGGACAAGTGTTTAGCCTATGGTTAAGATGCTGGATAAGGGGACTTGGCACCGTGGCTCCATTCATTAATCCTCTGCCTCAGTGCAAGAATCCAATACTGGAGCCAATTTGTGTCCCGGCTGCTCCGCTTCCAATCCAGCTCTCTGCTTATGGATTGGGAAAGCAGGGGAGAATGGCCCAAGTCCTTGGATGCTGCACCCACGTGGGAGATCCAGAACAAGTTCCGGCTGCTGTGGCCATGGGAGACGGGAAGAGGTATGGAAAGAGAGGGAAAAAAATCAGTAAATGGAAGCTCTCTCTCTTGCCTTCTCTTTATAATTCTACCTTTTACATAAAAATTCATACACCTTCAAAAAGAAATAACAGAAGCCAGATAAGAAGTTTGGTTTTTGCAATTTTTGTTTGTTTGTTTGTTTCCTACATCAGAGTACTTGGGCTGTGCCCAGCCCTGGCTCCTGATTCCAAGATCCGAATGATGGTTCACGTAATTGGATTCCTGCCACCCATATGCAGCCATGGGTCGGGTCACTAACTTATGGTTTTTGTCTTAGACCAGGCAAACTCTGGCACTGTGGCATCTGATATTAGACGCCAGAGGTTAGATGCTGTCTCTCTCCTCTTTCTCTCTCTCCATTTTGAAGATAATAAATGAGCAAAATAAAATCTCTTCTCAACAAATTTCTATTTCTGCCTACTTTTCTAAAAAGATCCATTTATTATTATTATTATTCAACAGTCAGAGTTAGAGAGAAAGTGAGAGAAAGCGCTCCAACCCTCTGGTTCACTCTCCAGGTCTGGATCACACTAAAGCCAGGAGCCAGGAACTTCATCTGTCACCCAGGTGTATATTTTACATCTAGACTTATGCAGTAACTGTCAGATATTTAATATTCTTTTCTTTCTAATTTGAGAAATGTAGAGACACAGAAAGATTTCTCATCCACAGGTTCATGCCCCAAATACTCACAGTAGGTGGGGGCTGGCCACGTTGAAGTCAAGAGCCCTACATTCAATTATCTCCCAAATATATGGCAGAAATTTGAATTATTGAGCTATATGTGCTGTCTTCCTGGGTAGACAGCAGCAGGAATTTGGAATGGTAAGCTAGAGCAAGGACTCCAATCCAGCCACTTTGACTGGGACATGGGTGTCTTCATTTGCACTTTAACCGCTAGTCCAAATGGCTATCCCACTACTCCCTTTATGAAAGCATGACTAAGCAATAGCTTTGGTTTCTGCCACCAGAAGTGTTCTCACAAATTCAACTGCTTTCTATCGTCTGCTTTGCTTCCTCAATAATGTCCATCAGGGAAGAATCAAGTCTCCTTTACCTTTATTTATCCTCCGATTCCCTTCTGTCTCTCTGCAGCTCCTCACTTGACCTGGAAGCTGCTGTTCTTTTACCAAAACATGAATTCAGTGCTTCAGGGGGATGTCCCTCCCCCAGTGCTCATCTCCCACTTCAGCCCTCATCTGCAGCCAAACAATCCAGACTTCTCCTAACTCCCTTTTCATAGAGGTAGTGAAAGTAACTTCATCACATTTAATGTATGCAAGAATGTGTTTACTGAGCCTACTTGCTAGGATGACATGGAGCAAGAGGATAAAGAAGAGCAAACCATTAGAGAATCTTAACCAAAAACTCAACAAACACATAGCATATAAAGTAAGTTTCATGGTTACTGAAGTGTGATGAAGACAGGGTTATGGGGAGGGCAGGGAAACGTAAGGGTTATTGTGTTCTGAGATCAGAACTAGTGATTCAGATCATTGCAGTGAATCTAAAATCATTTGTGCTTGTGTGGATCAGCTTGAAACCACTGAAGAGGACATTTGGACATTTACAACAGTGAAAGTTGCAGTGGCCTCCCCCAGGCAGAGGCACTTATGTGGCTGATAATGTCTAGTGACTTGCTTAAAAGAGGATGAAACAACATCCCCTCAGGCGAGCAATACAATTTAAATGGAGTCAATTTAGAAACCACGGTGCCTCTGAAAAGGCAGAAATTTACCCAGATTCAGACATTCTGCTTTTAGGAACTATGTCAATAGACCATTCAACAACTCTAACTTAGACATGGGAGTGAGGGAAGAGAGCTAATATAAACGCTCCATAAAAGTCTTCAAGTGCTCCAGAGTATAACTTAAAAACAAAAATACAGGGCAAAGTTCTCAGGAGGCACTATGTCAAACTAGCAGAAATTAACTTTTTAAAATTAGTTGCAAATTGAAAGGTTATCATTTCTTCCAACATAAATAATACAGAAATGTTGATAATACATATTTGTATTTTGCAAAGCAAAATTTGTTGCTAAATTACACCTTCAAAAAGTTATTTAGTCCACTATACTTCATTCAGGACACTGACACTTACCAGCTCTCCAGGGTTCATCAAGTAAATTACCGGCTGAAGTCCCCAAGTCTCTAAAGCAAACTGAAGTTCAACTGAAGCTTCGTTGCTATACCCTCCTACCCACTCCAGACAACTAGGCTTAGGATCTTTTAAAAGACCAAAATTGTGTGCTGAGTGAAATTTTCATATCTGCATTCCACAAATTTCCACACAAACCCATAAATAGATCATATATGTGAAAAACATTAAAGCATAAACAACAAAAAACTCTGAATATTAAAAAATCACCAATAAATTTGAGATTGCATTTCATATATACCTAGAACACATACTTGTAACTTGCTTGGTAATGCATGGCCAGGATTATCTTAAATATTTCCATGAACAATAACATGCACCTCCTGCATTCACAGGGCACTTGGGTGATCATCTGGAAACATTCTCTGGAAATGGCTACGTGATCATCTGGAAACATTCTCTGGAAATGGCTACGTGATCATCTGGAAACATTCTCTGGAAATGGCTACGTGATCATCTGGAAACATTCTCTGGAAATGGCTACGTGATCTTACCTTGCTTCCGTTTTCTCTCGCCTCTCGTTCCATCTTCAGGTCAGAAACTAGAAGGTTCTTGTATTTGTTTTTCCCATTACTGCTGGGATCGTCTATTCTGTATTCGGAAGTCAACTGTGCAGAGAGGGGACTGTCGCTCAGGTTCAGTGGCTGCTCATCCTGCTCCAGCCCAGTTTTGCCATCACTGTTGGAGTCACCCATCTCCCTGCTGTGCGCTCCCCCCGAAGCAACTGAACTGTGCCCCAGGGTCTCGTTGCCATTAAAGCTCTCTGCAGCAGAATCATCTGTGGGCAAGAAGATTTTATATTTTCATTTTAATTAATATGATACTCAGTTTCTACCTCAAGTAGCATTTGCCAAGCAAATGGCACACATAGTATAGAATTGAACCCAAGCAATAAACTTGAGAATGCATTGTTGTTTGTTTTTCAATATGGTAGAAACTTTCAAGCCCAAGAAGTGAAACAAAATGTGAACAAAAGAGAGAAACTGCATGACATAAAAGGAAAGGAAATTTCATCAAGGATGACTTGTGCCAATTATATTGCAAATAGCTTTGTTTTTTCATTATGAATACCCAGAATTCATAAAAGTTCTTTGCTCAAAAAAAGTTCTCCGATCACCTATCTTTCCAGTGGGAATGGAAGTTGGTGCAAGGTTTGTGAGTTCTTAATGCACATCCAAATCAGAAGCCTACTCTCCAGGCGATAAATTTCTGTTCCTTTTATGTCTAAGAAGTCACTGTGTATAAGTACACATTTATATTAGTGATACTAGTAGCAAAAATTAAGAAATGTTATCAACAATCAGAAATATAAGATTGGATTACTAAGTGTTGGAATGGTTACAATATCATTTAGTTATTCAGTATTCAATTTTAAGATATGGGGAAACATGAGTCATGAAGTTATTAAATAGAAAAACCTGCTGAGTATACCTAAAATTATCTCAATTTTATAAAGAGAAAACACATGAGCAAATTTTTACATAAAATAATAACCATTTATTTTTTGGCCAATTTCACCTTTAGTCCCATGGTAAGAGTTTATTTTTGATTTTAACAGATTTTATGGACAAAATTGTTAAACACTCTCTCTTAAAGTCCATTAATTAGATCACACAAATGAGGAAGCAGCAGGAATAATGTTCAATACACGTGATTTCTTTAATGTTATCAAGTAGACATGTTGGTGGGTTGCAATGAAATACTGCAAGCCTTAAAATAAATTGCATTCATGAAAACAAATATCTAAATTCAGGATGAGTAATATAACTCATTTGTTCATTCATATTGTCAGTAAACATTTGTTAAATGTCTGCTTTGTGGGCAATATGAGGTTAAGCATTTTTTTTTTATTAAAGATTCTGCCCTCAAAGAGTTTTTAGGTAATTAATAGTGCAAAAAATACATATTCAATGGAAATGTAGAGCAAAAAATCTGGACCTGGTTCAAGGACTAACAATGTCAGAAGGTTTCCTAAGGAAGGTGACACGGTTGATTTCTACAGACGAGTGAGCCTTCAGCACTGGCAGAAGCTCGAGGTAGTATTTCTTACAGAAGGATCAGCATGTGCTTACTCATTGGTGAAAAAAATATGTGGGACAAGAAAGATGATAGAGTGCAGAGTGCCAAAAAAAAAAAAAAAGGAAAAGGAATAAAAATACCTCCAGAAGTGTTTAGTAGAACAAAACGCCTGCCCTTTGTTTGGAGAACTAGCAAAAATGATTTTAACTTCTTGTGGGAAAAAAACCCTACAATTTGAAGAGATTCCCATGGTTCTAACGAGGAGAGATGGCATGCAGGAAACAAATGGTGGCTGGGGAAACAAACTGAGATGCAGAGATCATCTACGTTGGCAACTTTGAGGATCAAGTTGAAGCTGTGATAGGGCAGAAACAGTGAAGCAATTAGAGAAACTGTGGGAACAGAACAGGCAGTTGGTCATGGGACAGGTGGGTGCTCATGAGGAAGTCTAGGGCTGTCATAAAATATTTTTGAATATTTTTCTTAAACTATCTTGTGAAAAAAGCTAAAAAGTGTACAAATGGAAAAACACTATTAACGAACTTTTTTATGTACCATCAAGAGTTCAAGTGGAGAGGAAAAACATGCAGGATAATTTAAGAAAGTGACCATAAACACTATGATGTGGCCTACAGCTTTAAGTTTGAGAAATCAAGAACATTCCGTTAACAATCTAATTGTAGGGTTTCTGAAATGCAGAATTAGCAGAATGATTTGTGTACTTTGGAAAATTATACCGGTTCTTTCATGCTTACTTAAATCCTTATTATTAAGTATGAAAGGTCATTTCTGATTTTTCACTTATTTTTCCAAGAAACTCCAAAGAAAAATAGGATGTACAGTCAAATCCAATCATTTAAGTCATGAAGAAAAATGTGTTTGAACATGCATGTACTAGAATCAGTGGAAAATACTAAACGTTTCATGTAAGAATGCTTTACAAACTAGAAATAACCATGAACATATTGCATTTTTAAGTAAAATACACATTCATACGAACAAATCCAATTCTACTATGATTGAAAATCAAAAATGCTTTATCTGTTTCTTAAATCTGAAACCATTATCCATTGCATAAACAGGATATCACTGATTCATTTTTCAGACAAGAAAAATAATTTTTGAGAAAGTCTTTATAAATACTATGTATAATTTTGCTATAAAATATAAACAATAAGGGAGAAATATTTTTAGACCGAATAGTTCACTCCAGATGTTACCAAGGTAACAAAATTCAACAGCTTTACATATTTCATTCTTGAGTAAATCCATATATTTTAGGACAAACAAATGATTTCCTACTTTATATAAAATAAAATGCACAAATTAAATGGTTAAAAAATATCTTCGATACTGTTTTATAAATCAAAAAATAAGTTTTCACTATTGATTTTAAAAATAAATGTACAATATGACATAGACATTAAACTGAAGCTAAATTAACAGTTGTACATTGTCTAGTTGCAGGTAACCATGTTAGCAATTTTTGTTATCATTCTTAAGGAGGCTTTTCTAGAAATGTGAAACCACAGACCTCAGACTGCTCTTTGTCATAGCAAGTTCACATCAGTTCATTGCTGTAACGGGGTTATCGCTTTAAAGGGGTTATTGCCTTCCTTACCCAATACAGTTTGCTCCATTGCTGCTTTTGACACGTGGGTAACGGACTGCCACGCAAAGGGTGCAGTGTTTAGATCTGTGATACAGCTTTCGGGTTCCCAGACTCAGGTTGGTAGTTCTCTCAAGGTCTCAAGTTGGGCACCACAGCATTTAAACGAAAGACTCTCTGTATGTGAGCCCTAAAGAAACACAGCACCTGGAGCTCTGGGAAGTCAGACCGCCTGGGGTGCCTAGCAACAGAGGAGAAGATGGAATGTGGTGACAGGGGCATGTGGCATCTAGTGAGATCAGGAGGATGTTTGGAGAGCTGAACTCAATTTGTTTTGAGGTCAATGTTGATGAGATGGATTTAGTGTTTTCAGAATTCACATGATTTCTAAGTCAGCTCAGCAAAAACTCCTTTCTAGAAGATCTAAGAATACTGGATACTAAGTGTTAGGCGGGTTTAAGTTCCTTCAAACAGCCCTGGCTGCATTTTGTGCAAAAATGGCTTTCACAACACCTGATTCCATGGTTAGTTCTCTGTCTATAAAGAGACGTTACTGGAAGCATTCTTATGAGGTTCGCATGTATCAACCCCCTCCACACACATGAACTCTCTTCGAACAGTTACCTGCTTTATTACTCAGTAGAATTCCACTATTGCCTTTGGTCAAGTGCCCTGGACAAAATGCACAGAGAAGACACAGATACGCAGCCTCATATAGACTCCTCATTTTGAGATTAATATTTGGAAATTTTACCCTAAAATTCATGTCAGATGCTCACAGGATTCCTAAAAGTTTTTACTGTTTTCCCAGATAGACCAAAATCTTCCTCCTCAAGTCAGTTGATGTCTCCTTAGAAAACTTCTTTCAAAATCTACTTGCCAAATAAAGACTTTAGGTATAACTCTCTTTTCATTGCTCTTGATATCTGCTCTAAGTCCTCTCCCAGCCACAGGGTTCAGTCTACAGGAAGGGAATACTGTAATGTTGCTAGACCACACCCCACATTTTATCCATAGCTCCTTCTATTCGTCTTGATAGTCATTGGTGGCACTTCCCAGCACACCTCCAGCACAGAGCCTGATGCTCTAACTCAGTTCTGCTGAAGGCCTGTTTTTACTACTTAAAAATCTTGCCTCATTTTCCTCATTTTGTTTTTGTTTAAAACTTTGAAATATTTTTTTCTGACACAGGATGCTGGTCAGAGCAGTTATTCCAGGCGGCAGAGTGTGTAAGGAAAAACATCCAAGGACCAAAGACCCAGGAAAAGACAGGAGACTGAGCATCTTCTATACAGTAAGTCAGGAATTTATGTCATTTCCGGAGTTGTGGATATTTTACTATGTATCTTTTTAGTTGATCTTGTAAAATCAATACTTATTCTCCCACAGCAGGCACTTGGAGAAGCAGTCTGATCACATGAGTCTAGTTCGAGAAGATTCCATTGATTACCGTTCTTGTTTCTTATAAGGCACAATCAACTGATCTTTAATGAAACCTTCCACCAACACCCAGATGACTAATGTTTAGAAAGTAGTAGTTTACACAACAAATGTGCCAATAGCTTCCTAATCACAAAATGGATTGGAAAATATTAATTGCCTATTAACACACAAGCTTATTTAAAGATTTGAAATATAAGCTCTTTCATAAAAAAATTCTAAGAGTAATTATATTTCAATATTCTAAAAATGTGGTTTGCAAATAGTTGTAATTAATTTTGCTTGCAAAGTCATGGATACTATAAAGACCTCCATGCTTTATGGTCTATACATAAGCTTAACAGAAGGGGATTTTAAATTTCAGTTAGTGATAGCATGAAGATATGATATGATATGATATGATATAACATAATATATAATCTTTCCAAGTCATAGCACTGATCTATCTACCTGTGGATACAAAAGTAAGTGTTTCTTTATATTTTTAGATTGATTTGTTTATCTGAAAGACAGATTTAAAGAGATAAGGAAAGACAGAAAAATCTTCCATCTGCTGGTTCACTCCCCAAATCACTGTAATGGCTGGAGCCTATCTGGTTCAAAGCCAGAGCCAAGAACTTCTTCCAGGTCCTTCTACAGGGCCCCAAGGCTTTGGGCCATCCTCTGCTGCTTTCCCAGGCCATAAGTAGAGAGCTGGATCAGAACTGGGGCAGCCAGACTAAAACCGGTGCCTCTATGGGATGTCGGCACCATACCACAGGATTAGCCTTGTCAGCTACTATGGCAGCCCCAGGATATGTGTTTTTGAACTATATTTCATCCTACTTTTTCAATTTTTGAAAATGGCATCATAATAGAACTGTCATGAGTTTTCATTCTGATCTGACAGTCTTTATCAATAATTTGTTTAGTCCTGTTGCTCATTGTACAACACCTTATCATCTTGTGGGTTTTGTTTGTTTTTGTTTTGTTTTTAATGTGTATTTTGGGGGACAGGCACTTGATCTACAGTTAAAGTTGTTGATTAAGAAATCCATGTCCTGGGGCTACCATTGGTAGTGTAGCAACCTAAGCTTCTGCCTGCAGTGCCAGTATCCCCTGTAGGCACCAGTTCTAGTCCTGGCTGTTCCATTTCCAATCCAGCTCCCTGACTAAGGTTTGGGAAAACAGCAGAGGATGGTCAAGCCTGTGAGCCTTTGCATTCAAGTGGGAGATCGAAGCAGCTCCTGGCACCAGTTTTGAATTTGATTGGCTCAGCTCTGAATGTTATAGCACTGGAGAGTGAAACAGTTGAAGGAAGAGCTCTTTCTGTCTCTTTTTTCCTTGGTGTAAGCCTACCTTTCAAATAAAAATAAACAAGTCCTTAAAAAGAGAGGGAGAGACACATCCCAGGTTGGAGCCCCTGGGTTTTATATTCAGCTTTGACTCTAATTCCTGTGCACCTGGGATGGCTTAGGGAGTCGCATCCCTGCCACATATCTGTGAGACTGAGATTGAGTTCCTGTGCTTCCGGCTTTGGCTCTAGTCCAGTTCTAACTATTGTAGATTTTGGAAAGTAGATCAGTAAATGGGAGATCAATCTCTTTCTTGCTGTCTCTTGGCCTCATGAATAAAAGAGTTAAAGAGATAAGAGAATTGCAACAAAAAATTAAAAATAACTGTGTTTTATTTACCAACTGTATTTTAAGCTTCCACACAATAGGTGTCTTACATCTTGAATATTTTTCTGTTCCTTTGAGGTACCAAGCATAATTTTTTTCCTTTGAATCAAGAAAGTTAATATTAGATATGGATGTAGATAAACAAGGCAAAGAATGCCACAGATAAAAGAGTATATTAGTGCAGCTGTGAATGATTTCATGTATTGGTAACTCATGACATTTTACTCTAACTTCACTACTACAACTTAAAAACAAATCAGTTCCCTAGAATCAGAGATATTCTGCTTCATACGTAAACAATACAGATATAGGTATAGATACAGATATAGATAAAGAGATAACACCTCATGTTAGATGTAAAATGAATCTAAGACATTCATGCCATAGCACTCATAGTAATTTCAAAGAAAACTGACAGCTAACCTCTGGAGAGAAATTTCCCAGAAAACACATTAAATGGACAATAAAAATGAGAATATTTCATATAGTGTTATTATAAAGTCATTCTACTAGGAAGTGATCTGACCATTTGTAGAAGAAATGGCTCAGAAACTTATCATTAATCATCCCCAACCAATAACTCAGTTATGTGAACCAATACCACAAATTAGGAATATGCCATTCTGAACAGAAATGTTATAACTGAAGCTAAAATTAATGTGATCCATACTGAGTTTGCCCCTAAATTGGCATTTGCCCAAAAACCAAACAAGAGAAGGTTTTTGGCTTTTTTTAAAATTGTGTTGGCATTAATACTTTATTCAAAAAAAAAAAAAAGAAGAAAATTAGAAATGAAATGAAACAAAGAACATCCAAATGTAATACATTTAGGCTAAAAAGAAGTATGTTGCAGCTGGATAGGACTGTGGTTAGCTTGGATTTATTCCTTCAAGCATGGAGTAGGCAGCATTCACCCCAGAGAATGAGGCTCCCTCACCCTGGAGTAAGCTTTGCCAGTGAGGAAGTTTCTCTAACCATCCTTCCGTTTTAACATTTTGGTGGTGTGTTTTAGATTCTGATTCTTACTTTCTTGACTAAGTCAGCCACTCGTCTGCCCCATACATTTGTCTGGGTTCCTGTCCTACCAGATACAGCAGCAAATTATTTTTACCATCATTCTTGTCACCTGAAGTCTATTTCTGTTTCAGGATCCAATTCACAGGAACTTTAACTGCCAAATCCTGCCCTAACCTGACATCCCCATAGTTCAGCAGAAAAACAAAACCATGTTCTTGGGGACAACATTGATAGAATCATGTCTGTCTTGGTAAGACAAGTTGTTACAGACAATAGCTAAAATACAGGAACCAGCCTCTTCAGTGAGGGGAAGCTAGTGATCCAGAGCACACCCACAGCATGTGATCTTCAGGCCTTAACAATTTGATCTACACCACTAGGAAGGAAGCACAACACAGTTTTCACAGGCTTTTGTTCTCAAAAAGTCTTTGCCACTTGATCTTCACAAAAGCGGTTATCAGATGGCACTAGAGGTACCTGTGACTGGAGGCATCATGTAGAAACGGGTCCTATCAGACCCAATGGTATAAACGTAGATTGCACAAAACCCATCATTTAGTTTATAATGCCTGAAAGAAATTTGTAACTAAAAACTGGGAATGAAAAACATCAGCCTTGTTTGAAAAACTGTCTGTGGTGGCATACTTGGATCAGCCCAATTGGAGAAGGATATTCACCAAATGAAATTTGCGCATTATATCTTTCTGTATAGTCCCCTGAATATAAAGTATAAACTCTGTATAGTTCCTTGAATACAAATTTTCGACCTCTAAAATTCCTGGAGCAAACTTTTAAAAACTTAGTTAAGCTGATCCCAGGAGATAGCACTGAGTGTGAAGACTGCCTTTTGGGAGATGTGATCTATCTGGATATTTGAAGTTGCTTCTCCATTGCCAACAATATCCACCTGGAAAGCAGGCTTCTTGAAGATAGAGGCCAGCACTTCCAGAAATCCTGCTCTACAACATCAGGCATTTCTGACTTGCAGAAAGAACATGTCCAAAAGCAAGACAGACACTCATCATTTTACAGCATGCAGGTGATCAAGGAACTAGATGATAAAATGAGGACTGTGTGTTGGCTTCGATCACTGATCCTGACTCCTAAGGAAACAAACAATATCCAACCAACTAAACTGGTTGGGAGGTGAACTCCAAGGAAGCCACTAAAGCACTTCTTACTCTCCTTCTTCACAAAGAGAAAATAAGAATTTAAAGGCAATCTTCATAGAGGCCACAGGACTTATCCCTTGATATGACATTCCACCTGGAAAATTCCCTAAGCAATTTAATTGCTGGCAAAATAAATAAAAATATGCACTATGTAGTCAAGTTACTAGTTATGAACTAGTTGGAATCAGGAGTCCATCAATAAGTAAAAATAAACAATGTGTACTAGAAACACTCATTATAAGCTGGTAAGTTAGAACCAGGAGTTTAATATTTCCCTGGATTTCTTTGCTCTCTGATGTCTAAACACACATCCTCATTTCCTCAAATCCTATCTCCTCTGTTGTATATAGGGTTAGGTAGTGACAGATAAATATGTTAAGTAGACCCATTAATTGTGTAATTTCAATTGTTTCAGAACTAAAACTAAAACGAACATCTCTGGGTGATCTGCTCTCAGGAAAGCAGGTCTGGCCCACCATCAACCCAAGCTGCTTTAGCTTCACATTGCTTAGATTTAGTTCTAGTTTTGGAAAAATTGGGATATTTGTGATTTTTCTGAAGGAGGAACGATACTTGATGATGCTGTGTGTGTTTTAGTATCTAAATGGTGACATAATCATAACACTTACAGAGATGGTAATTAATTGTATGCACACCCTCTTAATTCCACAATGTGGGTTCCAGTGGGCATAACCCTTTTGCTTTAGAAGAATGTGCGGCTGTGATACAGAGCAAATGGGCACCATTGGAATTAGAGAAAAAACATAACAATTTTTGTCACAGTCACAGCATTTTCCCACTTTGTGACTTTCTAAATCACAGGGAAATAAACTCCTTCACATGTTTTATAAGGCATTCCAGTCCTCCTCTAACAGATGACCGATTTAGGTATTTTTTTTTCTTATTGTAGTCCCACTACATATTATATGTATAGAGTAACTGAATGTTATTATACATACATATTATATATAGAGAGAAAGTAACCTTTACTATTATATCATTTGCTTTATTTTTGAGAAAAACCAAGGAATAAGGAGTAATGTCAGAAATATAATAGAATAGGAAATTTTGAATCTACCTTTCCTCAACAGACTCACTAATTCAACAAAAATTTATGGAAATCCAGAAACTGAGATATTCTTACATATCAGGCAAGTGCAAATTCAGCCACATGAAAAATGAATAGAAATATTTGAGAAAAGCCTGATAAAGAAATGTAAAACAGATATTTTAAGTAAAACAAAAACAAATAAAAATTGCATGCTGAAGTTTCTTAATGTCAAATAATTAGATAACACTAAGCTTGAAAATATCTTCAAGGTCTGCAGAGAGGGGGTATAACTGCATCAAATATTTGAAAGTTTAAATTTGTTTTTATTACCTGTCAGGATTACAGACAATCAAAACTACAGAGAAGCTGTATAGAATCAGTTTGTGTATAACATATGAGAAATTCTGGTAAAATTATCATGAGACAAAGTATGCTGCTTACTGGAGAGTAACTTCCAGTTCTTATTCAATCATGAATTTTTGATTGGCATTTAATAAACATTCAGTTACTAGTTGTTGAAGTGAATCCTCACAAAATTAATAACTATGTAGCTACTGAAGTCTGAGAAACTATGTACTCTATGTACTCTATGTATTATTGCATTAGAAACTGACAAGAGGTATCAACCCCACTAGCAAAATTTCCACACCATAATTCCAAGACCCTATAAATCACACACACTATTATGTTACACTACTGTTGATCTCATATAGGAGGTGGACCTCTGATTTACTCACATGAGCCCATTTTTAAAAAATATATTTTATTACTATAAAAAAACCAGATTTCATGTAGTTCATAGGTACAATTCCAAGAAGATAATGCTATTTAACCCCCTTTCCTTTTAAAATTCTTATAATTATCTTTTAAGTGGAGAAACATTTATTTTAGGGAGGACATAGTAAGGGGACGGGGATAAAGACAGACTGGGTGTAAACCGTGCTCAGACTAAGGGCAGAGGGCATGGAAACCAGGCTTTATTCCCTCTGGGCAGCATGCAGTTCCTTCTAAAGCAGCTTGCCAGGCGATGTGCAGAGTGCCACGGGACCCTGGGTGGGGTGGAGGAAAGAATATATGCAAAGAGGCTCCCTGTGTTTTGTCTTAGCAGTTTGGAATGCCCTTAGGTATGGGTGTTTTCTGGAGTAGAAAACATGCCACTTGCCTTTAGATTAATTATCTTCTCCCAGTTTCATCTGGCTTAGGATTTCAGGTCCTGGGTTCAGACCATTCAACCACGTTAATACATATATAGAAATAAATAAAAAGAGAGTTGGGGTAAAAAAATCTATTTCTTAAACACGAGCTTTGTGCTCATCTAGGAGAAATTAATCCAGATTATGTTAAACAACTGGCTAGTTAAATATGCATTTTGGACAATAACTGGAAATCTAGAGAACTAAATGTGACAGGCAGCCCTCAAGTCTGGGTTCAGTGAGATGAGATCCATGGGCATTTTTACTCCATGCTATAAGTTTCTCAGAAAAAGTCAAAAAAGCAAGGCAAAAGCCAAATATTCTATCCCTTTAATCTATAAAACTAATGAATGAAAATAAACACTCAGAGCGGTATCATTTTAAAAACTAAACCTCATGAAAAAATATGATTTATGGCCAAGAGGTAAGGATCGTATCTCTGGGAAAAGTATCACCTTGACTCTCTTGATTAACAAGTTCCTGGGAAAGAGGGCCTTTATTAGGTTCAAGCATATTTTGCAAAATCAAGAACTTTACAATCTAGGGTTTCACAAGTGCTGAGCTCACTCTTGGTTGTGCTCATACAGAGGCCAAGAGTACCATTCAAGGAAAGATTGTGTAAAGCTTCAGCTTGTTCTCTTAGTCACTCACATTCCCAGTCCCTCTTGATAGCTAATCCCCCATCTCTCTGTGTGCATACCCACTCTCTACAAGTCATTTCACAGAACAGACTGACAGACTGATGGATTGATTACTCTTTGACTGAAATTCCTCCACAGAAAAAATACCATTATTTCAACAAGGCACCTGTAATTTAAACCTTTTATCTCTAATTGTGGAATGAAAGACTTTTTGTCTTGGTATTTGCAGCCATTAGCAAGCTGGCAGAGAAGTATATTGTAGTTTGGGAGAGTATGTTCAAAGGGAGAGATCCTGGGCTCAAAGGACTCAGTGAGCAGATTTTTAGAGTAACTCAGAAGCAAATTAGTAGTTTGCATATGCCATTAGGTTTTCTACCAAGCTCTCCTACTCCCTACTATAGTAGGTGAGGGAAAACTGCTGAACAAACATCCACAACTCTCATTTCCAATATTCAGAGACAGCCAGAAACTAGAGCTGGATTTCTAGAATAAGTTAACCCTACAAGGAGTACTCTGAAAGACTCCTGAAACGGTCTCCTTTATCTCACACGTGTGTCCAGCACAGACTGCTCCTCCTCCTTGTCCCAGCTGCTGCCAGGAAGCATCTTCTGTGAATCTGCTCTCTGTAGACTAACTTTTGTTCTCGGAGTCCAGCAACACCTTTTCTGACCCTGCCTTCTGTTGCTTGCCATAAGAACAATCTCAATGCTATTATTCTAGTTGCTTTAGGTTGCTTCACTACCCTAACTGGCTTTTTAGCTCTCCAACATCACTAAAACCAAACAAAATGGGATAGGCTTCCAAGTTCTTGAAGGATTCCAGCTGACACCATTGGTCTTACTTTGGCCTTAAGCATGTCTGTTTTCTAACATCTTTGAAGCTGCTGGAGTCAGTATTTTTTTTCTTTCTAATGTAAAATTGCTATCTGATATCTGCAATTATTTTCAACAAGTTTCCTTTACTGTTTCACTCAGAAGTTGAAACCTCCACCGTGAACTCTATGGGTCTCTTAAGGAAGAGAAAGTGTTGTAATTGCAATTTAGAAAAAAAAAAAAAGCCAAGTTCAGCAAAATTGTGCTTTAACGCTATATAATGCTAAATACTATAATGAAAATAGACACGAGACAGCTGAATAGTAATCCATAGCCATTTTAAGGTGTATAGAACCCGGTCGTGTATAAACTAAAATTGAAATGTCAACAGAGGAATCACAGGATGTGGTAAAGAACTTGCATTTTTTTTAACATGTTAGTTACTCATTACTATGTCAATTAATTCCATAACATTATAAATTGTTGCTGATGTTATGTCAGGGCTTTTAATTGATAGGGATGATACTCTGCCGGCTCTATCTTCACACCAGAGATGGTCTCCCCAATAAGCTGTTGAATTTGTCTGGACAATAAGATGCTGGGTTCTTTGCTTGGTATATGCTTGCAATGAAAGAATCTCAACTGATCTTGAACTGTGGTAATGCAACAAGGTGGAGGAATCCACCATGGGGGAGGGTTTGGGGAGGGGTGGGGAGAACCCAAGTACCTATGAAACTGTGTCACATAATACAATGTAATTAATAAAAAAAAGAGAGAAAAAAAGAAACATTATAAATGCACCTATGGACAGGTGTGAGGATACATGGGTTAAGATGCCACTCAGGACATCTGTGCTGTATCAGAGTGCCTGATTTTAAGTTCCGTCCTTGATTCCCCTCTGTCACTCTACTACATCCTCAGAGGCAGACAATGGTATCTGGTGGATGTACCTGAGTGTCTGCCTCCCATGTGGGAGCCATGGCTCTGGAGTGGCCTGATCCAGTCCTCGCAGTTGCAGGCATCTGAGAAGTTAATTGGGGTGGGAGATTCCCATTTCTCCCTCTCCCCTCTCCTCCATGAATCTTCCTCTGCCTATCAAATAATTTAAACATAGGCTTTAAAAACGCATGTAGCTTTCTCAGAATGACTAGATTATTCTGAGTTATTTAAACAAAGGAATCTATAAATAATATCAACTGCCTTGCATCTTTCAGCATTTCAGTTGTACACATCACTTTGGTAGCTATTATCTTTACAGTATTCAAGTGTCTGGTAATAAGATAATGTCATCAGTTTTCATAATTTAAGGGGATTGGTAAAAATAAAAATAAAAAACTTGCTGAGGTCACACTAACCATGACATACAATTAAGTTGCCTAGTTCCAGACAAAGTTCTCTCAAATCCTGCAACTGGAAACACATGTTTAGGTACTAAAAGAACAGCCTGAGAAAGACAGGTGGTATGCTATAAGCAAGAAGGAAATAAGTGAGCGTCCAAATTTGGGAGCCTCTTAAAGATAAGTATATCGAAAGGTGTCATCTAGGATCCTCATTTTGCAATAGTTTGAAAAATCAGGAATTTCTGAATCTGGAAATAACACTGTAATTCACTAAAGGTGGCACAGTGTGTACAAAGCTGAAACTAAAGTGTCACATGTCACAATACATACTATCTCCACTATGCTGACCTGTGATTTGAGGAAGGCAGGTTATAGAAATGGTTTGAACTTGGGAAAAGTAAAATATAGACTCAAGGCCGGCACAATGGCTCAATGGCGCTGCCTGTAAGAGCTGGCATCCCATATGGGCATCAGTTTGTGTTGCAGCTACTCTATTTCCAATCCCACTCTATATTTAAGCCAGAGAAATCAGTGGAGGATGGCCCAAAGTCTTAGGACCCTGCACTCATTTAGGAGACCTGGAAGAAGCTCCCGGCTCCTGGTGTATTGGCTCAGATGCAACTGTTGTGGCTATTTAGGGAAAAAGCCAATGAATGGATGATCTTTCTCTCTCCTTGTCTTTGTAAATCTGTCTTTCATATATATATATAGATATATATATGCATACACACATATATATACACATACACATATATATGTAAAATTACATAGAGAGAGGTATAAATTAAAGGAGAGTAGACTCAAGAAAAGGATGATGATGATGATAAGGTGGCTTGGGTAAAACATAGCTCTCAATTATGTAGGAAAGTCATTATTTTTGGTAAGGTATATTGGGACCAGGAATCATGGAATTATGAAGCTGTATCCATATCAAAACTAAAGTGACAACCTTTGCGTATTAGTGTAGGATATGCTATTCTCCAATGATAACCTCTTCCTCTAATGACCAAATCCATTTAATTATAAACAGGGCTAGAACAAGGATGAGGCTTTTTTTTTAGTTGTATATACCCTGAAGATAGTATTAAGTCTTTGCATGTGGTGAATATTTAGCAAATGCCTAAAAATTTAAGTGGATAATTCCAAGCAACTTTACTGTGTTTTATACATACGTGTCATATATATATATATGATTTTTATGGTTCAAATTTAATTTACGTTATGCATTTATTTTCTGCACATACAAGTTACATTTTCCAAATGTTCATGGGAAGTATGGACCTTTCTTTAATACTCCTTTGCATAAAGATATAAATGTAGGAATTACCAATTGGATATATAATTATTTTACTTATTACTTTTCATTTACTAGAGAGAGAGAGAGAAATTGATGTTTTTCATCTATTGGTTCACATTCCTTATACCTGCAGTAATCAGAACTGGGTCAGACTAAAGCCAGGGACATAGAATTCAATAAACGATTCCACCAAAGTTTCAGGGAATAAAGTGTGTGCGGCCTCCCATGGTACACTGGATTATAAGAGGAGCTGGGATTCAAACACAGGCACTTCAGTAAGGGAAGTCCAGAGAGGCCAGTTATCTGCTGTGTGCCATCACTGGAAGCAAAGTGTTCAAATAACTCAATAAAGGGAAAAGAAACACTTTGCTTTTGTTGATGCTTTATTTTCCATACTAAAAGGAAAGCCAACAAATGTTGGCAGTCTGTCAGATGGAATTTGAGACACAGAAATATACAAAACAAAGAACTGAAGGCATTCCCAGATATTATTTTTATAGCAGTGTTAAGCGCACTCATTTTCATTTATATTGTTTATATAAAAATCAAATATTAGACACTCTTCAAGTCAAATCTAATATTAGATACTCTTCAAGTTTAAAACTTTGTCTAGGTTGCATATCAAGAAAAAATAATCTGTTACTGCAGTAACAGGATCAATTTAAATTCTTTGAATAATAGCAAATGGAGAGTTTTTGCAATGATTATTTTTACTCAAAGGCCATTCAAAATCTCTCTCCCAGGGGCCACGGGCACTGCAGTGCAGCAAGTTAAAACAATTGCTGGCATACCATATGGACATAGATTCTAGTTCCAGATGCACCACTTTTGAATGTTCCCTGCTAGTGTGTCTAGGAGAGCAGAATACGGCCCAACCACTTGGGTCCCTACACCCATGTGCCAAGCCTGTAGTTCCAAGTTCTAGCCATTATGGCCATTTCTGGAGTGAACCAACACATAAAAGATTGATCTGCACTCCTCTCTCTCCCTCCTTCCCTGTGTTTGTGTGTGTCTCTCTCCCTCTCTCTATTGCCCTGCTTTTAAAATAAATGAATAAATATTTTAAAAACATACTTTCCCAGGATTTACACTGTGGTATAATAGACTAAACCTCCATCTGAGGTACGAGAATCTCACATGGACACTGGTTCATGTTTTGTCTGCTCCACTCCTGATCCCTGCTTATGGCCTGGAAAAGCAATGGAGGATGGCCCAGGTCCTTGAGTCTCTCTGCAACCACTTTCAAGACCCAGAAGATGGCCTTGACTCCTGGCTTTGGATCAGCTCAGCTCTGGCCAATGCAGCCATTAGGGGAGTGACCCTGCAAATGAAAGATGTCTCTGTATCTGCCTCTCATCTCTTTGTAACTCTGCCTTTCAAAAAGAAGAGGAAGGAGGAGGAGGGAGAGGAGGGAGAGGAAGAGGAAGAAAAGAAAAAGGAGAAGAAGAACAAGAAGAAGAAGAAGAAGAAAGGAAAGAAAGAAAGAATCTCTAATATATATATATATATATACACACGTTTGTATATATATACTCTGCCCTAGCTAATGCCTCATGCTGCTACACCAATATTACACAGACATGGCCATATAGAAGATTGTTTTTGAACAAAGTGCAGTAGTTTCTGTTTTGGAAACTGCTCGTCCTTGACTTACGCCAAAGAGAAAATATTTGCTGCATTTTGAATGGCGTGGTTCAGAGTGCTTACTGCTGATGGCAGCTTCCCAAGATTCCTCCTTAGTAGTTAACCGAGCAATGAAAATAAACAGGACAACAAGCAACACTGAATATATAATTTGAGTGTATTCATCTTCTCTATACTCCTTTCTAGGAAATCTCATCCGCCAACAATCAATTGCACTGACAACTAAATGAATTCTGCAGGCTCAGTTAAGCCAACCTCTAACTTCAGGACCACCCTACTGCAAGTGAAACCTATAACCAATGCAATGATATCAGAGAATGAATGATATCAAACAACTCCGTCTCCTGTATTTTAAATTAACACCCCTCCCCCACAATGCGTGGCTCAATGATCACACTGAAATCACCTGCTAACCTGTCAGAACTATAGAATCACAGCTCTTACCCCAGACCAACTGACTCAGATCTGTATTTCTAAAGTGATCTAGGAGATTTGTAAAATTTACAAGTATGCATGTTAGTTGCAGAAGTCAGTGTCGCTGGGAACACTGGTCTGGAGAATTTACAGGTGCCCACTGCAAGACAATTTTAGCAGAGCAAGAAATAGTGGGATAGTGGGGAGAAAGATGGAAAGAAACAGAAGATACACTGCAGAGGATCTGCACGGCATGTCTCTCTTACACAAACTTGTTGCACAATTATTCTCTCCAAATAGCTGTGAAATATGCTTCTTTGACTCTTAAATGAAATCTGGTTTCGACAGTAAATTATATGATAGCTCTGTAAAAATATTGGTGATGCTGAGGTTAATTCATGACCTGGTTGTCAAGCACATCTTCTCGGGTCCATAAATTACTCCCTCTTTAAATACAACACATCGTTCTGGGAAATACTGTGCCTTCTTCCAGTCCTCGTTGTTTGAAGTAGAAGACAAAAACAAACTTATACTTTACTTATTTCACACTTGGTGACATTAAAACTAATTAAAATTATTTGCATCTAATCTTTGAAGCAAGTACAGTTTATTTCATGTCAAAGGGGCATATGGGAAACCTTGATTCAATGACTTCCTGAGGTGCCACCTGCGGAGGAAGGACCTGATGACACCGAGGGACAGAAGACCCTATAGCCTGGGTCCTTTCCTTCATCAGATGTGGGATTGTGAGCAACAAGTTCATGAATTCCACTTTCAAGGATGCTGCGGACACTAACCACAGGCATCACCACGTCTGAAGTCAAAGAAATTCTATTTAAAGGATGTATGTTTTATTTATCTATTTTTTAAATCCTTAGGTGCTTTGTACATATGAATGGAACATTAGTCTCAGGATGGTACAGAACCAAGATATAAGATATTTTTATCTTATTCTATTTCAACAATTTTTCTCAAAATACATCTTCATGTTAAAACCACCAGGATATACTAACCAATCTGAAATAGTAAATACACTGGCAAAACAACCTAAAACAAGGTGACAAATTCAACCAGAAAAAGACTTTACCTTTTTTTTTCATGCAAAAAGTTCACTTCATCTATTAGTTATGAGTGTCAAGTATGGAAAAATATACAATGATAGAGTGAACTCAAAATCAGCTATTCATCATATTCATAATCAATCCTATCTTAAAAACAAATAAAACAGTGGTATAAACAAAATGCTAGCTTACCTAAATTTTTTACTTTAGCAAAAGGAATGATGACAATTGCATATGAGAGTTTTGATTTTTAAAGGGTCTGAATGTCAAATTTCAACGTACTTTGTCATAATAGTCTCAGGAGGGAGGTGAGAGAGGAAGAATGGGGAGAAAAGCCTAGGGGAATAGGAACAAATAGTTGAGTAATTGGAAGAAAGATACTATATTCCTAAGCATTTGGAATAGTTCTGTTATGGACAACAATTCACATTAACATATTTATTTTCTTGCATAAATTAATAGAAGTGTACCAGATATATACATCGACACAACAAACAAACACAGGATTTAGAGTGACAGCTGAAGAACAAGTCATGATGAGGGAAAGACACCAGAGGGCAGGAAAGATGAACAGGTAAAGAGGGTGAAAGGACTAAGGAGAGCTTGGATGGGGAAGGAAAGGGAGGGACCTGGAGAAATGGCATTGAAAATGGTATGTGTATCAGTCTGGACAACAGCATCACTTCAGAACGGCTATTTGATTAATATTTGGGTAGCCTCAAAGAACCCTGTTCTGAGAGGACAGACACAAGGGCCACAATTGCTCTTGTATAACAACATGGTATCAGTCCCCTTCTGTAGCACTGCTCAAGCCCCTGCAATGAATACTTCAATATTTACATTTCCACTATGAAATGCAAAACTTACATGTAAATAAGTAGATAACCCTCAAGAGAAGAATTCAAAGAAAATACATACAAACACATTTATTTAGTATTATATTCTACAAGCATACTTGTTTGATTCCAACACCTATCTTTATGTTGCTATGGTCCAGTAACCAAGTTTTGAGAACCAGGACTAGTCAATTACATTAACTATTCCTTGAATGGCCAGGACTGGCACAAAATCATTTAAATTTTTCTAAAATGTATCGACAATATAAACATCATAATCTTAAAATGTACAGATGTAGTTATACCATGACTTTTCTGTATCTTGATAATATTTTAGATTTTTTTCCTTGTCTTATTACCACAAAAATCCTGTGAATGTAACAGGTTGCTAATTGAACCTCAACATTTAACTGGTTATGTGGAGCACATGGTTTTCTGAGGGTCCCACATTAAATATCAGAATGAAATGTGTTTCAAATCTCTTGACATCTAGGACACTAGCGCTTCCCAATGGGCCTGGTGGCTTTTTTTTCCTGCCATCAATTGGACATGGCATTAATTAGCAAGTGGAAAGCAATTTCATTTTCACTTTTGGCTAGCAGACTCTAGTGAATCTCTGGTTTACACATTTGAATTCTGCAGACATTCACACACAAAATATTGTAGGGGAGAGCCTTTAATTTTGCTTGGCCTCTATCTGTAACTACATTGCTAAGATATATACATCTCTGGCATTTCACAATAACCCTTGCTCCAAAAATCAGTGATTCCCAAAAGATTATTCTGTGGTCAATCCTACCCCACTGTCCTTTAGACTGTTAATTGCTAGGTCTATTTTAGTAACTGCTAGCATTAGAACAAGGACAACTTCAGGAAACCACTGGCCAAGTGTTCTACCCCCAAAATGATTCAGAAGCATCACAGTCATGAAAGATGTATATATTCAAAACCTTAATAGCTTTATTAGCATAAAAAGGATGTCTACTGATCTATCTTCTATCCTGCTCAGAAAAGTATATAGCAAGCTGTTAACAGCGGTTATCCGTTGAAAGAGCACTCAATTGGGAGTGAAGAAAGTGGAATGTTGTATCTGTACATATATATATATACTTTGTCATGAATATCTGCTTTAAATGAACATGAAGGCTTTTAATAATATATTGATAATAGAACCTATTCTAGTGAGGCTAAATGATTTAATTATGAATATATCTTATAAAACAAATATGCAATCTCATACTATTATCTTTTAAAACCTGATCCAACTTTGAAACACAGCAACATGCAAGGTATATTCTTAGCCTTTCGGTAGACAACTGGGAAAACTACAGTGGAGATGTGATGCTAAAGCAAACAAAAATATCGGAATGCTGCCCATTTCCATATGCTGCAGAGCAATGAAAAATGAGCCCAATGTATAATTTAATGGTATCTTTGTATTCCAAGTTTACATATCACAGAAGGTTATGGACAAAAAGAAACATTCACGATGTGTTCTGGTGACAGTGACACAACTCAGACTTCAGGCATGTGTATGCCAAAACTGTTCACATAAAGTTAATCAGTAGTTGCATTTTATATTTTAATTATTCCATTCAATGTTGTCCTTTTATTATTAAATTAGCAAGAGATCTATTTAAACTCTACAAGGCCAGAAACAAGCACACATGACATGCTCAGTTGACAATGATCAGCCCAGATAATTTTGTTTAATAGACAAAAATACTCTTGGGGTGGAAGAAACATGATGAAAATATATCAGATGATGAGTCTAGTTTTCTATCGTCAAATTCAAGGTAAGTCACTAAGTAAGCCAAGCCTGAAGTAATGGATTACATTTCTAAGTTCAAAAAGAATCTTGAGAGAAGAACAATGCGATGAGAAATGTGTGATAAGAAATGAACATGAAAAAAACGACTATCCCTATTATTTCCCCACCCCTTGACACCTCCCAGTGGAAAAAGCTAAGGCCAAAGGAAATCCCTAAAGTCTTCTACATGGCAGGTGCTAAGAGAAACGCAGCTCTCCTTCCCCATAGGCCCAGTGCTAATCCCTGGGGACCTTATTAGCTAAAGTAAAGAAGAAGGAAGAAAACTTGGTTATCACCCTTACACTTCTTATGGCTTCATACAATTTCTAAAGACAGGATATACATGTGGAGTATTCTCTAACAAACCTATAACTTCTGAGTTCTTGTAAATTTCCAAGCTTCTTCCAACGCATACAGAAACATGGTTTAGATACATTTTCTTTACTGTTTCCTTTATTTTGTAGTTAATGGTGTGAAAGTGAAAAATTACAGTGTCAAAATTAGGCATCTTTGTTAAAAAACTGATCTTTGCATTATTAGGCATCTTGAAATACGGCTTATTGGTCTTAAGATGTGTTATTTAGGGTCAAATTTCATGATAATATGTTAACTTTTCTACGAAAATGTTATTCTGTATGTAAGACAAGTGATTCTATCACAAACAAATCTCAATATATAATTTACAGTGATTTATAAGTATACTATACATTGTAATTATATCTGCAGGCAAGCATGTAGGAGCAGAAATTGAAATGAAGACATCTACAGGTCACAAAGTAGGAATCTTCTTTTATATAGCTCACATTTTGGTTCAGTTAATGACCCCACTGATGATCTGATTACTGTTGCTGTCTTTTCTCTTGCTCTAACTCTCCTAAGCTTGTCTAGCATCCTTTCAGTCAAATCTTAAAGGAGAGTCAACTGACAGCTTGTAATGGGATTTGACTTTCATACACGAAAAAAGTTTCAGGGATATCTCTCCCATCAAATCCTTTTCTTTCTTTAGGTAATTACAAGATGAGGTCAGATCCTATGATAGTATTTCCTAGTATTTAAAGGAATAATCCACTATTTCCTAATTCAATCGTTGCCCAGTGGATGCACATAGAAGAGCCAATGTTGTAAGTGTTGTTTGGTGATCTGCCAAGCTTGTAGGTAAAGTGAAAGAGAGGCAAAGTTCATAGATTAAGTGTTTCAGGGACTGATGCAATTGCCTAGGGACCAAATCCTTGCCTTGTGTGCACCAGGATCCCACATGGGTACCGATTTGTGTCCCGGCTGCTCCAATTTCCTTCCAGTTCCCTGCTTATCGCTTAGAAAAGCAGTTGAGGATAGCCCAAAGCCTTGGTACCCAGCACACACGTGGGAGACCTGAAAGAGTCTCCTGGCTCCTGACTTTGGATTGGCTCAGATCCGGTCATTGTGACTGCTCAGGGAGTGAACTCTGCTTGTCCTTTTCTCTCTAAATCTGACTTTCCAATAACAGTAAGTAAATTAAAAAAAAATTCTTTTGGCCACACTAAAAAGATGCATGTGTTAAGCAAAAAACATACATCAAGCTTACACATACTTGGGTTGCTATAAAGATGGAACCTTACAATCAATCAAATCATTTGACTTACAATTTTTGAATTTTTTGTTGTTTAAAAGTCATACACAATCACTAGAAACTGCACTTTAGAACTACATTACAACTTGTGTCCTACAATGAAATTTAATATTTGATGTAGAAGAATTAAAGAATTAAGTTAGGAGTTCTTCAATCAATTTTTTTTCCCATTACCATCAGCACTCTCTTAACAAACTCCTCCTTCTCTTTGCATCATAATGCATCCCACACATTTGGAGGCTTGAAGTTTCCTTTTCTTTTTTAGTATTATTCAGTCATCTGCCAAGTCTGGTTTTCAACTTCATTCCATCCAACTGTCTACCGCGGTATCTCTGAGTCTCAGACTTACCTACAATACTTCATATGAAAGCATAAGCGTTGGCATTTTTCTTAGCTCCTAGTTTGTCATATTGTTCTGGCACAGGACACATAAATCTTGATCAATTAAACTAAAAAACATAGCTCCAGGGGCTGGCACTGTCGTGCTGTGGATAAGACCACCACCTGCAACACTGGCATCCCATATGGGCAATGGTTTGTGTCCTGGCTACTGTTTCTGATTCAGCTCCCTTTTCATGGCCTGGGAGAAGCAACACAATTTGGCTGTAATGCTTGCCACTCATGTGATAGACTGGAAGAAACTCCCAATTCCTGGAACCTGACTTCACCTGCTCTAGACCTGGCCTTTGTGACTATGCGGGGCATGAAGTTGCAGATTGAAGATCTGTTTCTCTCTCTCTCCTACTCTCTCAGTAACTCTTTCAAATAAGTAAATAAATCTTTAAAAAAAAAAACCTAACAAATGTACTATATGAATATATTTCTGTGATTTCTTATGGATCCATTCCCTTTATATTTCTGCTAGTTTACGTTACATTAGAATTTCAACCCTAATCACCTTCCATAACTGTAACCCAAAGCATCTTCGCTCTACACTTAGGAATACATCTTCAGAAAGCCCTACTCCAATTTCTCACTCCTGGTTCACAGTACTGAGGACTCACATGTATCCTCTGAAATATTATCATCAAAAGTATATGCCCCCAACTGACATTCTGTATTCTTTTTTTTTTTTTAGAAAAGATTCATTTATTTTTACTGAAAAGATAGATACACAGAGAGAAGAAGACACAGAAACAGAGAGCGAGGCACACACAGAGAAAAAAATCTTTTATTTGCTGGTTTATTCCCCAAGTGGCTGCCATAGCCAGAGCTGAGCCTATTCAAAGGCAGGAGCCAGAAAGCACTTCAGCGTCTCACACACAGGTTCAGGGTCCCAATGCATTGGGCCATCCTCTACTGCTTTCCCAGGCCACAAGCAGGAAGCTGGATGGAAGTGGAGCATCTGAGACACAAACCAGTGGCTATATGGGATCCTGGCACATACCAGATGAAAATTTAGGCACTGGGCTTCTGTGCTAGGCCCAACATTCTGTATTTCTATAACCCATTTCCAACAACGTAACTAGCTCTGTTCCCCCACACAACTTGCTATTCATTTGCTTAAAATAACTTAAATATATATATATATAGATATAGATATAGATACACACACACACACACACACACACACACACATATATATATATGTATATAAAATGTTTTAAATTTATTTGAAAGGCAGACTTGCAGAGAGGGGTTGGGTCAGAAATCTTTCTTTTGCTGGTTCGCTCTCCAAATGGCCTCAATGCCCGTGGCCGACACGTGAAAGGCAGGCACCAAGAGTTCCCTCCAGGTCTCCCACATAGTGGCTGGGTCGTGATTCCTTGAACCATCTTCTGCTACTTTTGCAGACATGAAAGGAGCAAGTGGGATTGGAATTCATGCAGCCAGGATAGAAACTGGTATTCATCGCAGATTCTGGCATTGTAGACAATGACTTAATCTGTTATGCCTCATTAGATATGTGATCTTTTTAAAAAGATTTTTATTTAACACCTAGAGCTAGAACTCCTAAGAACACAAATTTAACACTATCCAAAATAGATAAATCATACACACAAAATAAAAAAATGAAGCAACTTTGTCAGTATAAACCCAAAAATATAAAAAAGGAAGAATTTTATGCTCTGATTTCTCCAAATTGGTCTTTCTCATCTAATAACAACAAGTATCAAATCAAATGTAATTATCTTGAAAACTATTTTGTTCTGTAGAAGTTGGCACAGAATATGATTTCTTTTATGCAGAATATTTTTATTTTCAAATACTCTATAGTGCACACATTTCCATCATTTGCACTGAGCAGATTTCGCAGTCAGCTTCAGTCTATATGATAACTGTTAGGGAAATTGTGCAGTTATGCCTTCAGCATTTGTGTGTTGAATATTGCCCTGCAGGTTATGTTTTGTGAATTTTCTGTGCTACTGCTTCCTTACCCTCTTTCTTGTACCACTGATTCAAATGGGATAATTCAGACCACATCCAGATCATGTACAAACCCCAGAGATTTTGAAAGACCTTGATGACTTGAACATTTTCATTCATGAAATAACCTGTGGACTTGCCAAACGCTATTACACACCAGTGACACCTGTTCAAGAATGGGGAAACTTGCTTTTTAGAAGATTTCTTAAGGCATTGCTTTTCAAGGGATAATTAGGCTTGTGGAGAATGACCTTATCTCGCCAAGAAAAACCCAGACACAGAGTAATGGGCTGACCCAAAGTTGCCTCAGGGAGATAATAAGCCCTTACCAGTTATCAGCTTACAACATTGGCATCAGGTCAATCACCACTATATTTTCAAAAGACACAAGCACAGAATACAAGGAATGGGAGATTCTCAGTAACACAGCAAGATCTTTAAAATCAGGTAAATGACACCTGTAGAAATGGCATTTAATAGGCTAATCTATAAGTTAATCTTAAAATTATTATTCCTATATTTATTTATATATTGTATTATCCAGTAATTGATACTCAATTAGAAACAAAATCCTTTTTTGTTACTAATTCTGACTCTGGCATTATTTAACAACCCCAAAGTTTCACTCTGTTTAAGAGAAGATTAAAATTTTCTCTTGCCTGCCTGCTCTACGAAGAAAGATGGGATACTCTGGTTTGTTTCAGGAATGGCAAGAATTTCTTCCTTCTCTTCGAATTTTTGAGCATCTTACCCTAACCAACTGATAGAAATCCTAAACAGGATCATTTTAATAATTCCTAGTCATTTGCTTCTTGTCCACTTTCTTAAAGGCACCAGAATTTACATCGTTTCCAATAGAATGTAATTATACCCAGATGATCTTCATGGTTTAGCATTTACTTCCTAATATATGAAAAGAAAAATCTTACGACATCTTGTAATAAAAAAGTTCAAGTCTAAGACCACTGCCTATTCCAGCATTATATTTCAGAGTAAAGGATTGCACATGCGATTTATATTTTGTTTTCACAGCAACACCCAAGTCTTTTTCTTCCAAAGAAATTGAAACAGTACAATTATAATGACAATTAAATATTCTTATGAAAATGACTATATTTAGTATAGGCTGGTGTTCTGCATTAGTAAGCTAACATTTTGTACATAGGGAATAAAATTCAAATAATAAATGATGCTATAAATATATAGCCATAATTAAAACAATTGAAAACAATCATGAATGCAGCATTATAACACTTGTACCATGAATATCTTATATGAATAAATATATACTGAGGATAATATAGAATGACATTCAAGACCACATAAGTTAAATAATAATATAGTATATACAATTACATATTTTTGAAGCTCTTTCAAATCTCTATGGAGATTAAAGTGTCCTTCAATGTAATTAAGTTTTAGAAAGGCCAGACATACCCACAAGGAATATTAATGTAAAATATTTCAGTTCCAGGGTTTCTAGCTGATACACTGAGATTTTTTTTAAAAAATGTAATCCACAATAATTGTGTAAATAATTCTAGAAAAACAAACCAAAGAGGACAACTAAACAGATTCACAGAGATATCCCCCTACAACAAATTCCATTTGAGCCAAGCAGCAAAAATCTTGAAAGATTTAACATTGCACACGCACTATGCTGACAAGCTGAAACACCAGCACCAAATAGAATAGCTAAATAGCCTTTCCCTGAAGGATACCTTTTCATCACATCATAACTACCATAAAAGAACTACACCACTTGTATGCTTCTAAGAGGATTTCCACAAAAAAGAAAAAAGAAAAGAAAAGAAAAAGTATACACAGTAGAAAAAAAATCTTCAGTCATAAAATGAAATCTCATCACTTCTGGTATTTGAAAACCTCAACTTGCTTATGCTTTTTTTTCATGAAGTATCTTCTCTCTCTCGTTTATATTTCAATGCACAAAATATAGGGTAAAAAATTAAGTGCCATAAGACACAATGCATTTTTTGCTTGGCTTCCTGAATGCCTCCCTACTACTGGGATTTCACATGGAGATTTCAAAGTATCAAAAATTGTCCTCAAGTTGCTATACTGCTGGAGCCTTCTAACATCACCTAAACTCCGTAAACACTGATGTTTTCACCAAAGCCTGCTGCTGTCAGAGTGCTGCTGCATGGGACAGTCTTCACCAAGACTTAGGCAAACCTCATTCATCAACGTTCAGCTCTGGAGGAGCTGACACTTACTGTGAATCCTGCTCTTCAACTTACACACCAGTGTCTGTGGCGGGCCAATTCTATCATTGCCGATACAGCATCCCTCAGGCGAGGTCCAACCTTTCTCTCGAAGTGCACCCAGGGATTACTCTGACTTTCCCTAAATTCTCTCCTCTGCACAGTAAGAGCTAATCTTTCCTGTATGAAGCAGGAGATGGTGTTGCTATGACAACAGAGCACATTCTAGCAGTGGGACTACTGAGAGGAGCCTTCAAAGACTCAGCGAAACATGCACTCAGTTTTCCTCCAGGGCTATGGGCTCCTTCCTTTAGGATTTAATCCCCAACAAGTTTGCCACCAGTGTGTGTTGTTGATTATCTCTGTATTTTGCTGCAGGAAGATTACTAGAGGAGAACATCCTGAGAAGATCACAGAATTACTTAATCAAAGTGCCATTGTCAGTGATATTAAATTTCCAGGAGTAAATGCTCTTTCTTGCAGTTTTAAAACACTACCCCTACTTAAATTTTAAATTTAAAGCATTCTGCTTACTTTTTGTTTTCCTAAAATGACAATCATGCGTTAACAATGGCATTGTGGAGGAAAGGCTGCATTTTTTTTTGTTTGTATATCATCACCATTGTATCAACTTGAAGGTTAGCTACACAGTCATGCATACACTCACATACACACATATATACATACACATGCATTTTCTCTCTTTAGCATCAATGTCTGAATGAATCCTTGAGGTTTGTGACTGGGGGAGGGGATATGCTAACAAAAGCGAATCTCTGCAGCCACATTTTGCATACATTTATTAGCCTGAGGATAATCACAATAAGGCCTAATCATTTAGAAAAAATAATCACAAGTGGAATTTAAGTGCTTGTGTGCTGGCAGAAGAGATGCAGTGCTGGGCCGTACTGTAGGAGGGCAGATTTTATTGTCAGTTACCAAACCAGCAGCTACATATTTTAATGAATGCATATGCTGTAAAATATTTTAAGGAATTGATCATGCTTTTTAACAGTGCTATGCACTCTCTTGGACATTCACTGATAATAATATCATTCAAACATTTGTAGCAATGAAAGCAAAGACAGAAGGTGGGCTAAGTCTCCCCACAGTAGCACAGTTTCAACTTACTAAACCCTGGAGAGTCAGACTTTTGTCCTTGGAGTCCAAGGAAATCTCCTTTTTACTGCTTAATTCCCCCATTATCTTTTCCATGTTTTAATCCTTTGTCAGGAACAACTATGGCTATACAGAATCCTTACCCAATCACTGCAATTATTTTCCTTTGCGTTCGAAGTAATAAAATCTACATTATCTACATTATCTGAATCCACTCTCTCAGAGGGAAGACAACAGTTTCTGGATGCTTTTCTCATTAGAGGTGAGGATCTCTATTTTCCATTTTCTGTTGGTTAACTTGCAAAATCACTGGGCTATCTCTAGTTACTTTGGATTTACCTAATGCATTTATAAGGCTGTAAGATTAATTAGAAGCTCCATAAAGCACACAATACATGTGCTTACCTCTAGTACTTTCTATAAAACAATTTATAAAAAGTACTCATTGTGATTTACTTTTGATTTCCATCAGAGCAGAAATTCACAGTTACAGTTTTGGCTAATGGACACCTTAGTATGTATCTCCAGGATACATATGCACTGCAATATATACAGCTCATTTATTCTTTCATGATTCTCTTTCCAGAGCTCAAGAAAATGTATCTGCATAATTCAAAAAGTTATAGCACCTGTTTTCATTAGATTCATTATTATCTAATTAGTAAGAGCTTTTTTTTGAAAAAAAAGTTCACTGTCATCTTCAGCAAAACTGGATAAATGCCAAAACATGTAAACAACATATGGTTTCATTCCAAAAAGAACCAATCAGAATTATTTATTTCTCAAGAATTTCTTAGCTAAAAAAAAAAAAAGGGTTGAAGTAATTTCCTGCTCTAATAGGTAATGTTTACCATCTGCTATTCTTGAAGATGGACTACCTGGAAATCAATCAGATTATATATTTTCAGTTCCTGTGTTTCCAAGAAGACAACATTATTTATAAAAATGAGCTTATCAAGTAGGTCATGTTGAATGTGTCATAACTTGGATTTGAACTTTAAAAGTAATCTTAGTAATAACTAAGGCTATATGAATGCCAGAACTGGTTATTGTAAGAAGTTTGAGTTTTATAATTTTCTGCTATACATTGTCTTTATGAACTTTTTATTTTCAACATTTCAATCAGTATATCTGTAAATTACAATAAGATCTTGGGAAGAGGAAAAAATGGAGAAAAAGAAAGAGCATTTTTCTCAGATATATTTTGAGATGAATTCCAATGAGGTTCCAAAGAAAGAGAGAGGAAGGAAGAAGAGTTGGTCAAGAACAACATTACATGGGAGGGCTTGGAGATGCGGAGCTCAGACTATAAAGACAAAACCAAATTACCATCTCCGTGCACTTATTTGCTATTAAGATGAAAAAATAATAGTACTTAAAGGGCTTTTGTAATAATTCAGAATTCACATATAGAGTTTCTCAAAGTAGCATCTGATATAGAGAAATGCCTATGTAAATGTTAGGTATTGTTTAGGATCTTGAAGATAGGCTTAAATATTTTTTGTTTTTGTTTTCTCTGTGCGAAATGCAATATCTGCTTGAGAATACATATTCAATAGGTGAAGAGAACATTTTATTTTCATTTTATTTGTATGACTTTATAACCAGGAAATGAAAATAAGTATCAAAAAAATTCTGTAACATCAAAAGATGAGAATCAATACTTTAATATAGTTAATTAATATAGAATTCTAAAGTTCAGTAAATAAGTAAAAATTCATGATCTGAATGAAATAAATTTTGAAAGTGTCATCTTCTTAAATACAATTCTATTTTAAGGATTACTTACTGAATAATGGTTATAAGTATGATAAATATTATCTTGGATTATCAACAATAAATCTAGTTTTATAGGCAAGTGTGTTATTAGTTATTAGAAAATGTGTTCACACCTGCTTTAGTAGATGTTATGCATACTGGGATCCAAGACTTGGGTCACTGTGTCTGTTATCAGGGAGTTCACAATCTAAAAGAGGAACTGATCATTCATTTAACACACTTCTACAGGTCTGGCACTGTACTAGGGGCTAAGGATACAACAGCAAACCAGAGAAGTACAGGTTCTTGGGAATTTTGTCTCTCCCTGTTTGAGTGTGTCTGGCCATGGGGAGAGGGCTATGTGTTATATAACACGTGAATGCCTGAAAAGAAAATAAATCCCTAGTGAGGAGACGGACAAGCACTCAGGCTTTTAACACTCAAAATCCCAATTACTTGGACAACATTACAAACTGAGTGCTCTGGAGGGAATTTCGTCTACGCAGGGAGGGAGGTAAACACAAAATCACTGAACAAGCATGTAAATGCAGCAGCAGTGGAAAATACTAAAGTCTTTTTTAACTCAGTGTTTCCACTGAGAATAACCAGAAAAGTTATCTTTTTTAAAATGCATGTTTGAAATGTGTTTGCAGGTATCAGCTAAGGGACAAACAAGATTTGAATTCTCAAGACCGTTGAACAAAGGAAATCAGATAGATGTGAACCAACATTCTGCAAGCAGCCTGTTCCCCAAGGCAAATGTGATTCTGGTGTGAAGAGAGAAGGACCAAAAGTATGGGCATTTATTGCAAACAGGAAAAAAAAATAGTAGAATGTTTTCAAATAAATCTACTAACATGCAAGGAACACATGACTCTTTTGACTGAAAATGGTAACCAGGATGTATCAAGATTGGACATTTCCACTCCATTATTTGTCCTGCGACTTTTGCTTATTGTTAAGTTGCACAGAGCCAAAAGAAAAAGAATAAGCAGAAAATTGCTCCTAAAAACTAGAGCAGTGCTTCCTGTATTTCAGTTTAGATGTGGAAAGTCAGAGCGAAAGGGGGATTGGCAAGCAGCGCAGGGTCTCAGTTGGGATATCCAGTATGTTAGAACCTCACCTAGAACACAGATGGAGAAGGAAACTTACAAAAAGCAAGACTCAGCGCCAAGTAAACTCAATCCTGGATTTCATTCATGCAGCCTGTGCCTCCTTATCTGCCCTCTGGAGGATAACAGAGACTCTCTGAATCAGATATTATTTCCAAGCTTTCCCATTGTTTTTCATATATTTTTATCCATATAGTTTTTCATATATTTTTATCCATATAGTTTTTCAAAACATTACAAGACATAGCAAGAAAAACTATGACAAGATTAAAATATTATGGAAAAATAATGCAGGTATTAGAACCATTAGAAACAGATTTTACAATAATCAGGATCAGGTAAAGACTTCTTGGAAAAATCACCAAAATCACAGACAGTCAAAGCCAAAATAAACAAATGGGACTACATCAAACCAAGAAGCTCTGTACAAAAGGAAATGAGCAGCAAAGCAAGAAAGCAGCCAATCAACATAATGGGAGAAAATCTTTGCGCACTACACAGCTGATAGAGGACTAAGATTCCGGATTTAAAACGACTTCCAGAAATTCAACAACAGCAAAACAAAAACCCTAGTAAGAAATGGGTGAAGGAAATGAGCATATATTCTTCAAAAGAACAAATTCAAATGGCTAACAGACATATAAAAAATGATCAGCCTCCCTAGGTATTAGGGAAACACAAATGAAAGTCACACTAAGGTTCTACTTAGCTCTTGTTAGGATGGCCTGCATGTTGAAATCTATGAATGACACCTGCTGGCATGAGTGTGGGGAAAAAGATATCTTACTTCACTGCTGGGAATGCAAGCCAGTGCAGCCACCAGGGAAGTCAGTATGGAGAGTGCTCAGAAAACTGAAAATTGATCTACCATATGACCCAGCTGTCCCACTCCTGTAAATACATTCAAAGTAACATTTGCCTATGACAAAGCAGCCTATAACCTTATATTAAAAAAAGCAGAATTGATAATGGTGAAGACATGAAAACAACCCAAATGCCTGTCAAACAACGCATGAATAAAAGGAATGAAATTCTACCATTTGAAATAAAATGGCCCGGGCCCGGCGGCGAGGCCTAGCGGCTTAAGTCCTTGCCTTGAACACGCTGGGATCCCAGATGGGCGCCGGTTCTAATCCCGGCAGCCCCACTTCCCATCCAGCTCCCTGCTTGTGGCCTGGGAAAGCAGTTGAGGACGGCCCAAAGCTTCGGGACCCTAACCCGCATGGGAGACCCAGAAGAGGCTCCTGGTTCCCGGCTTCGGATCGTGCGCACCGGCCGTTGCGGCTCACTTGCGGAGTGAATCATCGGACGGAAGATCTTCCTCTCTTTCTCTCCTGTATATCTGACTTTGTAATAAAATAAATCTTTAAAAAAATAAATAAATAAAACGGCCCAACAGGAGAGCAATAGCTCAGTGAAATAAGCCAATCCCAAAAGTACAAATATTGTACGTTCTCTCTGACATCAGGCAACAGCCATGCAAAATGCAAAACAAGTAGATACATTGGTGAACAATCATACACATATATATGTGTGTGTGTATATAAATACACATATTCAGATGAACAAGTCAGATGAAAATGTGATGGTCAGAGTAAATACTGGAAGCAACTTGCATGCAGGTGACATGAATAAATGCTTTACTAAGTCATAAAATTGTTTTCAGATGATAAATACCTTGCATGATTTCAATCTCTTTATTTGCAGCTGAACATGAGATTTATTCCAAACAACATTTCATGTGTAGCTGAGAAGTGGTATTGTAATGCTCTGTCTATGTATGTTAGGAACAACCATTCTGTATTACTTAAACCCTCTTCCTGGCCTTTGGTTTGCTATGCTATTCATTACTGAATGTGGATTATGGAAGTCCCCGACTATCAGTGTTGCATTCCCAGGGACAGTTGGAGAAAAGTTTCCAGTGGGAATTCTACAAAAAGAAGAGAAATGCCGTAGAACAATGTAGGCAGTGCAAACATGCAGCAGAAGAAAGAATTCTAGAGCTAGAAGACAAATCCTTGAAAATATTTAAGTCATACAAATTAAAAAAAAAGTAAAATTCAAGATAATGGTTGGTATTTATGCAAGGTTACCAAACAACCAAACATCCATGTCTTAGGAATTCTTGAAGGCATGGAAAGACGGAATGGGTTCAATATAATAATGGCAGAAAACTTGCCTGCTTTGGAGAAAGAGACAGCAAATCACAAAAGTGCACAGAATACCTAAAAGGTGAGATTATAACAGACATTCAGAATACACATTCAAACTTTCAACAACAAAACATAGATGCTGATAGGCACAAGAGAAATGTCAGATCACCATCAGAGAATCCCCAATTAGACTAACAGCTGATTCCTCAACAGACACCGCAAAGGCTGGGAGAGAATGGAAATATTTGATACAAGACTGAAATCACAGAAACTGTCATGCAAAAAATCTGTATCCAGCAGAGTTCTCATTTACAAATTCAAGTGAAATATAGATCTTCCAAAGCAAATACTTTTTCTGCCTTACAAATGATTCTTTAGTATGTGTTACACACAGAAACAAAGAGTGACAGTCCACATTACTAAAGAATTTGAGAGCAGAATATCTAGTAATAAACAAAGGAAATCTAAAACAAACAACAGAAGTATTTACAGAAAAAATTCTAGGACAAAGTTTGTTACTTATCGATAGAAATATCTTGAATGTATACTGCCTAAATCCTTCAATTAATATATATAGAATCATGGGGCAGATTAAAATCCAAGTATTGACTGGCTTGCTGGCTATGAGAAACATACTTCATCAACAAAGACATGAACAGACTGCAAGTGAAAGGACAGAATAACATATTCCAGTGCTAACAGAAAGCACAATGACTAGGTTAACCATGGTAATTTCTGGTATTTAACAGACTTCAACACAAACACTGTCAAAAAGAGATGAACAGGGCATTATGTAAGGATTCAGGGAGAAATTCAGCAGCAAGACATGACTGTGGTAAACGTTTATACACCCAGTGCCAGGGTGCCTGGCTTCTTCAAATAAAATTAATGTATTTAAAGGGAAACAGACTGCAACACAATAGTAACGGGACACTTAAGTTAGTCATTAACTCAAGAAATTCTACAAACTACGTAAACACATTGAGACTGAATACTGCACACTAGCAAATAGTGGGTTATGGAAGATATCAAAGTAAATGATCTAACAATGCATCCCAAAGAACCTAGAAAAACAAAAAATCAAACACAAAGTCAGTAGCAGAAGAGCTAACCATTAGTCAGGGGAAAGAAATTAAAGTGCTACATCACTAACTCATCCATCCCAAAATGAAGGGAAAAGACTCAAATCAGTAAAACCAGACAAAGAGGAGATATTACAACAGACACCATAGGAAAAAAAATCACCGGGGAGATATATATATATATATATATATATACACACACATATATATGTATACACACACATACATATATATATACATATATACATATATACACATATATATATATACACACATATACATATATATACATATATATACATATACATACATACAAATTGGAAATTACAAGAGAAATGGATAGATTTCTGGATATATACAATCTACCAAAATTGAACCACAAAGGCATGGAAAACTCAAATATACCAATAACTAAAATGGAGATTGGAACATTCATAAAACCCTTCCAACAAAGAAAATCCCAAGACCAGATGGCTTAGCTGTGGAATTCTACTTTTAAAGAACTGATTTTCAAGTGTTTTCAATCTATTACAAACAATTGAGGATACTCCCAAACTCCTTCTGTGCGGCACCATTTAATTTCAGAAACAAATAATAGATGAAACAATGAAAGAGAGCTTTAAACCAAAAAACGCTGATGAATGTAGTATTCGAATGTCTCCAACAAAATACTATTAGAATATAGTTATTCTACAAAGTGGAATATATCCCTGGTATATGGGACTGTTTCAATATATAGAAATTAGAAAATGTGATACGCACACACACCACACTAACAAATTGAACAGTAAAACCAATATGGTTATCTGATGCAGTTAAAGCATTTAATGAAATATGACACCCTTTTATGATAAGAAAAAACCTTAAGAATATTCGATAAAAAAGAAACACTGATCAACATAATCAAGGCAATACACAGTAAAGCAACAATCAGCATCATATTGTACAGGGAAAATTTGGAAACATGTTCACTAAGACCTCAAACCAGAAAAGGTTGCCCACCTTCATCATTACTATTCCATGTAGTTCTTGCAGTTTTATCCATGTCTATTAAGCAAGGAAAAGAAGTGAAATAGGTATAAATTGGAAAGGTAGAAGTCAAGATAGCCCCACCTTAGATGACATAATTCTTTATATACAGAAACTAAAAAACAACTAAGAAACTATTGACATGAAATGCTCCATATTTTTCCTACATACTTATGCCTTTTGTAATAAGATCTTGTGATATAATTAATCAGCCATCCACAGAAGCTGATTGTATATTATCATCTAAGGTGATGCAATTCTCACACTAACCAGGAGTCCAGCTTCACATCAATTTTAATACACATATGCACAGACACACTCATGAACACAATTTTGCACCTGATTTGGTGCTTAAAAAACACCACAATACCGGGGGCGGGGAACCCTATAATGTCATTTGTTTTGTTTAGGTTTGTTTTTTTTTTTAAGATTTATATTATTCTTATTGCAGAGTCAGATGTGCAGAGAGGAGGAGAAACAGAGAGGAAGATCTTCCATCTGTTGATTCACTCCCCAAGCAGCCACAACGGCTGAAGCTGAGCCAATCTGAAGCCATTAGCTAGGAACCAAATCTGGGTCTCCCATGCAGGTGCAGGGTCCCATCCTCCACTGCTTTCCCAGGCCACAAGCAGGGAGCTGGATGGGAAGTGGAGCTGCCAGGATTAGAACTGGCAAACATATGCGATCCTGGTATATGCAAGGCGAGGAGGACTTAGCCACTAAGATACCATGCCAGGACCTTGTTTAGGCTTTTAAATTAAGCCTAGGAAAAAGACAAGACATTCTTTCCTTTGTATAGTTACCACTGTAATTACCTGACCAAGTCACACTCAAATATGTTTTATGCAATGAAAACAGAACAAAATTCCAAAAGTGTGGGAAAATGATCTTTCAATGAACATCTGCTCTTTTTCTGTATCAGTCTCTAAGACCAATTTTAATAGATGCTAGGAAGTCACATTTGGAAAACACAAGTTAGTGTTTATCTAAAAGCATTGGATGGTCAACAAATATGTAATGGATTAGGTTGGCTTGAATCTTTGAGAATAAAAATCATGTCTTCCACATCTCAACTCTAAACCTACGTTGCATGGAGACAGAAAATGGATGCAAGATACTGGTCATAATTATCAATACTAACCATCAAAACATAGAAATGATTAATGAATTTCTTTAGCCTTAAGACTCTGTGATTAGTCTGAATTCAACTGAAAAAAATAAGGTAGAACATAATTTCAGGACTTGCAAATGGCTTTTATGTCTATTCATTTCAACTATGAGAATTTCCCAATATCCCCATGAATACCACCTCTTTGCATGAATACCAACTTCCTATATGTAAGGCTGTAGTCAAAATGATACACACTTTTCTCTGTCTTGGTTCCTAGTTTTTTTTTCTGCTAGATAAAGTCCCCACCTCTCTAAGATTCTCTCTGTTTTCTTTCAAGTCAGAAGTGATATCCACTAGAAACACATCTGTATATTTACCACCTCAAGAAAAAAATGGAATTCCAATGCACCTACATCTACCAGGGACTTGTCTTATTATATTGTAAGTGTCATTAATAAAGTAACATTTCCTGACTGTGAAAAATTATATATTACAACTGTATATGTACATTTTGTCATAAAGCTTAGAATAAATACACTGAATCATTTTTAAAAGCCCTACTAGAATTTGAAAGACAAAAGCTAAAATATATGTGCTTAATAACTATATTATCTTTTTACCAATTTCTCTGCCTTCTTTTTCTGCCTAGCATGGAAAGTCCATCAGAACGCTCAATCATTCTCTCGCCTTTTTCTCACCCAATTTTTGGGTTGCACATAAAGGGTCTTTGTAAGATGCAGTTCACATTCTTTATTGAGTTCCCATCAACTTCACTTTTATTTCAAACATCATATCACACCAAAATAAGTGTTAGAAATCACCTGGTGTATTAATGGTAAACATGCAAGTTCATTAATACCTAGTATACATATGCCACATATTTGATTTATTTTTCTCAACTCAATAATAATTATTTTCATTTTATATAATACTAGGGTTTAAAGCCCTGGCTTAATTCTCCAGCCTTCTTTCCCAACATTAAGCTAAAAGTGTTTTACTTTACTCTCATGTTAAATCAACCTGCCATCTTCTTCTGTTATAATTCTCTGGCTAATCCTGACTTTTCTGTTAAGATCTAGCTCAGTATCTGCTGACTCTTAGAAGTCTCACCTGACTGTCTCTAGACTGACAGATGTTCTTGTCTACAGGGTACTTTTTGAAGGCTTCAACCACTATTTTCTGGGATCACTGGTTTCAAGTAATGTCCCTGAGAGACCTAAACATGCCATGGTCCTCCACTTATAAAATACCCTCTCTGTATCTGGACCCGTGTGGGATTTCATTTAACCAACAGGTTAGACATTTATCCTGTGTAGGTTCTGGACCTAAGTATTGAGAAATTCTGTTAATTCCTGCAGGTGAACGCAAGAACTAAGGCCAGGAGCAGTCCAGACCAGGTCAAGTTACAGTACCCAGTGGCATATGTGTGGGTCAGGTCTGGGGGTGGGCTAGGCTGAGCCAGTTCATAACACCTACTGGCAGATCTGAGAACCAGGATGGGGTGCAGGACAGGCCAGGTTGGGCAACAGCATCAGACAGTCCACATTAGGGCCAGGACTGGGAGCTGGCTATGCCGGGTTGGGCAGCAGCACTCACCAACATGAACTGGACCAGGAGGCAGACCTGGCTGGGCCAGGCTATAGCACCAGCCGCCAAATGCCGAGGTGAGATGGGCCATGCCAGACTGGGCTAAAGCACCCACCAGAACATGCGAGACCCAAGGTTGGAGGGGTGTGAGTTGATTAAAGGAGCTGTGAGGACTCCCCTAGCTGGTGAGCATGAGAGTTGGGACTGGGAATTGACCAGGCCAGGCAGGATACCAACACCTATTGGTCTACATGTGAACTGTAAGGTTAGGGGAGAATCAGGATGGACCAACTGACTGTGTCCACTGGTGCAGGCATGAGCCAGCATAAGGGCAGGCTGTTTGGGCCTTGCCACAGCATCAGCTGGCAAGTGCTAGGATTAGGGGCAAGTACTGTCGAATTAGAATGCAGAACCACCTGGAGAGTGCAAGATCTGGGACAGGGAGAGGGTCCTGCAGAGAAACTGTGGGCAGCTCTCTGTTGGGCTGTAACTCCCACTTGTGAACATGAGAACCAGGACAGTGGGAGGGCCTGGCTGTATAGACGGTGACACCGCTGGCGTGAGTGTGGGTTGGAGGATGAAGTTGGATGGAATTAGGCTTCAACTCCCAATGATGTGTACGAGAATTAAATGCAATGTGGGACAGACTGGACCTTCCACTGCACATGATGATAGGCACAGGAACGAGACATGCGGGTCGGCTCAGTGCAGGTTATTAGCGGCTGCTCTGACTGGGCTGCAGCTCCAATGGTGTACATAAGTATCAAGTGTATTGTGGGCAGGGTTGGGCTGGGTCACAGCATCCATCAGTTTGCATAAGAGATGGTGCTGGAGATAGATCTGACCCAGAATTTGCATCTACCAATGTGTGTGTAGGTTGATGTGGATGATAGAATGAGCCAGACCCCATACTGGCAGGCTCACACAGGAATTAGGTCTAGGATCACCTCAGATGAGATTTCTTTGAGGGTCTCCACAACTAAATAGCTGGGCTTTGAACTCCAACCATGGGAAGAATGGCAGGAACTGTGATCGGACAGTGGAGAACATGTGTCACAACTGGGCCTCCTCAGTGGCTTAGAAAGAGCAGTGGACGGCATACCCAGAGGCACATGGAGGATATGGCAGTCCATTGGAGTCTGCAGAGGACATATGGTACCATATAGAGGAAGGAAAGTAGAACAAATTGGTCAACCACTCCAGCAAACACTGACAGCAAACATCTGGGTGAATGGAGACTCTAAGGTGGACTATGTCAGCCAACGGACCACGGAAGGACTTCCTCATCGTTGGATTGGCGAGACGGACAATGTTTCAGAACTATCGAAACCACTTAGGCCCGGCAGCGTGGCCTAGCGGCTAAAGTCCTCGCCTTGAACGCCCCGGGATCCCATATGGGCGCCGGTTCTAATCCCAGCAGCCCCATTTCCCATCCAGCTCCCTGCTTGTGGCCTGGGAAAGCAGTCGAGGACGGCCCAATGCATTGGGACCCTGCACCAGCGTGGGAGACCTGGCAGAGGTTCCTGGTTCCCGGCATTGGATCGGCGCGCACCGGCCGTTGCGGCTCACTTGGGGAGTGATACATCGGATGGAAGATCTTCCTCTCTGTCTCTCCCCCTCTCTCTGTATATCTGACTTTGTAATAAAAATAAATAAATCTTAAAAAAAACCCACTTGAACAGAACCCTCAGAACATGCTTCACAATGAAGACCCTGGGATGACATCAGGTGGCTTTTTCCCATCCTTGGGTATTGAGGCAGATGGGAGGCTGGGTGTGGCTTCTCCCCTTATCTCCTCCCTTCTCCCAGATACAGAAAGAAGGAAAAGAAAATGTGGAAATAATGGTCTCATTATTTTCCCCTAGTCTTCAACCCTTCCCACCATAATCAATTATGTGGACATGATCAAAAATTGAAAAAAAAAAATCTTATTTCTCCTTATGCTCCTTGTGGTTTCTTGATTTATAAGTAAACGTAAGTCACTACTCCTGGAAAACCTATATGTAGATACCATGTGGAGAAGCCACACAAAGAGTAAGAGGCCCTAATATAGGAAGGGGACAAAAGGTCCTGTTGTCTTACTGTCCCAACATGTTAACTTAGATCCGTCTCCTGGCTTTGTTCCTCCGAAGCCTCAGGCATTGAGGAGGCCACATCCGACCTTCGAGGGCAGTCACATCCTCAGAAGACTTCAGGAACAGCCACATGAGGAACTGCAGATGCACGGATTAGCTAAGATATGTCAACAACACTATCACAGGAGATGTTAGACAGGTTTTTGTTTTAAACAGTTGTGCTCTGGCCTGGCACAGTAGCCTAGTGGCTAAATCCTTGCCTTGAATGTGCCAGGATCCCACACAGGTGCTGGTTCGTGTCTTTGCTGCCCACATCCAAATCAACTCACTAGGAAAGCAGTACAGGATGGTCCACAGCCTTGGGACCCTACACCCTTGTGGGACACCCAGAAGCTCCTGGCTCCTGGCTTCACATCAGCTAAGATACAGTCGTTGCAGCCACTTGGGGAGTCTATCAGCAGATGGAAGCTTTTTGTCTCTATAAATCTGCCTTTCCAACAAAAATAAATCAATCTATGCTCTGTGGGGTTTTTTTTTACATTTTTATTTTTTATTTACTGAACTCAACACATTTTATTTTTGCTTTTTACAAAACATTTTTATGAAGTGAGCAAACATTACGTCTTTCATGATATAGGTATAAGAGCACAGTGATACTTCCCAACCTACTCCCTCCTGCCTGTGTCCCCCCACCTGCCATCCTCATTCTTCCGTTTCATGCAACAGTAGAGCATTATCATGTCTTGTCTCCCCATCTCTGAACACCTTGAAAGTGAACCTGCATAACAGCCCCCTCACTAGCCACAATGCTTACACAATATTTTGTACCGAGTGGTTGTCAACCAATGTTCATGAATGAGTGAATGAACTTAATTACTCTCAATTTGAGCACAGAAAAACCCCAAACAACTACATTTTTATACTTTGAATTTTGAAGCAATTTTAACAGTACTGTTTTGCAGAATTGTGTACTTTATCATTCTGTATTGTTTAATCTATTTGTCGATCTATACCACACCACCTAAATTTCCACTCACTACCTTATTTTTCCACTGCTTTGACAGCTTGTTAAAATATCATATGCTACTAACGCGGGCCATTTATAATTTGTTTCTGTTACATTTCCTATTCCCCATTAACTATAATTGCTTGAAGAATCATGGAAGGATTGCTCATTCACTTATTTTCTTGGTTTGCTCTTTGATTTATCCAAGTTCCTGAAATTTTGACTAGTAATATCAGACACCTAATATTTGCTGGTTGATTTGAGTCATTATTTCTGGAAGAAATAATTTCTGGAATAATTATTTCTGGAATAAATAATGGAACAAATGAACACATCTGGGGGATAATACTGTGAAGAAAAGCAGACCTAAGAGAAGCTACACAATTAGTGTCCCTTGGGAAGGACTATGGAACAGATTTCAGAAGACTTGAAATCTGACTCCCGTGTGACTTAACAACTACTCCAGAAGGAAAGTCTGGCTGGGAATAAGATAATGCAAGTGACATGCCCTGACCTCCTCAGAATAAGTGCTATGCAAATGAAGAAAGCCTTCATTCCTGCTTACTGCATAACTTAGTTCAATTCACAAAGGCATCTGACTCCAGAAAATAGATTTTCACATTAACTTAAAGGAATGTGTGAGACTGATATGCGCTAAGTGGGTTGAATTTCATAGAGAAAGAAACCCTAAATTTAAAAACAAAATAACTTAAAGATTAACATATGCATTCCCTTCAATGTCCATAAGAGCATAATTAATAAATAAAATGAGGGCATTTGACCTAACAGTTAAGATACTGGTTAAAATGTCCACAGCCTATACACAGATATAGAACTCTGCTCTTGCTGCCTGCCTCCCATCAGTACAGCAATGGGGACAGCCCAAAGTAACCAGGCTCCTGCAACCCATCCAGGAAACTTCTGGTTCTGGTTCAGTGCCTCCAGAGACATTCTGAACAACTGGGGAGAGAACCAGAGGATGGGAGTCCTTGTTTGTTTCTCTCGCTCTGTCTCTCCATCACCCAATATGTTTATCTTTTTTCTGTTTCTCCTTGTGTATCTCTACAGCTGTCAAATTTTTAAAAATTATATGCATGTCTTTAGCGTAATTATTCATTAATAAGATGCTTCCTGAATTATTGTAGAACCAATAAATTTATTTCAGAAGTGCTCTTACACAGATGGTGGGCAAGAAAAATATAATGAGATAGAATTGTGACCATTCAAATCTCACTGACCTAAGTCTTTGGGAAGGGAAAAGCAAACTAACCTCTGTGGTTTTAACTTGCAACAGCTGGAGAGCTGGTTCTTTGGAAGGATGCCTTAGTCACGAGACAAACTCAAGTGATGGTAGCTGGGAGTTAAGACGTTCCCTTAAGTGTTAACATGTGATCTAACTTAATGCACTCTTCAACACACATCTCCAATACTTCTGGAATATTACTCCTGCGTTAATTACAAAGGTAGCTTAAGGGAGGGACAATGAATTTATTATTTCCTCATTTCTTTAGAAGCATACACAAATGACATAGCCAGTTTATAATAATACTCTTTCGTTTGTATTGTATTTTGAGTAATGATTTAGTAAAAATATTATAAATTCATTGAGGTAAAGGGATCATTTTGCATTCTTACAATATCTGGAAAAACTGAACTATCAGTAGTTAACATGATCAAATTTGCTACAATTTATAATTTTGTGATATTAGTAACCACATTTTTCTTTAATCATCTTTAATATATTAGCTAGACTGAAATGTGCCCAAAAAAGGAAATAAAGTCCACAAAGCTAAATCAAAGCAAAAAAAATAAAGATTAAGAATGATTCAAGTGAGGGGAGTGGCCAAGGAAGAAAATGAGAAATGAAATAAGAAATATCAAAAATATATTTTACTGAAACTAACAAGAAGATTGAGCTTACAGAACAAAAGATGAAAAGGAGTAAAAGTCCTGTAGAAGAGAGATAATGAGAAAATATAGTAATTTTAATAAGTCTTTTGGATAAAGAAATTTAGCACCAAATGTTGGATATTAGATCTCAATTAGGTACATGAGTCTAACATGAAGGGTGAGAAGAATGTAAATATAAATCTTTTCCTAAGAGTTTTACTGCCTTACATCAGCTAGAATATTGTAAGTTAGCCAAACAGGAATAGCCCCCTTTTCATAAATGTGGTGAAACTAGACAGGTAGTAACACTTGGTATTTCAGTTTCATTCCCTATTTGCTCCAGTTTGCATTTAGAAAGTGTCAAAAAAAAAGATCATTTGATTTTCAAAAGTCAGTAATAATAGATTCAGTTTCACCAACATATGATCACGTTTTTATAGTTCAGAATTAGGACAAGCAGGAGGTGGGGCACATCATGTCACAGAAGGAAGTCACTTGGACTTTGATACTAGCAAGTTGAAAACCACAGTGCCTATCACACATGAAATTAACTATATAAAGAGTGAAATGTTCTGGATGTTTGAATTAAAAGCAATTTGTAATCAGAAAGGTAGTTTACAAAAGTAGTTATACATTATTAAATTTGTAATGCAATTGCTATTTATCAAGAAGTATAAAGAGAATGTACTTATTGGTGCTAATTGCTTTCTATTGATACTGAAGCCTCCTTCTGCATAAGTGGGAAGAAGTATCTCACCTCTCAGCACTCATTCATTCTTTCATCATTCATATTTCTGTATGAAATACAGACAAAAAATGAAAATCTATTCCCAAACGGGGTGGAAAAGGAAAAGGAAAATCATAGCCACACCTTGAATTAGTCAACAGAGTGACCACATTAAAAGAAGCCAAGGTGAAAAAAAGGCAATCTTGACATCAACAGCCAATGTTTAAACACTCAGCCAAAAGTCTGAGCAATCACTCCCTTAAAAGGATTAGTGTGATCCTGCAATCCCATAATAAGTCATGTGATTCTTTCAGTTCCTATTACCCAAGTACTCAATAGTCTAGACTTCATCCATTAACTATTCCATGCCCATGTCACTTTATGATGTGGCTGAATGGTTCTGTTCCTAAAAAACTTATAATTATGAGATAAAAGAGCATCATATAAAGTCAAGCATAATCCACACAATATAACTGATACAATTCAATTTTTGAAACACAAAATACTCTTTCATAGATACAATATTATTTTCTTAAGTTTATTTATTTATTTGAAAGCCAGAATGACACAGTGAAAGAAGAGAGGAGAAAGTGTAGGGGAAAGCAGGAGAGGCAAAAGGGCAGAATAACAGGCAGGAGAAGGGAAAGGTAATTCTATTTACTAGTTCACTACCTAAATGCAAAATGGACAAGGTTAGACCAAAACCAAGAGCCTAGAATTGCATCTGAGACTCCCACAGAGGTGGCAGGAGGCAAAGATTTAAGCCATCATCCATCGCCTCCTCCAGGTGGATGAGGCTTGGGTGAGAAAAGGTGGATGAGAATTGGAGGCAAGACTCCATCCTAAGCACTCCAATATAAGATGCGGGTATTCTGCTTGGATCATAGGATTAACCCTCGACACTACAAGCCCTGCCCCAAGATGACCATTACTAAAGGACCAAATAAATACAGGGAAAATAAGAGGCGAACCAGTGGACTAAACAATTTCTCTTTCATTTATTTCTGTTCTAGGTTGAAATCTGAATGAAGCAAATGAATGACTAAAGAATGGTGAAGGCTCTAAATAACAAGGCATTTCCATTAACACCACATATATATATAACATTATTGTGATCACTCTCATTACTTTGTATGATTGTACAGAGTCCCAGGCTCCATGTCATTTTCATGCCTCTTACATGTTACAATATCACAAAAAGCTAAAACTCTATATAATTAGTTTAGAAGTTCACTTGTGAACGATCAGTAAAATTGCAAAATCTGACCTCCAACAGTTCAAAATAGGAAAGTTTTCTTAAGGACCACAGAGTAGAACACACATTATCCTGGTAAACTAGCATGCATCCTATGTCACTAAATATTCATTCTATGCCACCAAATACACCTAAATCATCGCTACTACAAAAACTTTCTTTTGATTTCGTAAATAAATAAATAAATAAACAATAGCAGTGTGCAACAGTGTAACAAACAAGAGTGTAATGGTGAATCGTGGCACATAAGACTCTTATTTACAGGAATATAAATCAATCATTGTATACATTTCTGCGGTGTGTCTATACATACCATTCATAGCTCCCCAGAACTGAATTCATTCAAGTCCTACAAATACTCTGAGAATACTATCTATTTGCTACTGAAAGGAGCTCATAATACTTCCACGGAATGCAAATGTCAAAAATCATGATTTTTATCCCCCGCTGTTTTTGAAAAAAAAAATTACTGCTTCTCTAAAACATATACAGTATTTACATTATAGAAAACAAGATCTTTAGGAATTCTGATGTTCTACAGAACCAACTCAAAAATACATGCTATATCCTTGAATAAAAAGAGCTATCCAAATAAGGATATGACTGCATTATTTAAAAGAGAAAGAAGTACAGTATAATTTAGAAACTAGCACAAAAATCTAGTTCAGTGCATTTTAAGATGTGTTAAGAGGGATACTAAATGCCTGAAAAAGAACACAGCCATTTACAGCTCAGTTTAGTCTCTATCAAATCCCCATTCATCTCATAAATCCATTTGTCTAAGTAAAACATTTAGTACTTACTAATTTTGTTTGGAAATTGAAGAGTTAAAATAAGACTTAATAAAAGTTTATTAACTATCATGTAAACTCATTTGTAACATTATTTCACTTCTATGCATTCCTCCTTAAATGTCCATAACAGTTTACATGATGTTAAACAATGCATCCTAAAATCTAGAGCTCAAAGCAGCAAAATAATAGCTATAAATTCATCTAATTTAGAAAATTTAACATATACCTCTTTATTTATTACAGTTACATGTAACACATTAATTCTTCACTGTAGATAATTTGTTCCTTCTTGAAAGGTATCAAAGCAGGTTATAAGAGATTTTTAAGATTTTATTAAATAAAATACAAAGTTAGTGTATCCTTAGATTATTGCAACTATAATTTTTATATTGTTTTCCCAATTATTTTAGTCTTTACTCATGAAGAAAATATCAGACAAAATTCTACGATTTTAAATAATATAAATTTGTTTCAAGAGAAAATATTTTGGAACCCATTAAAATATATGAAATTACATACATTACTTTTGCAACCTCAAGCTTTATTCATTTTATAGACCTGCAATACTTAAAAGCTGCAGGGAGTTGTTGGTTGAGAGTATTCATGTCAAATGAGCACTGAAATTTTCTGAAGCTATTATAAAAAATACTTTAATTCCATACATTTGAAAAGTGTTTTAACATTGACAAACATCATTGGAATATGAAGTCTAAATCTATATTACTTCTCTGCATGACAAACTTCAATCTTGGTTCAAGAAACTTGTGTTTTTATTTTCTTTTCGCTTTGTAATAATAATCCCAAACTCTAGCGTCGTCACATGACAGCATAATCTATTAGAGGCCTATATCCACAATGCCATGATACATTACATAGCAGAATGTTAAACTTGCAATTGTTACTAAAGAACTATTATACTGTGATAATATGGGGGAAATGGTGGCAAAAAAAAAATGGGGACGAAGGTGAGTAGAGGTAAGGAGAAATCCCTTTATCTACAAGCTGTATCATGTAAAATAATAATATCAACAAAGGCACCGAGCCATGGTAAAACAAACAAAAGCCTCTCAATCTTTTAGCTTGTGACAACATTCTACAGACATAGAACAACAAAATAAGAAAAATTCCCTTCCATCCTATTACATTTCATGGAGGGAGAAAGAAAAGAAAATATTAAATTTACTACATAGATAGTGGAGAAACATAAATATTTTAGATTAAAAAATAGAGCAGAGGAAATTATTGTGGATTAAACAGGACTTGGGTGCCCAATTGCACGTCAGTGTCTAACCTTTGAAAATGTACATTAAGGTTTCCTGGATTAAAGAGCAAAGGTTTATTCTAATTGTGGTGTCTGAGAAAAGCCAGTCTTTAGATCACTGTGCTCAGAGGCTATTTCTAGAGAGGCGGGTTGACTATTTCAGTGGAGTAACCTACCTTCTCCCTAAGCTTATGAGCCACTATATGAGGTTTCCTTCCCACCTATTTTACCATTGCCAGCCCCCATCAGACACAAGACTAATGAGGACACGGGATATGCACCATGAACTTGTAAAGTGAAAGCTGAAGTACATTTTTCCCCCAAGAAATTCCTCTCAGTATTTCAGTTAAAGTAATGAAAACCCCATAGACACAGAAGAGCATAGAGTTTTCAATTTAAGGAAATGGTCATTTAAGACTGCACTGGGGAGATGTCAAAGTAATATCTTTAAGGTCACAATGAGGTTAAAAAAAAAAAAAGAAATCAAATATTTTAGGCAACAGTGCCAACAGGAACAAAGCATCCTTAAACCAGCATATTTATTGCATGTTTTGGGGGCAGCAGGGAGGATATTACATTTATGCCATTTGAAGAAGCTTCAACTTTATACTGAGATGAACAACCAAAGACAAAAGTCATTTAATCATTTCAGTAGGTATAGATAAGACATTTGATAAAATTGAACATTCCTGGGCCTGGCGTGATAGCATGGTGGTTAAAGTCCTCGTCTTGCACCCGCCGGGATCCCATATAAGCACTGGTTCTAATCCCATCTAGCTCCCTGCCTGTAGCCTGGGAAAGCAGTTGAGGATGGCCCAAAGCCTTGGGACCCTGCACCCGCGTGGGAGACCTGGAAGGAGCTCCTGGCTCCTGGCTTTGGATGGGCTCAGCTCCAGCCATTGCAGCCACTTGGGGAGTGAACCATCAGATGGAAGATCTTCCTCTCTGTCTCCCCTCCTCTCTGTGTATCTGCCTTTCCAATAAAAATAAATAAATCTTTTAAAAAATTAACATTCCTCCATAGTAAAAACTAAGTAAAAGAGGTAGAGTGGGAACAATCTCAACTTAATAAAAGCAAAGATACTGCTAAAGAACTACACAAAATAAACAAATTCAAATAAAGTAAATTATAACTAGTCACGGATCATCAAAACAATTCTATGTGAAATTATAAGAAGCTAAATTGTGATTGCATATGTACAATTTTGATTGCTCTTGTTAGCAATCAGCAGCTAAACATTAACAACTTATAGAAAGAAAAACATCAACTAAGCAGAATGAAACAAATCTTTAAAAATTGTTGGATGCCAATTAAATAGGAAACATAAAAAAAGAAACACACTTATAAGTTGATTTTTGACAATATTTACAAAACCAATTTTAAGGAAAAAATTTATAGTAGGTTATCACTACTATAAAAAGGAGATACTAAAATTAGGAAGTACTGGTGACATCATTACAGATTCTACAGAGATTCAAAGAATAATAAAGTAATTTCTCGATGTTGGAAAGCAAGGAATTCAAGAAATGAGAATAAAGTGGAAATATTCCCTTATAGACACAATTGTAAGTAAATAAATAAAGATAAATAGCCCTTCTTTTCAAGTAGGAGAGCTAAAAAGAAATAGGAACAAGGAAAATACTCAAATAAAAACGGACACATATTTCTGTCAAGAAAGAAAGAGCAAGAAGGGTTATTAGCAAATACAGTTGTTATATGCTCATAATATTTACATGGAAAAAATAATGCAAAATTATTTTCTTAGACAAGAAACATGGTATAACTAAACTGGGAAGAAATGACATAAAAGATATGTTAGTAATCCATAGTTCCTCTGACACATAGTGTTCAAGGATTTAGCTTATAACATACAATGCAGCTTTTAGATAATAAATCCTGAGATCACAGATATCTTGTCTAAATTGTTTATTACTGAGGCCCCAGCATTGGACAAGCCTTGTTAAATGCTCCAATGTTAAGGATAGAGGGAATACCTTAAGCCCAGTATACGGTGCTTTCTTCAGCAGCACATATACTAAAACTGGAATGATGCAGAGATTAGCATGGTCCCTGTCCAAAAATGACACAAAAATTCATGAAGCATTTCATTTTTAAACTCCCTTTGTATAATTTCAATGTATATTCAAGGTAAATTTTTGAAAACTGCTGTTTTCATATGACATTTAAATTGGAATAAAGCTTAGTTAATAAAAAATAGTACACTAGAATTTTGAAACTTATGAAATACAGAAATACTAGGTAAAAATTCATCATCATTCATTACAGTATGTTGATCACATGATAATCATTTCTCTTCAGTTGAACACAAGGAAAAGATACTTAAATATGCACATGAAAAAATCAATTAACATATAGAGAAACTTCAATCAGACTCACTACTGATCTCTCGAGAAAATTCTACAGGCAAGAAGAGAATGGAGTGACATATTTTAGATTCTAAACACAAAAAATTGTCAGCCCAGAATAACTTACCCAGCAAAGCTTTCTATTGTCTTTGAAAATGAAATAAAATTCTTCCAAAGTAAAGGAAAGCTCAAAGAAGTTGCCTCTTCCAGACTTGCCCTACAAATGATACTTAAAGATGTTCTCTTAACAGAGAAAAGGAATAGTACCTACCAAAATCAAAGGTAAATGTGGAAAATACTGCAGTAACATGACACCAGATAATTAAGTCAAATAATGAACAATCCATTGCTAAAAGGACAGGACCAAATTACTACCTATCCATGTTACCCTGAATGTAAATGGCCTAAACTCATCAATTAAATGTCACAGATTACCAGACTGTATCAAAAACAAAACTCATCTATCTATTGCCTACAGGCGAGGCTGGCTACTCATCAGCAAATATATGCAGAAACTGAAAGCAAAAGGATGAAAAGAGATATTCCAGGAAAATGGAAAAGAAAAACGAGCTGGTGTAGCCATTCTTATATCAGATAATGTGAATTCTGATGTGAGAAACATTAAAAGTGATGAAAAAAGACACCACCTAATGATCAAAGGATCCAGTCAGTAGGAAGAGACCACCGTAATAGTCTCTTACGATGTTTTCCTTTTCATCTCTAATTTTACTTCGTTTTTAATCTCTTATTTTTTTGGCTAGCCGAGCTAAAAGTTTGTTTTGCTCATCTTCGTAAAAACGGTTTTCTTGTTGCAATTTATAGTTTTCTAGTTTCAATGCCATTTATTTTGTTGTGATTTCTATTATTTCTTGCTTCCCGCACATTTTTCTATTTTAATATGTCCTTGAGATACATTATTACATCATTTATTTGAGATATTTTGATTCTTTTGTAAGCAACAGAGGTTAAAATTGTCCCTTTCCATACTGTGCGTGCTATATATCATGGGTTTTGACATTGTTTCAGTTTTCATTCCTTCAAAATCCTTTTTTCCTTATTTCGTCATTGACATAGTTCATACAGTAGACTCATTTTCTTTAAGGTTTTGGATTTTCTTTTTCATTTCTTCAATGACACATTGGTCATTCAGTAGCAAATTTTTAACTTCCTGTTGTAATTTCTCTCTTTTTCTTCATGTTGTTGATTTTGTTTTATACATAGTAACTGTGCAATAAGACTATCATATCTAGATGTAAAGATATAATGGAGTATGCAGCTCTACTTACATATCAAAGATGGACTCCCAATGAAACTGTTATACATATTTTGAAAATATGATGCTGACTCTACCAATATCCATATCTACGATGTCAGGATATACTTAAATAGCAGAATGAAGGACTTAGTCTCTTCAACATATGCTACTGGAAAAAACTAACTATCCATATGCAGAAGTAAGAAGCAAGAACCCTACCTTTAGCCTTATAAAAAAAATCGGCTTTATATGGATCAAGGACCTAAACCCATACCCAGACATCATCAAATTACTAGAACAAAACAGAGAGCACTCTACAAGGCATAGTCATAGCATGGGCAAAGATGTCTTGGAAAAGACACTGAAAGCACGAACAATTGAAACCAAACTACATCAGAAAGAGAAATTTCTGTATAAGAGAGAGTTAAACAAAAAAAAAAGTAAGGAAGCAACCAACGAAATGGGAGAAAGTGTTTGCATTTAGCACAGCACAGAGAAGATCTATAAAGAGTTCCAGATTTTTCATAATAGAAAAGAAATAACCCTATTAAGAATTGGGCAAAGACATAAACAGGTATTTTTCAAAAGATGAAATTCAAAAGGATAATAGCCACATGACAAAAATGCTCAGTTTCTCTTGCTATTAGGAAAATACAAATAAAAAAATGACAGTGAGGTTCCACCTACTATTTGTGAGAATGGCCTACATACAGAAATCTGCAAACAATTGTTGGCGAGGGAAAATGCACCCTAATCTGTTGGTGGGAATGTAAACTAGTACAACCACTTTGCATGGCAGCATGGAGAGTGCTTAGGTAACTGAGAATTGATCTACCATATGACCTGCTTATCCCAAACTGGGAATATATCCAAAGGAATTGAAATCTGCATTTGAGAGAGTGACCTGCAACCGTACCTACAGCAGCACAAGTCACAATAATAAAGACATGGAATCAATCCAAATTTCCTTCAACAGAGGACTAGATAAAGAAACTGTGGTACATCTACCCAACTGAATACTCTCAGCCATAAAAAAGAATGAAGTCTTGTCATTTGCAGGAAATGGTCACACCTGGAAAAACATGCTGAGGAAAGTAAGCCAATCCCCAAAGGACAAATATCAGCTGCTCTGCTTGTTAGAAGCCAGCTAATATGGAAGGTTCCATGTATATATATATGGTATGATGCATATATACATGCATGGTAACATGTGGATATGAGTGTGTGTGATTGCTTAAATGTGTATATATATGTATATATAATTATATATTTCTGTGTATATATACAAATAAATATGCACACATAAATATGTATATATTTATATATATTAACTGTTCAAGTAAGTCTAGCATACTGGGAAAGTAAAGGTACCAGGCAAATATATCTCTCTATATAATAATACTAGGTTTTCTACTTTTTTGGTATTTATCATGTCAGGATGTTATAAAGTTAAACTTCTAACTGGTTCTAAGGGATGGTACTATGGTGATAATATGGTGAGGGGCAAGGCAGAATGGGAAATGAGGAGGAAGGAAGAAGAGGGGTATGCATGAACCCCTACATCTATAAAAACATATCATGGAAAAGTGATAATGATAAAAAAATATTTTAAGAGAAAAATAAAGCCATATAAGAAAGTTATCCTATATAGGGCAAACAACAATAATCTAACAACATGTGACAAAAAGTTTACTGATTAAACGGACTGAGGTAGAATATGTTTAGAGATGAAAATATTCTTGACAGTTCACATTAATGTTCCAAATGACACAGTGTTATTCTAATTTAGGCTGTTTTATTTTTTATTGCAAGTACATTCATAACTATTTTGGCTAATGCAGAAAAAAATTCCCAGAATGCTGGGAAAAAATATGCATGTCCCCTCTCCTTTTTTTAACAACTTGACACCATAATTTCAATTTTACTTTTCATCTTGGTAAGAGGATGAGGCCTGGTTGAATTAAATATGAAAGTGAAAAAGTGTCATTTCTACCAAACTTTGCAACCAGACTCTTCAAGCTATTGTAGATGTAGGAGACTTATCAGATTACAAGTCACTAAACCTTTTCAAATATCACCTTAAACAACCTAGACTGATATCCTCCTAAGCACCGGAGTTCAGAGTTCAAAGATGGGTTCCTTAACTCACACACATTCATTATATCCTTCACATAGAAAAATGTGAAGTGGCAAAAACATTTATTAGCACAAAAATATTTAATATTCCCATTGATCTTAAACCAAATATTTTATATATTTTGATAAATAGAAACATTAATTCAAATAAGACAGAAAGCACATATTTTTATCAACAAAACTGACTATGAAAGTTCTGTCACAGAGGGATAATTTGATCACCCTGTTTGGATCAGCACTGGACTGCCACATGGCACTTCATAATATATATACAACTGCTGTTGAAAAATTTCTTAAAAATAACTGGAAAAAGTTTACTACTTCATAAGTCTTTGAATGATGAATTCTCTGCTAATATTTGATCTCACTGCCCACAGACAAATTACCTGGATGTTTAGTCACACATTGGCATAAAAATGTCTATAATTAGGCAATAAATTTTTGCTTTGGAATCAAATGCAATTTATATATTCCTCTTAATAAGAAGCAAAGCAGATTTATTTCCTAATTATGTTGCTTTAAATGTATATTTATGCATACATAAATCAATACAAACATGTATGAGTGCATACATATATGCAATTTTGCATATATTTCAGTAAAGTACCAATGCCCAATAGCAACTTACAAACTCCATTTTCCTTAAAATGAAGTCATGGCACAGTAACTGAACAAAGTAGGGAAAAAGCAAACATAAATTATTCTATATTCTTAATATTAAATGGAATTAATTTCCTCTGAATAAGATGCATGCACAAAGAAGGAAAATTTTAATTCCAGATAAAATCACTAATTTAAAATAATTACAGCATGGAAGACATTGGCATATATTGGATATCAGTAGACCTCTAGTGGATATTGAAGTAATTTCATTATTTTCCTTTATTATTTCAGTTTAGAATAAAAAGCAGCTAAGTGTTCCAGGATATTACTTACCCTGTCATTTTATAAATGGTAGTTATTCATACATTTAAGAAAAACAAAAACAAAAGACCAGTTTCCTGAGTTGACCACAAAATATCCAATAAAATGATTTTTTTTTTACATCAAAAAAAATTCTTTGCAGGGGTTAATGTGCAGCACATTAAATCACCGCGTGTGACACTGTTTTCCCTTACTGGATTGTGCATTCAAGTTCTGATCTTTCACTTTTTTAAAAAAGATTTATTTATTTTTATTGGAAAGGCAGACACACAGAGAGGAGGAGAGACAGAGAGGAAGATCTTCCATCTGATGATTCACTCCCCAAGTGAGCACAACGGCTAAGCTGAGCTGATTCGAAGCCAGGAGCCTGGAACTTCTTCCGAGTCTCCCACAGGGGTGCAGGGTCCCATCCTAGACTGCTTTCCCAGGTCATAAGCAGGGAGCTGGATGGGAAGTGGGGCAGCCAGGATTAGAACCTGACGCGTGCAAGATGAGGGCTTTAGCCACTAGGCCACTGCACCGGGCCCTGATCTTCCACTTCTGACACAGTCCCTGCTGATGCACCTCCAAGAGCAGAGGGAGATTCTGCAAACACTTGGGTCTGTACTATCATGTGGAAGACCTGGATGGTCTACTTTCAGTTGTGCCCAGTTCAGGCTACTGCAGCCTTTGAAGACTGAGCCAGCAAATAAATCTCCCTCACTCTCTCTCTCTCTCTCTCTCCATCTCCATCTCTATATCTGTCTCTATTTAATTACAGGATATTAAAGCCTTGGTTTTAATGCTTTAATTTAAAAGTATCTAATTACACCCTCAAAACCAACATATATATATATATATATATATATATATATATATATATATACACACACACACACACACACACATATTTTTTTAACCAGGCCTGGACTGAGGACAGTTCATTTGGAAAGGCTTAGAATCAGCATGAAGGAAATGTGAACAGAAAAAAAAAAATGAAAAAACCAGTCATACATCCACACATTACAAAAGATTACCCGTTGTACCTTAAAAATACACAAAACACTAGGCCTTGTGCACCTGCTGTATGTAGCTTCTACCTGTGGTTCCCTTGATAACTCGGTCACCAGTAAACTGTCACTCATCCTCTGCCGGAAACATTGCCAGCTCTATCACTCTCACTTTATAACTGCTCACCTGGATGCTCTCTCATGAGGCTCTTTACCCTCACAGTTTTGTGTACTATAACCAGAGACAACTGATTTTCCTACTTGGCAACATAAATAGTGCACGCTCCTTTGCTTTTTTGGAATACTGCTGACTTCTCAGCAATCCATAAAAGTATCACACATCGTGGATAGTTTGTTGTAAATGACTATTGTCTTGTTGGTTCCTATAGCAGTCTCTACAGAACTAGCAAGTCAAACATTTACCCCGAATCGGACATGGAGGGCCTGTAAACTAACACATGCGAAAAGGCCATCAAGCCATAGAAATGATGTCATAGAACTGGAATCTAGGGAAAGCGTGATGACGGAGCAGAATAAATCACTACCAGAGACACCAGCATCCCGGCTGGGTGCCGCTGTGAGTCCTGGGTGCTCCAGTTTAGATCTCACTTCCTGCGAATGTGCTCGGGAAGAAGATAACCCAAATGGTAGGGCCACTGCACCTGTTCTAGAACTCTCACTTTGGCCTGGGCCAGCTTGTTGAGAGGTTTCAGAAGTGTATCAGTGGGTAGAAGATTACTGGCTCTCCATTTCTCCCTCTTTGTAACTCTGCTTTTCAAATAAATAATAAATAAATAAATCTTTTTTTAAAAACCTGGAATCTGAACTTTTGTTGTGTGAAACTTGTCTATCATGTCTTTGTCCCTTATCATCTTTAATAACAACTTGATCTGCTTTACAAAAAGCAGCTTCTTAAACTCTTGCTTGACAAGATAAATTGTTGCTTTTAGTAGCAAAATGCAGCATGGTTTACCGGAAACAGTACAAAAATAAATTAATTCATTTTGATATTGGAATAATATGACTATTTTGATTGATAAACTACATGACAATCATAATATCATCTTCATAAGATAAGAACTCTTATCCAAAGAGACATGATGAAATATTTAGTATGTCTGAAGTTTTTTATACAATTTTCCACACCCAGAATAACATTATGTAGTTTCTTTATAAACAGGTAAAAAATGGCTCTTTTATCTACAGATGCAAATACAGGGGTTAGTTTATTTACAAACTAGCCAACTAATAAGTCCTACAAAACAGGTAGCGGAACAAAGCATTCGTAACTGATAGAGACAAAAGGGGAGAAAAACCCCTAATAAACGATTCTACTAACCTCCCAACTCCCAAATATGAATTCTCAAAGCCACAGCGATATCGCAGAAGCACTAAGGAACTGTTTGTTCTATTCACAAGCTCAGGAAATTTCAACTTATCCCCCTGAAAGGCTTCTTTCGAAGTTGGTAGTTTCATTTTTGAAAGCTTGCTTATTTTTGGTAGGACTGAACATCCCATTATTATATAAGACTACTTAATGGTAACCTGAAGAATTTCTATTTTATGCCACTGTAACATTCTTTTGAAAACATTTTAATAAAAATGACCGTTACAGTTGCATAAAGTATGTCATTAAGATATGTAACATGATTGATATTTTAAAATAGACTATTCATCTGAGTGCTTTATATAGAAAAATGGTGTTCTTTATTATAAAAGCATACATTTTATTGTTTTTAGCACAAAGCAAAGCTAAAATGTTATAAAATAAGAGGCTATGTTATAAGATAAAACAAATCAATATGGCATGAGTGGATGATCATGAATGAAAAGTGCTTTTCTTTTCCTTCAACCAAAGTTTGGTCATATTCTTTAGAATAAAGCACAGTAAAATGAAATAAGAAGATTCAAAGTAATGAATGCATTAAAGGTGGCCAGTGACATTTTCTTATTGTCCTTTCCTCAGGAGGGAAGAACAGAGGGAATGAAAGAACTTGTTAAATGTCAATTACAGATAAAGGGAAATATGAATTTCAATCACTAGGCAATTACTGCCAAGAGATAGTATTGAAATAAACAGAATTCAAATTTCTTCTCTTCAAAAGCTACATAGAACTAACAGAGTTCAATGACTTAGAAAGTGTGTATTTTCTTTACAGCAATTTAAAAAAGGGGGGATGCCAATATTAAAAAGCAAGCTATGGAAAAATATCCATAAGTTGTTTTATGGACAGATTAAAAGCAAAGGTCATATAAAACGGGACCCATAAAATGATTGTTGCTGATAAAATAAGACCATGGTGAGCTGACTGAGGCCATATGAAATAAAACAATGTAGTTGTTAAGCAGGCACAGGCTACAGAATGAACAACTGCAACTGTTCCAGAGGTGGGCTTCTGGCAACTTAGAGACTCATGTTTGAAGCCATGAGTTAGAGAACCAGATGGTGGTACTCTAATTCTTTATATTTTATATAGTGACTGTGATTAAACAAGTTTGCTGGGTTTTTTTTTAGGAATACTATGGAAATTCATAAAACTAATTCAAATTCTGCCTGGCATTTAGATACCCCAAAATACAATTTCACATTATCACATGTTTTCACTTTCCATTAGAAATCTCCATTTAAAATAATTTGGTTTAGATGGTTGAAACAGATAAGAATTAAGACATTTTTCAATGATTCCAGAATTACTAACAAGTAGTTTTGATAAACAAACTTGTGCATTTGTTGACATGTGACAGACTAAACATGCACTAACAACAGGAACTGATATAGGTATTATAGGTAATAATTCCTCTGACTCTACAATGCTTATCTGATTTATCCTGATTGCTCTAACACAGATTTGAAAAGAGACAGAGATAAGCTCTGATAACTTGCACTTTCTATTCTGTATGGGGCTAAGGATTATTCTCTAAGAAGTTATCACAATATTTCACTGGAGAATGCTAGTAAAATCAATGCTCAGTATAAGAGAGAATCTCAATGATGCTGTTCAACTTCCAAAAGCATCAAAACTTCCAAAGCACGTAAAGACATATAAGGTTGCTAAAGATGTAATATTGTTGCTATGGAAGAAAATTATTTAAAAAACTCATTAGTACTTCAAGACAAATTAAAGGAAAACAACTTTAAAAAACAAACAAAAACCCCAACCATTACTGAAACAAAGCATATTTGCTCTCAATCTCTGTCTCTCTCTTATCTCTCTCTCTCTATCTCTGTCTCTGTCTCTCTCTCTCTCTCACACACACATTTCAGACACAGAGGCATACATACCCGCATAGATACATCCAAGATAGAATAATGCATATTTTTGTGTTGTATATAATATTCAAAACTCTTAAAGAAAATATCACATATACTGTTTAAAACCTTCCAAAAAAGATGGGATAAGGGCTCAACGGGTAATTCTCTACCTCCAGGTGCTGGCATCCCATATTGGCACTGGTGTGTGTCCTGGCTTCTCTGCTTCCCATCCAGTTCCCCCTGCTTGTGGCCTGGAAAATCAATAGAGGATAGCCCAAAGCCTTTAGGACCCCATACCCACAAGGGAGACGCTAAAGAAGTTCTATGCTCCTAATCTCGTCTCAGATCTGGCCATGGCCTTCATTTGGGGAGTGAACCAATAGACAGAAGATCTTTTCTTTTGTCTTTCCTTCTCTCTGTAAACCTTCCTTTCCAATGAAAATAAAATAAAACCATTAAAAAGTACTATGTCTCAAATTAAAAGAAAAGATGGGACAATGGGTAAAGGTTCATATGAATAATGAAGATGAAAAAGAAGGAAGCATTCATTTAAGCATTTCTACAGTATTCACAATTTACTTCATTCCTTTTTTTTTAAACCAAAGGCAAGAAGAGTGCCAAGAAAAAGAAGGCAGAGAAAAATTCTGGGTAACTCCCGCAAATGAGGACCACAGACAGAAACTGCAAAGTATCATCCTTCAGGAACTGCCCTGTCCTTTACATATTCTTCCCATGTGTGCTTTGGAATTAAGATGGTTCTTTAAGAGGAGGGGATGTTGCTGTGACAGGGTGGGGTGTCTTCATGATTCTTTAATGCCTTCTGATAGTCTAAGAAAACGTGACACCAGCTAAAAGACATATAGAAAGTGAGACAACTGTACATGCTGCAAGCCAAGAAAAGAAACTCTAAAAGTACCAACACTCGGAGTGTATTGGTGCTTGATGGACGTTTAGACTGTTTACGGCTCTCATTTACAAATACAGAATTAGTTGCCCCCAAATTAAAAACTATTTCTTCAATTCATCACCAAAACAAGTCACGGGCAGAAGTGGCATGAGATACTGGGCCTGGAAATCTACAGCTGAGAGGGTTTTATTTTCACACTACTTTAATGAATTTACATCAAGAGCTCAAAAATCCAATATTGTTTCATTGCCCCTGAGTAAATCTGAGAGGGACACACAGCACAGGTATCACAAGCCCCAGAGGAAGATAGAAAATAGGACACTGATCCATGAATACGGAAGGCAACTTCTTGCCATCGATGGCAAGAAAAAATTAGTCAAGCAGTTGAGTCAGCGTCCCCTCAGCCACAAGAAACAGTGAAGAATGCTATTTAATTATTTTAAATTATTATTTTACTCACAATGTATGCATTCTCTTACTCCACAATGAGCATAGCACTTGCCTGCAAAGTGAGTGTGCAAAGATGTATGAGATACACCTTACTTCTTGAACCCCTGGCACTCTCCATCAAGTACAAAGATGAGACGGATAAGAAAACAAACGACTAGAAATACGTAGTAAATATAATGAAATGATCTCTGAATCTCTTTCTTCAGTACCCTCCAGACATTCTTCCTCTTATTAATTCTTCATGTATCATATCTGTGGAGCTAGTAAATAAAGATTTCACAGTCAATCCAGTTCTGTGTTGTAGCTGAGTTTTTTGTCTGCACAGTTGTCACACAACACCAGCATCAGAGCCACTCTCAACGCTGACTCTACTGAAGTGTTGAATGGCTTAACGACCACAGCTACTTCTTTAAATTTATCACCAACTGACCCTTACCAGCACAAGAAAGTAGAGCAGAAATGCAGCCTGGTATTGACTTTACAGTAAACATTTGTGAAGGCTTACCAAGTGAGAATAAAACCCAGAAAACAAAATTTAGAAAGACAGGCAATTCAGAGGACCTAAAATTCAGATGATTCTATATATGACCGAGTATATGAATGGACAGGTCTAAAGTTTATTTGAATAAATGCACTAAAGATATACATTTTCAAACATTTCTTTAGAACCACATGGTTTCCTAAGACTGTTTATGCTTTAACAGATAGACACACTTCAATATTTGAGGACTTAAAAAACGTCTAATATCCGCTGCTCGGTTCTAGCAGTTTGTCATCTCCTGAGGGTGCTGAATTGGACTCAGCAGTGTTGGCTTCATGCAATCATTCACGGACCAGCAAATACTGTTATGAAGATAATGACGAACCACAAGAGCAATACTTCACCACAAAACACTAACCCAGAAGCAAAATTTTAAATTAATCTGACATCTTTCACTGATCTGATTAGATTCTCCAAGGCAATGCTGGAGCTCAGCCAACTTCTAGCCTTGCAGAGGACCAGGAACTGGCGCAGACAGACCTGGTCTGGGTGGTGTGACAAGCTTCATTCCATATAAGCTAGGTCTGTAAACAAGCATTCATCTATATCTATATAAATTCACTTGTGTCATGAAAGTGCCAAAAGGTAAAATTTTAACTTGAGAAATGTAGAGCAAATATGCAAATGATATAACCTCAAATGCACAAAGAAAATAATATTCCCTGCTGAAACCTTTTAAAAAAGGAATAAGTAAGCAGCTCTTCAGTCAAACCCATAGGATGCTTTAAGGTGTAAGTTCAATGGCTCGTTCTTCTGCTTTTGGAAACAAAGAATTGTTGCTTAAAAGCAATATAAAATTTGCACATACATGCACAAAGCACCACTATAACAATCATATTTTAAAAATCTAAATTTCCTTCAATTCATAGTAGCATTGGTTCTAATTACCTGGTTTCTTTATGTGGCTTATAAATGGAGTTTTTATTTATGAAAATAATGGTGTAATTGCTAACAGTCAGGTTGCCACAAAGAGCATTATCTAAAAGCTTCATCAGTCAACTGATCTGACTCAGAATAATTAACTAATACATCCTTATAAATGATTTTTTAAAACTTTACAATACAGTTCCAAAAGCTCTGGGATTGCCTGTCCGCATCCCTAACACCCATATTCTCACCCACTGATTTCCCCTCTAGTATTACAGTGGGTGGTCCTTCATGAACAGTCATAAATCCATCATTCCACGATTGAAGTGTTTCCCGATATTGGAAGCATGGACCATGTCACAGTCCAGCACTCCACTGTCAAGATATGCATTCTGTTGAGTTTCATGTTGATTGTACATTTTCTGTTTTTCTCCCTGTTGTAGATTGTGTTTTTGGTTCTGTATAATAGAATATATTTGAGAATATTTGAGAACTATTTGAGAATCAATGTGATCTTGAAATATTCTGTTGTAGCTGCATGATAACAGTTTTAATAACTTTTCTGTATGCAGAATTTCTTAGGTACTAGAAACTGTTAAAAGTAAACAAACTCACCAACTAAATAAAAAGGCTTCCACAGGACAACATAATCTCACTAGGGAATTTGGGTTTTGGCCTGGAAAACATTTTAATAGTTTTTCTAATTAAAACTCATCATCATAAAATATTAACCACCAAATTTAATTTCCTACTAAGAATACTGTTTTACATCATTTTTATTAAAAACATGTTTTATTCGATTTTCCAACTAAATTAAATGGTGAATAAGACCTGCTTTTGTGGCTGGTTTACGTGCTTTAATAACTATACGAGACTATGCTATTCAGATAAATTAGATGCAATTTTCACAGGAGTCTATTTTGCTAAAATGTTATTCATATATACATGGAGCAGTAAAAAATGATTGCATATGCATTTGTGTGTGTGTTTAAATTCATTCAGTTTGTTTAATGTTCATAAAGTTGACTGAACATTTGTTAGACTAGATGTGTTTTTCTAAAAACTTCTTCAAAATTACCATCCATAGTAATTGTCAAAATTAAGAAACAAAAGCTAATTCAGACTTAGCATTCTAATCCCCGATCCAGACAGCCTAGCCACATCATTTGAACATGAACCACATCCAAATTATTTAGCGCTCTTTAAGATTGTTGATATCTTGACAGTCCAGAACAATTACAGCAAATACGAGAAGGTGGTGGTAAAGACACAAGTATCTTTTAAAATGTGACGTCCACCATTGCCTCTCACACTTCCTTCCTGCATGACTGTTTAAGTCAGCACGGTGCAGGTATGGCTCAGGCATCTGTGTAGTTTGTAAAAGTAAACTCCCTAGCTACACTTACGCTTCAATCCAGTATATAAGAAGGGATAGAAGAAAAACTGAAACTCCTACAACCATCTTTCTTTGAGCACTTATTTATACGACAGCTACATGGCTTTTCAAATTTTCACGTTTCCTTTCAACATAGGACTATACTCCTTTTAATATCTCAAGAGAAACACATCCACATTTAAAAACCAGTTTTTATGTCCTTCATGTTCTCAGTTAAGTGATTTTTATATCTGGAACTACCAGACTGAAACCATGAAAAACGGTAATTTCGTGTGGTTTAAGCTAATATTCCATGGAACTTATTCTAGGAAATAATACATACTTGTTTACTGAATAATGAAACTTTGGGCCTCCCACAACTTACTCCAGTAAATTACTCTGGTAAATTACATTTTAGCCCTGGTCAAAGTAAGTTACATTTTAAAATTACAGCCCTGGTCCTGGCACGGTAGCCTAGTAGCTAACCTTTGCCTTGCTTGGAGGATAGCATTTCCCTTCCTCTCTGTTTTTCCAAAATACATGATATGAATGTATCTCCCTTCGTATTTTATGAATGCATCACAATTCTTCTACAACTACAAACAAAATATGATTTTTTTACTTTCAACTTTATATTATGCCAAATAAGTACATTACTATTTATACCGGTCTACGTTCAAATTATTGGGAAAAACATTTCATTGAAATCACAATATTTTACTTAAATTTCTAAATAATAATGTCTCAAAATAGTCATCTGACACTAAATTAAATATAAAATTTTAAATTATTTCAGAATTTTGTGTTGCTAAGATTTTGCATATAACTGGAGTTTAAGGCAACTACGAAACTAGGAATTCCACTTAAAATTTTCATTAAAAAATCTATACATAAAAAGATTTCCTTAAATCTTCAGACACATCAACTTTATTGCTACAAAAAAGTTAACTACCCTATCAAAATAAGATAATTGTTGAGTTCTACATCAATATATTATCCCAAAATCTACACTAATATGTTAGTCACCCATTTTATGAGACTATTTAAATTTTACATTAATCAAAATGAAATAAAATTGATCTTAGAGTAGTTCCTTAGTTATATTAAAGATATTGCAGCTACAAACCATGTTGCACAGTATAATTACGGAATATTTCCAGCAGTGCAGAAAATAGCATCAGAAAAATTTTCCCAACCTCCATTTGAAAATGCCTCCCCATGGTGTCTCTAATTTTTGTTCTATTGGGTTCTTTCCCTGTATACATCTAGATCAGTAGTTCTCATCTTAGAGTGTTCTCCCCACTCCAACAAGGGGAAATTTGTACAAAATTGGAGACATTTTTCTTTGTCAAAATTGGAGGTGGGGTACACTATTATGTAGTAGTCTGAGGCCGCTTATCTGCTACACATTCTTCAACACACAGTCACCTCCCTCCACATGGATTTCTGTGTCAATGACTAGTGCCTGGACTGAGAAACCCTCATCCATACTACTCCATTATCAGCTGCATAAGTGCTAACCTCTGTGCCATTCCTAAATATTAATATACCCCACTCCCAAGAAAACCATACACCCACAGTCAGCCTAAATCTAGTTCCCTGAACTCTCACAAAGATGACAAACACAGAAACAAATGAGAAGTTTCACTGTTTTAAATTCTTATTTTTATAGGATTATTCCCCTATAGTTTAGATACACTGTAACCAAAACAGATGATATCATGTATTCTTCTATTCTGGTTATGTATTATATGAAGGTAGGCATAATGAAACATGTTAGTTATACATCATTTACCACACAGGAAATTCTAAGAGATAACTAATGAACAATGACTAAAGCAAGATACAAACAGCACAAATTCTATCTTCTTTCTTTTATAAAACATGTTGTGACAAAAATATCCTGAGTATATATGAAGGTTCTTCAAAAAGGTCATGTAAAACAAATGACAATGACACTCTTAACAGAGTTAGAAAAAAAAAATTCTAGGGTCTGGAGTGATAGCTTAGTAGCTAAAGTCCTCGCCTTGAACTCTCTGGGATCCCATATGGGCTCCGGTTCTAATCCCAGCAGCTTCACTTCCCATCCAGTTCCCTGCTTGTGGCCTGGGAAAGCAGTTGAGGACGGCCCAAAGCCTTGGGACCCTGCACCTGCATGGGAGACCTGGAAGAGGCTCCTGGCTCCTGGGTTCAGGTCAGCTCAGCTCTGGCCATTGTGGCCGTTTGGGGAGTGAAGGGGAGTGAATCAACGGATGAAAGATCTTCCTCTGTGTCTCACCTCCGGTCTATATATCTGATTTTGCAATAAAAACAAATAAATCTTAACAAAAAAAAAATCCTGAAATTCGCACAGAATCATGAAAGAGCCAGAATGGCCAAAACAACCTTGAGGGAAAAAGAAAACAAAACAAGAACAATGGGTGGCTTGATAATACTTGACTTCAAAGCATGCTGTAAAGACTTAGTGATTTAAACAGCTGGTACTGGCAAAAAATTGGCACATGGATCATCAGAACAGATTAGTAGCCTTCAAATTGAGCACATATTTACAGCCAGCTGATTTCTTTACAAAAAACATACCCAGACTATAGTAAGGATAATCTCTAGCAAATGGTGCTGGCAAAATTATACTAATAAAATAAGATTCATACCTATCACCAGATACGATTAACTGAGGATGTATCAAAGACCTAAATTGTACACTAGAAAGTATAAAATTGCCGGGAGAAATGTATGGAAAACACACCAAAACATTGGCAAAGGTGATCACTACTTGGATAGGACCCCCCAAAAATACTCCTAAAGTAAACAAACCTGAAGCTTCTGCACGGCAAAATAAGCAATCAATAAAATAGAGGTATATCCAACAAAATGAAAAAAAAAACTTGCAAGCTGACAAAGGACTGAAGAGACTTAAAAAAAATAGCCAATCCTGGTAAGAAATTGGCAAAGGACCTCAATAGATGGATAGATGATTTTCAAAAGAAGAAATACAAATAATTCAAAATACGTTAAATACTGTTCAACATCACTAGCTATCAGAAAAAAAAACGTAAATTCAACCAATGCAAATCCACTGGTAGAACGGCTAAAATCTAGAGGATAAAGACTCGAATGCTGGTAAGAAAGTACAGAAACGGAAACACTTCACACTGTTGGAATGTAAATTAGTGCAGCCACCATGGAAATTTCCTTAAGAAGTAGAAATACACTTGTCACATGATCCAGTGATCCTAATTCTGATTCTATAATCTAGAGTCAAAAAGTTCTTGCAAACAGCTGAATTACAGGATGCAATGAGCTAATTTTTAAAAGAAAAAAATTTAATTACCTTCTAAACGCAAACTTTAGTTTCCATTCACAATTACTCAAATATTACACTTAGAAAAACCAAGAGATTGTTTTCAAAGGTCACCAAAATAATGGGTCTAAAGTGTTCACAATATCTACTTTCTCTATGCTGTCCTTCCTGTCAAGAATAATAAAATTCCTGAAGAATCCTTAACGGGTCCAGAAATAAGAGCCTGATTTTTCTTTCATTAACATCAGAACAAACTAGCCCCAAATCAAAACAAAATATCTCCTTATACAGCAAAAATCACTCTGGTAAATTACTCTTTTGCATCCAATATATTTTAGTTGTAAATTGTCTTTCAAGTCAAAGAAAACATATTATTTTTTGATCAACACTATTAAAGTCTTAATTCACTCATAAGATGGATGTCCCCAGAACTGAACTTTGAAAACATTATCACACAAATCCAATCCACATTAATATAACACATATACTAAACTAATGGAGCAAAAGGTGTGCAAACTTGGATTTTACAGTTGTTTATAAAACAGTGTGCCATCTTAGCTCTTAAGAGATGCCTGGCACTTTAGCGGATTCTGATACCATGCTGTTTTTTGTAGCTTGCTTTCTTTAATTTGGAAGGCTTACCATCTTGCTGGCCATGAAGAGTCTGTGGACTTTGCATTCTTTCCTCAAGATTGGAGCTAAGGTCAGAATTCACGGCAGACATCCGTGTTGAATCACTCATATCAAATTCATCACTTTCTATCGAGCTTTCATCCTGAAAATAGTTCAAAATATCATCAATCATCATAAAGCACAGTGATGATTGTATCTGTACAGTCATTAAAAGTCACCCACCACGCTTTTACAGAACTCAGTAAATTGTGTTACACACTAATAGATACTTGAAATAACTAATTGAGTCATTTTGGAAATGTTCAAGCAATATGTCAATACACTCAAATACTTTTAAAGGCAAAATAATGTGCTTAGGAATAATGTAGTGTGGGAATTAGTGTGAATAATGGAAAGCTTTTTTCTTAGCCAATACATATTTTAATAAATTATGTATATCATAAAACATAGCATAAAACACAAATTTTTATTAAAAATTAAATGACCCAATAAACTATTCTAAGTTGAAATGCTTTAGCAAAGGCAAACAAGATAGATCCTAAAGATAAATTAATAAATTACCTGTATAGATTCAAACTTTATTTTTGGAATAAATATAATCTTAATGTACCATTTGTTTCTTTGTACTGAATAAAGATTGCACTGCAACTACAAAGAGGAGCTCTAGGTAAAATTGAGTAACATTTATTTACTAAAAGTTAGTGCACACAGTAATTAAATTACCAAATGGCTAGCATGCCAGATGGCCAATTCAACCAAACCTGTCAACCACTGACTCAAACAAAATCTAGGCTGCAGTCATGTTACTGAAGGAAATTCCTCTTAGAGAAATTATTTTTGGATGATCGGGATGGTTATCTAGGCAGAAACCATGTATAACATGGAAATAATTCAGCAAAATCACCAGGTTTGATTTTAGTTTGCAGATGTTTAATGTGAAACCTTAACATTAATATGATCTGCAGAGCAAACACATTGCTATTTATGTTGCAGGCATCATTCTTATGTTTGCTAACTCAAATTTTATCACAGCCCATGAGGCAGGGGCCAGTATTTGCCCAATGTTATAGATAAAGAAACTGAGGACTATAAAATTTAAATGACTTCCTCCACTGATATACCATAGCCAGTATTCAGAAGTAGTCATTGAGGCCCCAGGAAATAGCGCTTCAAATAAAACAGTTACCACAGTTTCATAAATGACAACCTGGTTTCAGCAAATAAGTTGATATGGTGAAGGAGTAACAGTGTTCTGACCAAGTTATCAATCTGTATTCTGATCCACAGATCAGACCCAGGTGATTCTGGGGTTCTTCCTTCACCAAAGATGTGACTGTCAAGGCACACTCAGCAACACTGGCTCTTCATTAATTCAGCAAGGAAATCCTACCCACAAGACTTGTACTTCGCTGATCACACAGACTCCTCTTGGTCACATACCTTCTCTCTCAACACACTGCATTTTTCTCCAATCCTAAATCCTAAATAAACACAAAGCATCTGGAGTATAAATACATATATACTAAAAAGAAAATTAAATGACCAATTCAAAGTGTAGATCACAGATGCATACTGCACAATATCTTCGCTTCTTGGTGTGCTAGTCTCAACCGTAAAGTTCCTCTAGGTGAATATGCATATATACATGTTTACCTATTATCTATTCATCTTGTATTTTGCATGAGGGTTGCCTTATATCAGAGAGATATATGCTCTTTGCCCTTTTGGGATGTGTTTATTTCACTGAGCATAAGGGTCTCTAATTGGGACTATGCTGTTGTAAATGGCACAGTTTCATTATTTTGATTTGTTGAAATATGATTAGTGTATAATATATCTATATGAAATATAGATAGATGGATCTGTGTGCTCTAAGACATTCTTAGAATGCATGCTTCTTGGATTCAAAACCATGCTCTGCCCTGCATTCCACTGCTACTTAAGCCAGTTAGATAAGCTCTCCAGGCCTCAGTTCCTTCATCTACACAATGGGAACAATAGTATCAGTTTCATAGATTGGAATGAAAATTGAAGAGGTTAAATATGTAAACTATCTAGAATAGTATCAGGGACACAATGTCTAAAATTCAATGCATAAAATATTTGATGTGATTTTTTTTTAAGAATCATAAGAAAACAGAGTTAGTATGTAGTTAGACTTGATTTTCATTACCTTGAGATTTTAGTTGCACCAGGCATAAGTTCACCCTGTATGACAGGGAGACTGTTTTGATTGTCATAGATGCATGGGCTAAAGGTAATCCTGGGTCAATGTAGCTATGTAATATATAAATCAAGTTTGTGATTCTTTACCCTAGGACATCTTGAGTAACTTCTTACTAGTCAAGTTAATACGTTTTTTAGCTAATTAAAAATGCAATTGTTTCTCCTATATTTCAGATAGCTTTGATTAAAATACAGCATAATTCATTAATAATTAGAACTTACAGAATGAATTCTTGCATTTAGAGAATAAATTCTTGCACTTAGATTTATTTAATTATTTGAAATTCAGAGTTATAGACAGTGAGAAAGAGACAGAGACTTTGTATCCACTGGCTCACTAAACGGTGAGCTGGGCCTGGACAAAGCCTGGAGCCAAGAGTTTCATCACATTCTCTCACATGGGCTTGTTTCCTCTTTTCAAAATGAAAGTATAATTTAATTTAATCCTTGTACAATTTTTAATGCTATTAAGTTTTTTCTATTTTTAAGTTACTTGAATTATCCATCTCTCACTGATTTAATATTTCATTTTACTTTACATATAGCAAATTGTAGCCTACTATTACTCATTCAATTTCTGAATGAGCTACTTTTCTGTTCAAAAATTTAAAGCCGTATCTGTCCACTTCCAGCTTACGTGTCAATTTGTCATTTCAGCATTTAGGGATTTCCATAAGCTTGTTGGAAAACTATTCCTATCAATCCCATTTTCGCTGTTTTTTTTTTTTTAGTTAAATTTTTTTTCTCAAGCTGAATTACAGCCTGTATTACCACACTCTGTATGAAAAACACTCCCTCAAACCTCAATGTGCATGAGATAGACCATGGTATTTAGAAAATCAGATTCCATGCTTCAGGATTTTAAATCTGCAAAAGGCTACCACTTAAGACACTACACATGACCCTAATGCTTGTTATTTGCACTGTGTTGTCCAAGAAGACATTCTGTGATGGCAATAGTACTCGCAATATTCTCTGTTCAGTAAGTTAACAACTACCATATACAGCTATGGTGGACTTGAAATACGGCTAGTGTGATGTAAAAATTGAACCTTTTATTTTTGCTTGCTTTAAGTAATTTTTCAATTAAGTTTAAGTAACCACCTGTGGCTGCAACCCATATTGGCCACTGTGATCTTGACATGCCCTCAATATTAAATCTTAAAAATGCATCAAACACCCATTGAATGTAGTAAACATTTTAATATAGAAGTTGTTTCATACCTTACATCCCTTAATATAAATTTCTAGTCAAACCATCTAAATATATTTGGATGATTTCAGAAAGTTTTTCTAAACTTTCCCCAACAGTTTATAGGATGGTTGACCTAACATTGAATATAGCAAGTTGTAAAAATCTTTCTCAACATGGCAATCCCAAAAACACGAGTCAATTGATTTTAAAAATTTGTTTTGGCTGTATATTAAATTGAATATTTTCTCATGATTATTGACCATTGTAGTGCATAGTCTCAAATATGATCAAGTCCCTCCTTTCCTGCACCTGTATGTCATTTCTCAGACCAAGAGGTAATACATAATTCTTTTCTCTTTGAAACTGACATCACATTTTTTTAGAAGAGGGTTAATCCCAGATGCCTGGGAGATATTCTGTTTGGTCTCACTGAAAGCCAGCTACCACATAGGAAATCTGAATGCCCTGCATCACCTTATTTTGCAGAAGTGCAGGATCGTCACATGTAGACAAGGCTGCAAAAGGATTATCTCAAATCAATCTGATGCATAGCATTTCCAGATTTAGTTAAAGCATTTTTTTTTATCACCCTTGCTCATTTTAAAACCCTGGAACCATCACTGACTCTTGATTTTTCTTCCAGATTCCACACTCAGTTGGTGAGCAAAATTTTAAAGCCTATTCACAATCTTATCTCATTTCACTACTTTATCTACTATGGCTCTAAACTAGCCAGGATCATACTCTATTCCCAAAACACTCCTCAGGAGCTCATACACAAAGTGCACTGTATATTCATAAGACCACTAGCCACCCCTGCCTTTCGATTTATTTAGAAGAAAGGAGTGAAGGAACAAGCTTTCCAACAGCCACAGGCCGTGTCTCATCCACAGGAGCTGTTACAGTTGTCATGTGACAATTTACACCACTAATTTAGATAAGTCGTGGCAAACTAGGCTCATACCACCAAAGAGGAATTACCAATTGCAAAAATCATCCAATTAAAGGAAACTGAAAGATTATTACAAGGTATTTCTGGGCTTCTGATATAGTTTGTCATTAGCAACATCGCCTAACACCACCACTGCCATTTCAACTCAATCTGTTTTATCAGGGAGCAAAGTTAGGGAGTTACTCAGAAGTCAAGTTCTCATGCAGAACTGGAAATTTGTTGTTAGCTCTTTGGCAATACTTGCTCTGCAATAAATCTTGACAGCTCACCCTGCTTGTCTCCCTACAGTCTAATCTCAAAAGATCATGTGATTCTGCAAAAATATATATCAGATCATGTAGTCTCTCTACCTAAAACCTTCCATTTGCTCCATACTACTCAGAGTAAAGCCCAGGGGTTCCTGTTTCTTTTTTTATTGTTTATTTATTTGAAAGGCACAGTTACAGAGAAAGGAGGAGGGACAGAGAGAGAGAGAGATGGAAAGATCTTCCATCCACTGGTTCATTCTACAAACGGGTGCAATGAGTTAGGGTTAGGGTTGGCTGAGTCGCTCCAAAGCTAGAAGCCCAAACGTTTCAGATCTTTTGCCTGTGTGCAAGGCTCAATCACATTGATCATCTTTCTCTACCTTCCCAGGTATATTAATTGGGAGCTGGATTGGAAGGGGAGCAGTCAGCCCTCCAACCGGCACCCATACGGGATGCCGGCATCACATGTGGAGGCTTAGCTTGCTATGCAGCGATGCTGGACCAATCCAAAACTTTTTAAAGTATATGGCTCTACATGACTAAGAGTTCTACCATCTCCTTAAACCCCTCTCCTATTATTGCTTTCTTGCTTATTCTGGTTGCACTGTCTTGACTATCTGGCTTGTCTTTCAGCTATGGCATACATACTAGTTTTAAGAGCCTTGTTCTATTTTCCCCTAATAAATGCATACTGTGCTTCCTTCAGTTTTGGTCAAATGATACATTCCCAATGAAAGTATTTAAAATTGTGATCCTTGGTTCTAAAGAAATTTCCATTTCTGGCCACCTTTATTTCTTTCAATAAGATTTAGCACGTCCCTATAAAAGAGTAAAAGTCTATTTTCCTTATTTTCTGTTTCTCTTAACTGAAGATAACCTTAACAAAGGCAGGATTTTCGTCGATGTATCCATTGCTTATCTGCAGAGTATCAGGATCATAGAAGGCATCCAATAAATACTGTTTGAATTTCCTGGATTAATTGATATTCAGATTCATATGTAATTTGCAAACAAGGCCTATGTCACCTGAATTTCATTTTAATGTGAGTTACCTCTGTCCTGTTCTTCAATAATCAAAATTTTTTAAACTGTTTAAATAATATAAGTAGTAACTTATCTGAATATTTAAAAACAATACACATCAAATTAAAAATTCTTAAATGTGACCACAAGAAGTAAATTCTTAATCCAGTTAACAATTTGGAAACATCTGTGTATTTTATTAATTATTCTTGATGCCTTAGAAGCCAGAAGGACTCAGCGTATGTGGCCTGTATTGTTGGCACAAGGTTGGTCTTTGTACATTTTGACCTAGAAATAAACATATCAATACTAAGGTGAGCTATGCACAAATAATTTCACAACTCTAGCCTATTTATAAGATACTGATTTTTTCCAAATACATAATGATTCATGGAAATACTTCCTCATTTGTGAAGGTGGACAGGCAATATTTTTTAAACTGTGCTGAGTCTTCAGCCCTGTGATTTTATTGATATTTGTTCATTTATTTATATGGAGCCAAATGGAAATACATAATTTGCTACTATAATTGTACCAATGTCTATTCCTTGCAGAATATAGCCTGAATTAGGTTAATTAAGACAAAATTATTTTAAAATAGCTTTAAATGATACTTTGTCAAAAACTGCTATAGCTAAAAGACTCTGGAGAAATTTTATTATCTGAAGAAATTGCAAAAAGGAAAGAATTTATTGACTTAAGGTTCTGTTCCTAATGTAGGTAGTTTAACCATCTCTACTAAATAATATATCCTAACCAATTAACATAGATACATAAGCCTTTATTTTTAGCTACTATTTCATCTTTTTAAGATAATAATTAGGCTACATATAACTCAGCCACTGATTCTGAAATTCTCAAACCAAAAGGAGGGACTAATTAGAATCCTAGAGAGTGCTCAATACATGTGCATCTCAACAGATACACATTTAGTGCAGAATACATGGCAACATATTGCTATATTCTGATTTTATAGAATCATTTGAAGCATTAGATCACCTCCAACTAAGAAGAGTCACCATAATTTTTTTCTAGAAAATACAGAGAAGTAAATGAAAAAATAGAATGGTGCGTGAATAAAAAATAACCTCAAAATACTTGTGAGAGGTAAAGAAATGATTAGACTTGTACAATCTATCAAATCAATCTTTTCAAATTTTTAGACAAAACAACCTTAATAGCTGTCTTATGTTCTTCCTAGTTATGGGAAATTTACTGTAAATTTCTCCCCACCCCCAAAGCTTTCTAGGACTTTGGCAAGCTTAGTGCACTGATTCTTGAACGAACCAAGGAGAATCAATTTTTTCTCAGAAACGAGCCACTTCACAAGCAACACTAAGGTAGTTGTGTGAAAGCGGGGACGCTGATCCAGGACTCAGAGTCCATGTCTGCTTTCCCCATCTGTGCCATCTCGGTGACAATTTTTTTTCATTAAAACGTAAATCACTGCCTCCGACACCATCATCCTTAACACAACAGTCGTGGTTATCAAACTCCACTGCAGTCTGTGCTACAAACGCGTGTGTTTCCCTTTTACCTCGTCTTGCTGTGAGTTCAACAGCTGCAGTTTCATGTGCTTCATGTAAGCCATGGTAATTGGCATGTTGTAGTCAATCATGCTGGTCACCAAAGTGGGAGGTTTTCCATTATCTGTAATAAAACACGTTTAATGGGCAATGAAAGCAATACTGCATTCTACCTGTCATTTCACAATGCTCCAATTTAGTCCAATGGAAACAAGTTTCTAGAGATCGAGTGGTTAAAAGCATCATAGCAGTACAGAAGGATGCAAAGTGTAAAAAAAAAGGAGTGGGAAGGCCACACAAAGGTATATCAACACAATTTATAATGTGCATACATCAGTGAGTTCCAATTACAGAAGAGGTTTTCAATATCTTCAGTAACCACAAACAAGGCTAATGTGTTAAATAAGTATAATTATTTGTATTTTTCCTCTTTGTTGTGCAGTTTTGTTCTATAAGGACTTTATGAGTGCCAGAGGGAATGTCTCCGTTTTTAAACTTTTTTTTAACCAGGCTATTCATTCCCAACATGGGGAAATGACACAGCAAAATTACTTGAAACTGTCTTACGAACATAGTCATGAAAAAAAAAAATCTAGATAATGTTAAATGTCACAAATTGAGATAAATTTGGATATCATAATTATTTATGTAAAAATTTCATTGAATGACCATCTGTATTATTTATGATGGTTATAAATTATGAATTGGCAGATTTTAAAAGACACTGATACAAACCAATTTGCTGAATTTACCTAAAATACTACGAAAAATAATAAATATTAAAACATTATTCTACATAAAGAAAATGTTATTTGCTCTTGCCGAAACAATATTTCTTCTAAGAAAAGGCACTGAATTACTTTCTAAGTGGATATTCAAAATTTGCTGCCTCCTACTTGAATAAATGAGATGATCTGACTTCTTGAACTGTTTCCATCTACCGCATTTTTATAAAAATGTACAATATAAATTGCTATTATGAATGAAATGACTTTAAATCTCACTATTTGACACTGCGGCTACCTTTGTGATCTGTTCCATCTGGGTTTAAGTGCATTCTTTTCTGGCACTCTGAGCAGCTCATTAGAAACCGTGTCACCGCTTCTCTTGGTAGAAAGGCATAGCTCTCTGAAATCTGAAATGATTCACAAAATACAGGTGTTATTATACAAGCTGACTGAGCATGCCTGCACAGAAATGATCATTGTATTTCCAAATAAGACGCATTATTTGATAATGGCAGAAAGCACAATGGGAGCATGCACTGCGTACCATGCATCATTTCAAGAAATATCTATCCAACTTGATTAGAGGTCTCCTAAGCATAGCCAACCACGCCATGTGGAGAAAGAAAAAATCAACCCCATCTGGATGGATGTCTGTATGTGTCTGCATCTCTTTTCAGAAAATAATCACAGTGCTCAGTGAATTTTCCTTTTTTATTAGAAATTGCCAACACTGTTTTTAAACACAGTGCTAGGGTGATAAAACTCTTATTCGATTTCAAAATTTAATCCTAAGTGCAAACAATTGACTTTGCATACTCTGTAATGAGTTTTTCTTTATTCTGATTTTATTTAAATTTTAAGAAAAGACAAATTCATATATATACACACATATATACATATATATATGCATACACACACATATATATATTTATATACGTACTGCAGTGAATCATCCCTTCCACACAAAATGACACACTTGGAATTGCAATTAGGCCTTCTATTTTATTTACTTTGTGTATTTTTTTCCCAGTTTAAAGTCCACAATTGCTCACAACAATGGTCATGAGGAGAGCAGGCTTTTCTGTGTCCTAGACAGAACTAGTGCTCTAGATGTCACAGCCTACAACAGGTCAGAAATCAATATTTCATCACAGTGACTTTCTAAATATTAACTGAGAAAACCAAGAAGTTCCTCTCATTATACCAAACAACTCCTGAGGTGACTGCTAGATTGTGAAAGACCCCTGAATAAATGCTGTCATTCACGGAGAGAATTCTATGAAGAAATTGGAATCAAGTGTTTAGTTTCCCACCCCAGCACTAACGCTGAGACAAACTGGAGCAAAGTGGAGCAATACATGAGTTGTAAGTTAGTCCTAAATGTCACAGATTACCAACATTGTTAAATTAGTGGAAGGAAGAAAAATATGTACCAAATATAATGATCTGCCAATTTCCTTATTGGTGATGGGTTCATCAAGTCCTAAGGATTCCAAAAAACAGAGAACTCTGCTGGGGTCCGTGCAGTAGGTGTGAATAACATGAAGGTGTGAAGAGAACAGCTCCCCTGCTTGGCAGGGCCCGGGGGAGCTTCCAGCTGTTTGGCAGGGCTCGGTGGATTTCTCTCTGACCACCTTGACACAGTTTCACCCCCTTTTTGCATGGACACTCAACCACCCCACTAAGAATTTTGTAATCTATTGAGGCAGTGTTTGCCCCTGTGAGATGGCTTTTGCAACCAAAATGAGATTGAGAGTTAATGTTATTGATAATGTCTTGGTGAGTGCGCCTTTAACTGCACACAGGAGTACAATTAAACCCATGCCATTTCTGGACACCTTATTGTGTGCCTACCCATTGCCCAGAAATCTGGCCCAGACATATAGCATGACTTCTGGGAAATGTATTTAGAAGAATTTTACAAACTAATGGAAGTGATGAGAGTATAGGCTGAATCTGCTATGACAAAAAAAAAATGTAGCTACTGGGACCCTAAAGGCTATCCTGTTACTGGGACCCTAAAGGCTGAGCTTGCAACCCTAATTGGCCAACTAATGTCAATGACCCCAATCCCCAGAAACCAAGGCCCCAGACTTTTTAACCCATGCATAATTCAAGGTAGGGGTCTGGTTGTCACAGGTGTGCCAAGGATAGAACCCATACCTGAGGAGAGCAGGTGGGGGCTGGCAAGCCGATGTAAGCAAGGAATGTGGAATCCTTCCTCACTCACCTCTCAAGCTATTGTAAATTGTGCCCCCTTGAAGTTATGTCAAACTGCCCCTAAAGAAAACTTTGTAATTGTACTGCTTGGGGCCGCACTCTGCAGTCGAGTGGATGCAACACCATGATGTAAAAAGTCTCGGCCAGAGCTCGTGACTGTTTCTGTATAAATAAAGCAGACAGATTTCTCGCATTGCCCACAATGATCTTGGAATTGTAGTGGTCCATCTCTCTTCTTCTTTCTACGCCTATTTCACGCACCCTTCTTGAGCTCTGAACTCAGCTGGAGCTGGACTCCGGCAGAACTCTATGGATAAAATCTGCCATCAATGACTTACTTGCAGGTAATTAAAATTTCCTTCTACTAGGATTAGAAATATGAAACTTTAATCTTTAAATGTAATTATAATTTATAAGTTAACATGGGCAATTTTTTAAAATTACCGCTTTAAATGTACCCGTTATGGGGCAAAAGTTCTGATCTAAACATATTTTGTTGAAATCCTTAATGTTAGTTCCTGAAAAATATATATAAATATATGTGTAATTTAAATTCTCCTTCATTCTATCACTCAACTCTTCTCTCCAATTCAGCGCACACACACACACACACACACACACGAGTGTATTTCCAAAGCTTACAACAAAAGAAAATTAAAGCTTGACTTTATCTTGGTTTAAGAAATTTCATTTCACAATTTTTTCACAGGAGTAGGTTGCATAAACTTTGCTATGACTCTTGCATTTTATACCAAAATAAATGTGTTTTTGATTCTAAATCTCAACGAGCTTAAAAAAAAAAACATTTAGTTAATTTGAAAGGTAGGCAGGCAGACAAAAAAAAAAGTCTTCTATTTGTTGTTTCACTCTCAAAATCCCTGCAGTAATCATGGTTGAAGACAGGAGTTTCAAACTCAACCCGGATCTCCAGCTTGGGTGACAGGGAGACAAGTATAAAGCCATCCTCTGTGTCCCCCTACTGGTGTCAGGAGTGGAATCCAAACTCAAACTCGGATATGGCATGCCAGCATTCCAAGCAGTGTTTTACTTGCTACACCAAATCCTCTCCCCTCTACAAACTTTTTGAAGTATCCCCAAACACACACATGAATTGATCCTTCTTTTCTCACATTTACAGAGGGAACTAATACTCTCATTTATTTCTGGATTAGTTTCCATCAGACTCTCTAAAACCCCTTTCACAATTAAAAACTTTAAAAAGTCTATCATTGTATGTTTTTTTCCTGGTATTTTACACTTCAACACACATGGAGCTGTAGTCCATGGGCATGAATGCGGTTGACCAATCTATCTGCTAACAAGCAGAATTTTAGGACAAGATCGCACTTGTTTTCGTAAAGGATTTCTATTCAATCTTCTCTGCTTACACAAGAGAGAATTACCATAAAGATAAAGAGAGATGAGTGCCAGAATTGGAGAGATACTGCATCAGCTACTGAGGTCTTGATATCCTGGAAAATCTACTACTTTCCAAACCTGCTACAGTGCTCGTGTAGAAATCCCTTCTAGACATATCTATCATTGCCTTATTCCAAATCTATGACACTTTCTAATACCATTGGACTCCAAATCAACTTTTCTTGAAATTGCTATTCATCATTTATCATTTTCATATTAAAAATGATTCGATGTGATATCCACAACTATATGAGTGTATGTGTGTACCAGTGTGCATGAAATAACACAAAATCACGCTTCGTAATTTGGAAAAGATGCTCAAGCAAATATTTGACCACATAGTTCTCTCTTGTATGGTGTTGACATGGTATCTGTCATGTCAGTCTATGTTACAGAAGAGGATAATAGCATTTGGAACTATTCTATGGCGAGACCTGCCATGTAATTTCATTTCCCTCAAATTTCTCCTTTCCCACCTCCTATGGACTGAGGCCTCCAGGCGATGGGATAGTCTTGGGCACAAAGAGTGACCTTCCAAAGAAGTTTTTCATATATGAAACAATAATTCATTTTCAGAAACAATGTTTATCCTATAGTGGAGAGGCAGTAGGAAATCAACCCTTTCTTCTTGACCAGATTCCACTGATGTAAAGAGTTCTGGGATTTTCGGGTGTGGTGTTACGCTCATGGTGGAGCAGGAATTTCTATTGCCCAGTCTCCCACAGAAGAAACTTGAAGAAATTTGAACAACCATGCAGGCATCATTATCTATTCAGAGCAGCTAAAGAGATTATAGCCCCTGGATGGAACACAGACATAAGAGAAGGCCCAACCAAGAAGAAAGAAAGGACAGTTCCAGATTTCCCATGCCAAATTTCCCTCAAACCCATATGGCACAGCGTGTAGAAAGATGAGAAATGTGTTCTGCCAGGTAAAAGAACAGAGTGAGCACGCAACTTCACATTGGATCCCAGTGACAGGCCCATCTCTAAGCCTCGGACTACAGCTTTTTCTATATAATCAAAATTATCATTCTTAAAAAGTTTTATGTGTATATAATTTTGTTTTCATCTTAAATAGCTTATTATAGCTGTAACATATTCTATGTAAAGTCCATGGCAAAAAAGAGAATAACTTTTAGTAGATTTATAGACAATAAAGGGAAGGGAATCAAATCATAGGATTAAGTAAAGTCAGAAAACCCAAAAGGGAAATAATTAGTAATATCACAGGAAGTCCTTATGAATGATGATTCACATCTCCTAAAAACCATAAGTCACCTGCATATATTTGACAACATAATTCTTTCAATGAAAGTACTACATTTTTTCTTTAGGGGTGTGTGCTTTTATTGTATTGGGGGTTTTAACTCTTTTAGATACTACAGTGTAAACACAGTATGACTAGAATTTTTCAGAAATACAGAATATATCAAAGTGTTACCATAAATTAGAAGTAGAGGTTATTTCTGCTATCGAAACATATAATTATGATTCTAAATAAAAATAATGTCTTTGGATGTATTAAATAATGAAATCAGGCTCTCTCAAGATAGCACAAGTAATTTAATGATAAACTAATCCACTTGAAGAAAGGTCAATGATCAAATTTTACAAGGGACATTGTTACTGATCTTCAATCTTTGTCTTTTTTTTTTTTAAGGCAGACTCAGGTGGGTGTTGTGGTGGTATAGGTTAAACCATGGCCTGGGAAACTCACATACCACATACCAGTGCCAGTTTGAGTTCCAGTTACTTTGCTTCTGATCTAGCTTTATGCTAATGTATCCTAGGAAAAAGGCAGTAACAGCCCTTATATGTGGTTCCCTGCCAGTTCTCTGGAGGCCCAGACAGGTTTTCAGGCTGCTGGCTTCAGCATGGCCCAACCCTTACTGTTATGAGCACTGCGGAACTGAACTAATGAGCAGAAGAATCAGTCTCTCTCTCTCTCTCTCTCTCTCTCTCTCTGTCTCTTTCTCTTCGTCTCTCCCTTTTTCTCTCTGTCTCTGCACCATTGCTGCTGCCACTGCTGTACATTTTTAGTACATGAAAATGAGTTAAAAAAACTTGATACTGTATTTCTGGAAACTTTACTAACAAACACTGTAATAGAAAGGAGGATACAAACAGCCTCTACCTTCACAATATTCTGCCTTTCCCAAAGAAAAAAAAATTACTTTTAAAACCCCTAAGAATATGTAGCCAACCCCTGGAAATTCTCAAGGGCCACTCAATTTCCTCTCAACAGAATGAAGATAAAAATAGTGGTTACCCAAGAGAGTTGGAATTTAAACAGCCAACCATATGTAAACTCACTTGCAAAACACATCTTGTAAATTTGGCAGCATTTAATTCTATAAGCTTTCTTAATTTACTTTGTAATATCAGAAGTTCATACTCAAAAATTATTTCTCCTAGTTGATCACGATAGATAAAGGGACATAATGTTAGAAAGAATGAAGAAGTGAATCACTACACAAAACAAAACTAGGCTAATCAAAACACTTTAATAACTGAGTTGCTTTGGAAATGGTTGCTGAAACCGAATTGACGATTTTCAACATCAAGATTTTTCTTTGCTGCGTTCCAATTAATATTGACTTTGTCTACAACAGAAGAAAATACGTCCCATATAACCTAAGTGTAGTGAAGCTTTTTCTTAATTGAATGCATAGTAAGTGGATTATGCTAAATAAGAACTTTACATGGATTTTATAATTTCTTTATTTAAAGTGTATTCCTCATAATAATCCCATGAACTGACTTTAATCATTGACTTGTTTTACGGATGAGAAAGCTGAGCTTTAGAGAGAGCTGGGATCTTGCACAGGAAACAGCATTCACCTGTGCTAATGTGGTTTCCCAGCTATTTCTTTAACCACTGTGCTTTGTAGCCACTTCCGGCTATCAGCATTTAGAAAAGATAGAGACTTTCACCCACAAAGAGCTGTGATATTAACCTCACAGCACAGGTTAATTATTCCAAACTGTTTATAATGCTTCCTAGTGTGAGAGGTTCTTTGTACATATAAAATGCTCTCACCAGTTTGAGGTGACCCTTCTGATACAAGCAGTACCCAAGCACTTGGTACCTTGTCTCAGGTTACAAAGTTCCACAGGAAACAATGTCAGACTCTACAGCGACAATGCAAAACCCCACCTGGAAAAAATTAACAGGACATCTGTTTTGTTCTGGCAGAACTAATGAATAAAATGATGACTTTGTGCCAATGCCATAGTACTAACCAGCCAGCAACTCAATGCACAGGACTCTATTTTAATGGAATGTTTGAAAGGAAAGTAAATAACTGCCTATTTCTAAAGGAATAAGACTTCAAATTGCTGAAAAAAATTCACCGGCACAAAAGCCAATTTTGGCCTAAGACTCGAAGTAGTTTTGTGAGTTCAAAATGAAGACATTCCAACGAAACTAGTGAATCTTGAGTTAACAATGTTATAAAACAAATAAGTAAACTAATTAAAATATTTATTAACCCAAAATCATTTTTTTAGATTTATTTATTTGAAAGGCTGAGTTACAGAATAAAAGGGAAGAGCGGGGAGATCTTTCATCAGTTGGCTCATTCTGCAGATGGCCACAAAGGCCAGGAGCGGGCCAAGCTGAAGCCAAGAGCCAGGAGTTGCATCAAAGTCTCCTGTGTTGGTGTCAGGGGCCCAAGCACTTCCCAGGCACATTAACAGGAAGATGGATCCCAAGTGGAGTAGCCAGGCCATAAACCAGTGCCCATCAGCAATGCCATAATCTGCTAGGCCACAAAGCCAGTCTCCACATCATGCCATTCTTACAGTCAGTATTGTCCTAAAAACTGGTTACTTGATTTACTAAATATTAGTAGTTTGACAAAATGACTTAATGCTTTAATAAGTTGTACTCTTTCAGATACTCAGCTTTAGGACAAGCAAGTTGATATAGTCACGATCATTTGCTTAAAATCACCTTCCTCACATTTTGTTTTTGGAGAATAGCAATAATAATTTTATTTTATCTCAATAATATGAAAGCCATAGCTTTTGCCAAACAATACACAGAACACTTATGGAAACAAAACTTCTAAGATTTTCTCTTAATAACACCATTAAGATTATGGATTACAAAAATCTTAGAAATAATCCAGTGAAATGTCTTAATCTCACTATATCTGAGCAAGCTTCTTGCACAAACCACCCTTCACACTGGTAACTGGATAAGGTAGCCAGGGGAGAATTATTGGTAAAAAACTAACAAATTTTAGATAGTAATGAACAAAGCTGCTAAGTCTAAATGTTAGCCAACATCCCATATATGCTGACTCCTGAGACACAGCACACCATAGTACCGAGAAACCCCTCTCTGGAGAAAAAAAATAACCCTAAGCTCTAGGCAACATGTCCAGTTTGACAAGGGTTTTGGGGCTGTTTTCTGTATTTCTGTAAACATTTTAAATAACTTAAAATTAAAAAAAAAAGCAGCAGCTTCCAACACTGTTTACATTTGGCCCAGAGTGGAACTTGATGCCATAACTGGAACATAACCATGATTTTGATATTTTTCTAAATGAGTTATGAATTTGAAATGCCCAGACAACTGTTTGTACATAAATTTATATAGGCTCTCTTTGTATCAATTTATGTGCATAAGGAAGTATGAGAACTCCACATCACTCCACTTCTATAGAGGGAATAATTTGTAGAGTTAAGTAAATCTTGATAAAATACATTTTCCAACCACATGTGTGTGTATTGAACAAATAAATATTGAAGACACAGGAACTCAAATAATCTGAGAGGCTGTTAGATTTGATTGTGAAAAGTCAATGTACCTGGATCCATTAAATCATTCTGATCACCTACTAGTCATTCTTAGATTATCTTCTACATTATTTGAAAAACCATAGAACTCTGAGATAAAAGGGGATCTCATAGCAAGAACTAGTTGGTGAAGAGTCATATGCTTTGGCCTGACAGTCAAATCTGCGCTCGCTATGGCCTTTGATGTTTTTGGTTTCAGAACTCTAAGTACTCAGAATTAGCGCTACATCTTATTTACTTTACTTGTTAGCACCCACTAAAGGTTAAATGAATTCCTATGCCTTAATAATATTTCCAGCACCATAATCAGATACTACTAGATCTACCCATCAACCTCAAACTTAAGACTGCCCCAGCTACAAGATTTCCATTACTCCTACAATAGTGCTGACATGCCTAGTATTCTAGCAGGTACTAGTATCATTACTCCAGGGTGCTATGCACAGTTAACATCACTATCCATTTTTTCCCCTTCTTTCTCCTCTGATTTTTGCTCTCCACACCCAAGGACAGGCAAGTTCCCATCTAAAGGAATGAATAGTGGATATGCTCTCTTTTTTCTTTCTCTCTCTCTTTCTCTGTCACATCATTCTCCTTGCAAACAAATCATCTCTTAAAAAATTTCACAGCCACTCATCAGTCTCCCTTGCCTTTTCTACCCAGTTGAAAGAGAAGACCTAGTACAGTAGGAATATCTACAGTTGACTTTTAAATGGGATGAAGATGACTCAAAAACATGCTATCACAGCATTTAGGAAACAAAGGAAGGAGGAGGGAGGGAGGGAGGAAGTAACAGAACTAGCATTATACTCATAGAAATTTATCTATAAACTGTTGGAAATCTGTTCTTTATATTAATGAAAATAATGTAAAGATTGATCAGTGAGATACAAGGTGTTAAATTAGCAATATCAGCATTAAAAAAGATACAAAAAATTTCTTGTTTATCTGACATTGAACTATAACTGGGTATCTTACATCTTATTTGTTAAATCAGGAAGTCTTAAAGGGGCACATTTATCTAACATGAATGACATTGGAGAGGTATGTCTGAAGATAACTTACATTTGAACCAACTTGTTAGGTCAGGAAAATACAAGGAAATACAAAGAGAAATGAGAGCAGAAGATAAACAGAAGTGATTGCTGGACAGATAACGGGCAATATGTAATGGGATCCATGTAAAGCAACACTTTCCAGCTCTTCAGACCAACAGCATAGGCATCAATATATCTTATATCATAAGCTAGAATATATACATAGTCATAAAATAAGACTAACCACTTATTTCTATTTATCTTTTCTCTATTTCATTATTTAAAGTGATCACAGTCTATAAAATTGACCTGGAAAGGTGCCAAAAGCGGGACAACATTTGCTGGAACAGATACTATTTTCCACCGGTACAAATGCTGTCTATCCAAAGAGTCTTGTGCAGTTTTCAGAAAACAGGGTATGCGGTCAAATTTAAAATAAAAGTTGGAAGATCCAAAAGCAATCTAAAGCAGGCAGGAATATTTTTAGATAGTTTAGGTCAATTTTTTCAGACAGCTACAGGCAATTTGAAGATTTGAGGCAAATAGAGAGAGATGAAAGAGAGAGAGAGAGAAATGAAAAGTAAAAGTAGTACAGGCACAAGAAGACAGTATCCTCCAGGGAAAGGGACACGCAACATGTGCTGGGCCAAAGGCAGGGACTCCGCGTGCACCCAGGCACAGAAATTCACTCTAAAGACACGAGAGGAGGAAACCATGCAGGAACAGAAACATCCAGGACGTCATCTGATGGGTTTAGTGCCACATCAACCAAACTTAGCAACCGGGGTATAGACAAACAGGAGACAAAACGTGGTATAAATATAATTAATGTTTATTGGAAACAGCTTCTCTTTCAGTAATTATACTTGAAGTTTATTGACTTTGAGGAAAGATTTCTGTTGTCTCTTTTTTGTGACGATGAACATTAATTTGGGAATTTCATCTCACTGTAATTAAAATACTCACCAATTGAAGAAATGTAATAGCATCAAAAATAGAGATAAATATTCTGCCAATGTATTCCTTAACTTGTGAGTGCTATTTTTATTATTTCTTATGATAGAACATTTGCCTGTGAAGGAACAGATTGTCCTAACAGAGAATTCTAACAGTAGATGGGAAACAGAGCAGATGAACACTGAAAGCGAGTCTTTTCATTAATTTCCTAAAATTAAGGGAAAAGAAATCTCTAAGTATTGCATGAAATTAAGATGATTCAGCAAATCCAGTTTATAGAATTATTTTCTGCTTGAGGAATGCCTGCTTCCTTTTGACCTCTCCTGGTAAGTATGCATAATGTAACACAATTCTGTTTCTGGGCTTAGAAGAGAGTATGTAAAATCCCATCATTCTGCTCCAGGGTCATGGGCACAGTCAAGCTCCTACTGCAACGGATTTACTTTTCTCATACACTGTTGGTCAGTAGGAAAACAGCAATTCTTTGGGAATAAATAGCGAATAGTACAGTTGCTGCAGCCACTCAAGGCAGGTAAAAATTTGCCATCTAAGAGGACTGGGAGAAAATAGAAAAGTTTGGATTCCACTCTGCTAGAAACTCTAGTAAGTTGCGCAACTTCTATATTTATGCAGACTATGCATGATCTGATAAAGAAGGGCCTCAGATGCAGAACTCATTGAAGTCTTGGCTTGTTCAACAGTTGGCAAATGAGAAAGATGTTTAAGATATCAAGTAAAGACTTTTCAAGGCAGTTTTCCTTAGGAAATGTCTCACCTGGCATCGGGATGGTGGAGGGCTTCAGGATGGGGGTGGGTTGCTGTGCCTTCTAGGCCACATGTGGAAACAGACAGCAGGAATGGAATTTGCAGGTCACAGTACCGGGGGTCGTGTTGCTAGGTCTTAGCACTTGCTGGCTCAATGCCACTTTCTGATCAAAATGCCTATAGTGCCCCATGGAGGAACGATTCCTTTACACTGTAAAAATAATTATACAACTAACTGAAGGTTACACATGACAAAAATACGAGATTTCTTGGCCCAAAATTTAAACTTGCAAAAGAGGCAGTGAGGCCACTTGGCTGTTTCTTTGAGGAGTCACCTCTTTGCTTATTACCCCGGCCAATGCGCACAGCCCATCCTCAAATATAGCTGTGGTGTGCACTGACTGTGAGAGGTCATTCCTGGGATGTTGAGGGTGGAGGGAAAAATGGTGAGTAGACCAGTTGAACACATCATAACACAGATAACATACTCCTGCCTTTTATTCATCAAGAAGCCACTAAGACAGCTGCTTAAAAAGCTGGAGAATGGTGTTCTCAACTCTTGAAAAGGCATGAATCAAGTTAGAGAAAGGTGTTCCCCATAGTTATTGGGGAGCAAACTTAGCACAATTGAGTAGACTCTTTATTTCCTATTTAATAGGAAAGTATCAGTTTATAACATGTTACTTAAAAGACAACTCCAAATATTGAAAAATAAAGCAAAAACAAAAACACCTTCCAGGTCAGAGTTTTGGCCTAGCAATTAAAATGTGGGTCAGGAAATCTACATTGCCCATCAGTGTGCTGGGGTTTGATTTCTGGCTCTGGTTTCTCATCCCAGCCTAGGAGAAAGCAAGTGACAGCTCAAGGACCTAGGTTCCTGCCTCCCAATGGGGAGATCCTGGATGAGATCTGAGTTCCTGTCTCGAGATGTCTCCTCCCTAACTGTTGTGGGCATTTTGGAAATGAACCAGCGAATGAAAAATCAAATAAAAATCAATACAAACGGGCCCAGCGGCGTGGCCTAGCTGCTAAAGTCCTCGCCTTGAAAGCCCTGGGATCCCATATGGGCGCCGGTTCTAATCCCGGCAGCTCCATTTCCCATCCAGCTCCCTGCTTGTGGCCTGGGAAAGCAGTCAAGGACGGCCCAATGCATTGGGACACTGCACCCTTGTGGGAGGCCCGCAAGAGGTTCCAGGTTCCCGGCTTCGGATCAGCGCACACCGGCCCGTTGGGGAGTGAATCATCGGACTGAAGATCTTCCTCTCTGTCTCTCCTCCTCTGTGTATATCTGGCTGTAATAAAATGAATAAATCTTTAAAAAAAAATAAAATCAATACAAACAAATCACGCTGCATTATCTCACTCTCACCACTAGGGTGCACTGGAGTAGCAATTTACTGTTCCAATGCAGGCGTTAAGGAAGTTTCCCCAAAAGGTTAATTCTCTTTCAAACAAAATTCACTGGACCATGATTGTTTAAGAAGAAGATAGCTGATGACAGGAATGTGACACTGCGTAATGATAAACATGTCCGTATGTGAGCTCTTACATCTTCTGATTGTCTACACTAATAGGAGGAGAATTTCTGAATATAAACCATGTGTATTATCTATCTGTGATGACTACACTATATGAGGAATAAATCATTACTGATGAATGGCAGTCCACTGCTCTTCTGTTGTAATATTTCTATTTAATAACTTTAATTGCTGCACCACAGGATTTCTGTTAGTCTTTTCCATTTGAGATGCTGTGCACATTTGTTGTAACAGCTTGATTAATAGTCACTTTTTTTTAGTTATCCAAAAACAGTGGTTTTAACACTATATGTAATACATCTACATCAATAAACACCTATTTTTCAGTATTTAGAAGTCACCTGTGTGGATTTGTGGTTCCATGGGGTGTGCTGAGTGTGCGTGTGTGTGTGTAACAGAGATAAACCAATGTGTGTAAAAGTAAGTAATGTGTTTCTATTCTTTCTCAAACAATGAACCTTATTTAGTGAAGGATCAAAATGTTTCCTAAAATGCAAATGGAAAGCACCTGTGTTAATGATTCTACCCTTACATGGAGCACCCAAATGACTTGTATCCATGAGGGCTGGTCACTGCAAACACTGAGTCATGAAATGCAGTGATTACAGTCAGGAACAGCAGTCTAGAAGTTGCTTAATATTTACTCATTAGAGTCACGTTTTTTAACTGTTCAGTTTGTATCAAAAAGGCGGAGGCTTCACAAAGATAGTTACAACTACAGTGAGTGGATGTTAACTACAGTGAGATGTTCTGTTAATCTGTGGTTAAGACAGTCCTGTGCCCCTACCTTCAGGGACCATATTATTCTAAAACAAAAACCTATTCCAGCCATAAAATTAAAGCAAACCCAAACCAAAAACAAAAATCCTTTACAATATTATTTGTAATATTTGCAGTCAAACAGCACTTTGAATCAATAAGCTCTTCAAGATGAACCAGTTACACATTCACTCTGGGACCTCTGCAGAAAACTAACCTGATGTCTGTGTTTCCAGCATGTCCTATGAACACTGCTTTCAGTCCCAGCTGCCCCACTTTGCATCCAGCTCTGTGCTGATGTTCCTGGGAAAGCATCAGGCATGACCCCTGCCACCCATGTGAGATTCAGGCTGGGCTCCTGGCTTCAGCATCGGCCAGCCCGGGGGTGTTGGCGGCATTCGGGGAGTGAATCAGTAGATGGCAGATTGCAAAGTCTCTCTTTCTCATTCGTTGCTTTTCAAATACATTTTAACTTTTTTTTTAAAGTATATAGTACATTATCCTTAAAATTGGACTTTTGAGAGTCCTAGCACAGTAGCCTAGGGGTTAAAGTCCTCACCTTATTTGTATCAGGATCCCATATGAGCACCGCTTCATGTCTTGGTGGCCCTGCTTCCCATCCAGCTCCCTGCTTGTGACCTGGGAAGGCAGTCAAGCACAGCCCAAAGCCTTGGGACCCTGCACCTGATGGGAGACCTGGAAGAGGCTCCAGGCACCTGGCTTCGGATTGGCTCAGCTCCAGCCATTGCAGCCACTTAGGGAGTGAATCATGGGATGGAAGTTCTTCCTCTCTGTCTCTCCTCTCTGTATCTGACTTTCCAATAAAAATAAATAAATCTTTTTAAAATTTGCAAAGGGGGGGGGGCAGCATTATGTTGTAGCTGGTAAAGCCGCTCTCTGCTGCTCCAGCATCCCATATGGTGTGGTTTGAGTTCAACCTACTCCACTTCTGGCCCAGCTCCATACTACTCTGCCTGGGAAGGCAGCAGAGTTTGGCCCAAGGCCATGGGATTCTGCACCCACACAGGAGACTTGGAAGAAGCTCCAGGCTCCCAGCTGCGTGCCAGCCCAGCTCTGGCCACTGGAATCACCTGGAGAGTTAACCAGTGAAAGGAAGAGGTCTCCTTGTGACTCTGCGAAACCCTGTCTTTCAAATAGTTAAGTCTTTAAGAATGTATTCCTGCATAACCGATTTATTAAATGACACTGTTATTGTTAATGGGCTCAATACTGGAAAAGATCTTCCAAAGAAATTGCATTTAGATGACTTCAACTGAAGTGTTTTTCTTCTCTTTGCTGGACTTCCAGGACAGTTGTTCAGGTAGAGCTCTAGTTAGAATAAAACAATAACAATGTCAACTGAATAAAAACCAAAAAGGTCTACATTTGTTTATCATATTATTTTGTTTTGATTTTCCTTTTACATTAGATCAAAGAAGGTAGCTTACAGACATAAAACCAAGGCCTAAGCCATGGCTAATTATTCCCCCCTCATCCCTTGACTTCACGAACCACCTGACCTGTCACTGAATCCACCACAGGAAAGCACACAGGCTCCCTGCATTTTGATACTCTAATTGTGAATCATGCCTATCCTGGGAAATATATTCAATTTTATAGTTTTTAACTGAATACTTCCCATTTACTTAAAAATAATACTCTTTCACCTTTTTTAAAAAGATTTATTATTTTTATTGGAAAGGTGGATATATACAGAGGAGAGACAGAGAGGAAGATCTTCCATCCCATGATTCACTCCCCAAGTGAGCGCAACGGCCGGTGTGCGCTGATCCGAAGCCAGGAGTCTGGAACCTCCTCCAGGCCTCTCACAAGGGTGCAGGGTCCCAAAGCTTTGGGCCATCCTCGACTGCTTTCCCAGGCCACAAGCAGGGAGCTGGATGGGAAGTGGAGCTGCCGGGATTAGAACTGGCGCCCATATGGGATCCCGGGGCTTTCAAGGCGAGGACTTTAGCCGCTAGGCCATGCCACCGGGCCCAATACTCTTTCACCTTTTAAAAATATTTGCCAAGAGACTAATACCCCCCTCCTTAGCAGATAAGGATTTTCAAGGGAGGTTGTTAGACTTCTCAAGCTCAGCTGGATGACCTCTCTAGTTCTCCATTTCTAGCTATGGAACATGTGCCAAAGGCTGTTAAGCACAATGCCCCATAAGGACCCATGCAAAAACACCTGCAGAACCAATGCTCATGAGGTCAGTAGATGTGTTAACGCCATGTCTCACACAGATGTTACATCACCCTTTCACTCAACTACAGGTCAGAGACAGAAACAATTTTTTTATGATCACATAAAAAGATTTTTTTTACAGATCACATACAATGTCAATGACTACTGACAACGTAATTTATTCCCTAACTTCTCTTGTCCAAAGTCACTTTAATTTCTTGTAGAAATATAGTGGAGTGAAGGGATAGATCCAAATAGATTAAATTGTACTTGTAAAACGGGAGGCACTGTGACAGGGCCAGGAAACACTGGGGTGAAGGTGGGGCCTGCCATCTTGGCATGATTCACAGAAATACACAGATAACCTTCCATGTCGATACTGTAAGGCACACCAAATTCTCCGTCAAATTCTTTCTCAGACTCTCGACTCCAAGTCAGGCAATATGGAAGCTCATGTCAGTTATGCTCATCATAAGTGTGCAGAAGAAAAGCAAGAATTAAACACATGCAATCTACAGCATACTCATACTCACATCAACAGTGAGTACAATGGAAGTACGGCCACATCTTCTATACTGCTATTCCAAAGCACCTTCTAATATGAGGAACTGTCTGATCATCATCTGGGTAGATTATTGCAAAATGGCTAGTAACCAAAAGCAAGTTGGTAAAGCTGGTTGGTAAACTTGGTATTATTTAGTTATTATATGCCCCTTCTTCTGTACTATTAATTGGTTGGTTAAAGGCAGAGTATTCGAGTGGAAGAGGCAAATGGAGGGATATCCCAACCCCTGATTCTCCCCCAGATGTCTGCAGCATTCAGGTCTGGACCACACCGAAGTCACGAGTCAAGAACCCCTACCCTCGTCTCCAACATGGTGGCCAGTCTCCTAGCCCTCAGCCATCTTGTGCTGTCTCCCCCGGCACACGAGCAGGAAGTTGGATAGAGAGCATAACAACCAGGACAACAGAGGCAGCAGCATGGTGTGTTGGCATCACAAGCAGAAGCTTAGCATTCTGTGCCACAATGCCCACCCCAACGGTTACTATTTTTAAAATAATACTAACAGGAAGGCAATTGAGAGATTAATTATCCTGAGTTGAAACACAAATCTCATACCTTACTCATGCTTATCCTATCAGTCTACTTTTATAAGAGAGAATATAGGCCCTATATTCGAACTTTTCTTATGCCAATTAGTTTGCTCAATGTGTTTACTATTTCCATTTTATCCCCATGAAGAACATTTGGTTCTACACATGCTATTGCATTGTTACCATTCCTTCAGATTTTGAAGAAATTGTAATATAGCCTGCAGATTTTAGCTCTAAGTAAACTGTGGCCTAAGCCCAAAAGAGGTTAAATACTTTGGAACTTGTGAATTTTAGTTTCACACTATATTTTCACAACACAATGGCTGTGAATTTGGTTCTATAGTCTCATTATAAATTGAGAAGAATTATGGAATTTTTACAAAACAAACTAGCAGTGATGGGTGCAAGTTAAAATGTCCTAGGTAGCAGTAGAGATGTTAAGCTTGTTTATACTTATAAAAACAGCAAAGGTAAAATGATGAAATCTGAGTATCTGATACATACAGAAAGATCATCCCTTGGTTGGTCACTTTCTTATTTCTCTTAACAGCTATGACCAGGCGGGGCTGGGCTGAAACCAAGGGCCTGGTTACCTATCTGGGTCTCCCACATGCATGTCAGGGACCCAACTGTTTGAGCCTTTAACCGCTGTCTCCCAAGGTGTGCATTAGAACGAAGCTGGCATTCAAGATTCACTCTAGACTCAAATCCAGGTACCAATATGGAATGCCAAAAATCTACCCAAGATCTCAAAGTTACAGGTATGATACCATAAGAACTTTTCCTTATTCGTTTTCAGAGTGGGACTACAGAACACTATTAGAATATATTCTTGGGCCTGACGTGATAGCTCTGTGGCTAAAGTCCTCACCTTGCATGCACCGGGATCCCATATGGGCGCCAGAACTTATCCCTGTGTCCCTGCTTCCCATCCAGCTCCCTGCTTGCGACCTGGGAAAGCAGTTGAGGATGGCCCAAAGCTTTAGAACCCTATACCTGATGGGAGACCTGGAAGAGCCTCCAGACTCCTAGCTTCAGACCAAAGATCTTCCTCACTGTCTATCCTCCTCTGTGTATATCTAACTTACCAATAAAGATAAAATAAATTTTGTTTTAAAAAAGAGGGACCTTAAACATTATTTAGATAATTAAACTGACACTTCTCTAAAAATATAATTTAATTAATATTTTTTAGTAATGACAATAACATTTTTGAACCTGTTTTGAAATATATCAAACTTTGGAAAAGCACATGAAATGATAATACAGTTCTCATAAACTTCACTTGGAAGTTTAGCTTTGATCTCTCTGACAGATCTATTCTAACGTCCTGCTAGTCCGTCTATCTGGAACTCCAGTAGTGATCAGAGAAAAGAAAAATAACATCGAGCACAAGTCTACCATTCGACAAATTCTTGACTTATCTTAGCTCATTCATTTGATCATTCCTTGTATCATAATCCTGTCTGAAAAAAAAAAAGAGGGAATAATTTGCCCAAAGTGGAACAGATAGGAAATGAGTACTAGATTTGAAGTCTGAAGCTGTAGTTGTTTGGCGTCCAGCCTGTTTTCTTTCAGCTCTAGCATATGTTCTCGACTTTAAATTCAATGAACGTAATTACTGAGAGCTCTGTATATGAGTAATCCATGTCACTTTACAATATCAAACTCCAAGTTGTGTGTGTGTGATGTGCACATGCAGGTGCAGGCTGCTCTCCAGGGTGCTGATGCTGACTTTGCCCCCTCCCCCCGGAGACGCTTACTTTACATGAAGCAAGAAAGAACTTTGGAAACTTAGCCCTTTGACTCTGATTCATATATATATATATATACATATATATATGACAGTTTTATTTAGATTGTCATGAAAAATCAGTAATAAAAAACAACCAGAAGACAGCATTCTAGCCACTGAAGGTGGAGTTGTGCCAAAGCTGAGAAGCTGAGAAGCGGTAAGGAAAGAGGACCCGACAACATCCTGAATTATTTTTATAATGTTGTATCACTGGTTCTGAAATGACTTTCCAACTTGCTAAACATACCCGTGTTCAATGTACAATACAAAAATATACTTCCAGTTGAGATATAAGTGATAAATTAATTGTCCACACCCCTTCTCCATGCTGCTAGTATAAACAAGAGTTGACTGTAATCAAGGAGAAACAGTCAATGCACCAGTAACAGTATATATAATATACATACATACACTCATATGTCTATATATGTATATATGTATATGTATGTACTAATATATACTTAAGATATAAATGCAGTAAAAAAACCTTAAAGATGTTAAATGTAATAATGATTCCATAAATTATGATCGCCTTTACATATTCCTAAAATGTGTCATTTTATGTGGATTTTCAAGAACCGTTAAATAGTAGTATACCTTCATTTTTATCTTTAGTCCAGTCAAAATACAATAAAATTTAAGCTATATAATGCCTAGATATTTCAAGGAATGATATACTGCAGATAGGTAAAATCAAATAGCATTCAAAAGTTAATCCCATATTAAAGGACCACCAATTCCTGCAGAGTGAAAACATAGAATATTGGCAAAAAAAGGCAAAGTAAATAAAATGACTACTAAATCTACAGATAATATTGTTAAGACAATATGATACGTTTTAATGATTAGTTGTACAAGTATGGTTTCTTGGCCATGGAAGAAAGGAGAGAAAAAGAAGGTCAATAAATATAATCATGCATGTTCTTTGAACTAATGTGTTAGACGAAAAATATCTTAAACTTAAAGGGAACCATTATAATTACAATAGGTAGCTAGTTATTCCTATAATCCTAGCCTTTCTACTGAGAACTAAACTTTGGCCCAACAAGCTATGGCTCTAATAGCATTAAACCATTGCATTTCAAATTGCATTTTAGTTTTATGCCCCATTAAATGAACATTTATATTCATCTTTAACGTTATTAAATTCATTGTAGAGTCATGTGCACAACCTTACTGGCATTGCAGCACTTTAAAAAAAATCTACAATGAATTATTACTTCATAAAATGGAAATGTTTCCTAATTAGGATTCAATTGGGAGATACTAGAGGGCAGCAGGACAAAGAATTTTCAGGACATCAGGAAAAAGTGGTAAGACTTTAGTGGAAAAAAAAATAAATTTGAGTAGAATCTACAAACGGGACATTTTCAAAAGGGATGGGATGATGTTTTAGATTCTGCTATGCCGTTAAAGTGCAATCTAAAAATCCAGAAATTCTCTCACAATGCCAATACAAAATCATAAACATAGGAAACATGTTTATTAATTTATTGCAAACATTAAATATGCATAATGGCAATGGGTCAATTGCTGTATTTTTCACTTGCAAAAACACAAACTGGGATATTTGAGTCTATGTCATTGACTCTAGTTTTCGCTTGAATAAAGATCTCTGATAAATGCATTTCCAACTCTGAATTGTTTTTCATTGCTTTTGGCACCTACACAGAATTGACTGACACAATACTATGGACAGTGAAGCCACCTGATTTTTGTTTGCTTTGCTTCCAGGTTTTGTTTGTTTTTCATTTCACATAATTGAACTTAGGTATTCCTACCTTACAAAGTCCTGTCAAGCTCAGGTAGCTATTGCATGAAAATTCATTATCATAAGAGTACACAGTTAGTGATATTAGTAGATCAACGTATTTTTCCCTTATTACTGTCCAGAGGTTCAACCCCGGCGTGGGAGACAAAGTAGTATGTTCAGTAATATATTAGTCTACAGAACAGTATCTCCAGAGCAAAGTCATCATTAGTCATGACAAGAATGTCTCCAGGAATGTTTAAGTCAAAAGAAAGTTTATGTGGCAGAATTATGTAAGGAAACTTACAATAGTGCCTGCCCACAAACCATGCAATTTGGAAACAGCCAAGAAACAAAACCATAGAGAAGGAAGGATAAATACGACATGTATTAGGGGTTATTATGCAACTACAAAGATTCAATATGAACCTGGCAATATAGCAAAAAATAGTTATGGAAAAGAAGCTATTTCTTATGCTCAGTAGCTAATTTTCAAACATATGTACCTGTATTTGAAACTTTGAGCATTTCACACATTTTTCTGTATCTGAAAAAAAAATGGATCCAGACTGATATTTTGTATCAATAGAGCTGAAAACAATTAAGATCAAGGTAGCCAAAAGCAAAATTCAGTAAGAATCTAAAAAAGGATATTATCGGTTGTTGATAAAGTACTTCTGATGTACATTTTGTTCATATTCGAAAAGAATAATTTATTCCTGAATTTTCCTAGAAAATACAAAATATCTATACTATGATTTCATAAAGTTTTTAAGTAAACAAAAAGAGTATCTATATCAAGCTGTAGGTATAATTTGAAACTTAGAAATAATATATAGTCCTTTGACAATATATATTTAAATATCTATCAGAAATTAAATCTGCTTTTAATATAATTTACAATAAATTTATTATATATTTCCATTTTAAAATGTTCAAGGGCATTAAAGGTATAAATATAACATTTTAATATCTATTCTGGAAAATTAAGAATTATATAGCCTTTAACATAAATGCATTCAATACAAAGTGACATAACAAAAATACATAACATTTTCTTATATATATCACCACAAATGTAAAATATAAAATATCTAAACATATTACTTTGATTTGAAATGTAAGAAATGCTGAGATAGCAGTAGTACAGAATTCTAATTCTTCCAGTTCATAATGCATATATTATCATATACTGAATATATAATTCAAATGTATCATCCCATTTTTAAGTTTTTGGCTATCACTTTATATATACATATATATATTTAAATAAAACGAGAATTCCAGAGACCAGTTTTATCAGTATACGATAGCCTAAAGAATATATAATAAAAATAGTCATAAGATAGAATATTTAAACAAGCATACGTAATACCACATTTCAAAGTGCATGTTTTTTTCTTTTCTTTCTTTAAAACTTACTGCTTTGTAAGTTCTCTTTTGCCCAGCATGTTTCCGGATTTGCTCTCCATTTGGCCCAGTTTCCACATGCATCGAATAGATAATGTCAAAGAAATCTTCCACCACAGCTACCCGCCGTAAAGACAGCTTCTCATCTACCCCCACGCCATCCTGGAAAAAATGTAGGTAAAATAAAATAAGCTCACAAGTCTAATAAGATAATTTACACTTAACAACATGACACGGAACTGTAATATGTCAACCAGGTCAGCTAGACAGGACATTTCAAAAGTAGATATCTCCCAATTTCTATGTTTCTTACATACAGAACTTTAAGACACTTGCCATAGTTAATAGAATGTCTTGCTTACCCGTGAAATGGATTCTTTATTGTGAATGACTTCACCAAAACAAACAAAAACTATTAATATTGACATATAAATCCATCAAAGTTGCAAACTACAAAGTCAACGCATACAAATTGTTGTGTTGGGGCTGGAATTGTAGCAGAATGGGTAAAGTCGCTGCCTGTGTGTTCGCATCCCATATGGGCACCAGTTCATAATCCAACAACTCAGTTTACGATGCAGCTCCCTGGTGAGTGGCCTGGATAAAGCAGCAGAGGATGGCCCAAGTGCTAAGCTCCAGCTACCTGTGTAGCCTGGATGAAACTCCTGCTGCTGGCTTTGTCTGTTCAGCCCTGGTCATCGTAGCCATTTAAGAGGTGAATCAACAGATTGAATGTCTCTGTCTCGCCTTTCCTTCTCTCTCTCTCTTTCTCTCTCTCTCTCTGTAACTCTTTAAAATTAATAACATTTAAAAAGTGTTAGTAGTGTTGCCATGCACCAAAGGACACTGAATTTAAAAAAAAATCAAGCCAATTTCCAATAGCTACAAAAAGTCCTCTAGCAATTAATAAAAAAATTAATTTTACCAAATAGATGCAATAATAGCTTTTAAAAAAGCTCGTGAAAGAAGCTTAGAGAACATACAGAAATGGAAAGACATTCCAGGTTCATGGATCAGAAGTATTAAATATGCCAACACTATTAAAATTCAAATACAAATACATTCAAATACATATAATTATTCAAAACATTAAAAATACTACAAAAATTATGTGGTATCACAGAAAATCTGAATAGTCAAAACAATCTTGAATAAAAAGAGTGATGTAATAAACATTTTACTATCTGACTTTCAAATGTATTACAAAGCTACGAATCTATTACAAGTATATATTTGCTTAAAAACAGACACAGACCATAAAAATAAACTCATGCATCTACATTCAGGTGACTTTTTAGGATGGCACTAAGAACACACATAGCAACATGAAAGTCCTGCCAATAAATGGTTGGGGAAAGTAGACATCCAGTCACAGAAGAATGAAACTAGGACACCCTTGCATCCCCCTCTATACACAAAAATCAAGCCAAAATGAATTAAATCCTAAATGTAAGACCCAAAAGTTTTAAACTGCAGGAATAAAAAGTAGAGGAGACCTTTCCATACATGGAGTCAGATCCCTCAAGCAAAGTAAGTAGAGACAAAAGAGATAAGTTGGATTTCATGAAACTAGGAGCTCCCCCGTGGCGAAGAAATCCAACAGCAGAGTAAAGCAACCAACTTAAAAAGCTTATATTAGAACTGCTATGCGATCCAGCAATTGTACTACTGGGTATACATATCCTAGTGAAATGATATCACTCTGAGACATCTGCACTACCAAGTTTAGTGCAGTGCTACTTAAAATAGCCAAGATACATAAACTATCTATGTCCACCAATTGATGAGTAGGTAACAATACAATGGAATGCTACTCTATCATAAAAACTGAATTCTTGCCATTTCCAACACCATGGATGGAATGGGAGTTCATTATATGTAAAGTGACAGGAACAGAAAGAAAAGTGCCCCACAATCTCCCTTACATGTGAGAGATAAAAGCAATGATTGCATAGAAGCCAAAAGTATAACAGCAGTTTCCAGAGGCTGGATAGGGGACGGAAGTGGAGATAATAGGGCATATATTAACATATATTAAGCTATAGTTAGAAGGGAGTAAGAAACTCCAGTGCACTATTGCACAGGAGGGAACTGTAGCTTATTGTAATATATTGCATCTGGCAGGGGGACCAAAAGAGTGAAGCAGGGTGTAGTTGTCTTTTGGGAATTGTACTTGTGGAATGTGTGGAATGTATAAAAATCTGTTCTCTCCATATGAATAAAAAAGTACTACAAAAAAGAACTTTGAGTGCTTCCATCATATGCTTCCATCAAATATTGACACAACTTACACATTTGCCATGATTAGATATTACTCAGTATATTCATGTATGGAGACATCCAATGGCAATCCCACAAAGATGTGCCATTTTTAATGCACTTTTTAAGTTGAAGTCCTCCCTCACTAATAACCTATTACACATTTTGTAACTCCTTGAGCTCCTGATACTTCTCCCACCCCTCACATCTCAAGGCAACTATGAGACCCATGGCAAAGACCTCATTGCCTGTGGTACAAGACCTTGATGGAGTGAGTCTATAAATAAGCTGTACCAAACAACACCAGCCTAGAAAACTGTTGCAGCTTAAAGGATAGTGACTCAAAAGCAGAATTTTCAGATATTCTCTTCCTGGCCTCTTCTCTTATCCCCTCTGAGAATATCCCCCCTATCTGAGGCCAGAAAGTCAAAGTCAAACATTACACACCAGTAAAAACATGCACAAAACCTTATCTTTCTTGTCCCAGTTATGAAATCTGTATGGTACCCCGTCAGCCTTTTTGCTGACGGGTGGTTGTTTGTCACAGTCTTTAAGCCACTGTTCACCTCTTGGGATGGCCACATGCTATACTAAAAACTCCACTCTCCATTCCAGTTTGTCTGTTAACACGTAGGACCCAAAGAGAATCCAAGATTGTAGTCCCTCAATACTCTTTATTCCCTTCTACAATGACCCTTTTCCCACACATGATAATATTACAAGTTTCAGGAATTAGGGGTTGTTATCATTGGTGATTAATAGTCAACCAACTATAGGTCCTAAGTGCTAGATCACAGGAGGTACATCCTATGTTAAAGGGGCATATGTTAGGGATGCCTCACAATCATAGGCTAATAGTCAACATTATTTGAAGAAATCAGAAGTCAGTGCTAACCAAGGTGATACTCAAATTACACATACTGCCAAAAGGAAAGGGCCTCTCCTTTTCTCATCAGGTGTACCCGCTTATCCTCAATTATGCTTCAAGCACATTTCACACTTTACTATTGAAATGCAAATATGTCTTCAGAAGTTGTACATACAATATAAGCACACGTTCATAACAAGAGACAAAGGAGTAATTAGGACATTCAGAAGATACATATTCAGTCTTGGAGCTTAAGATTTGATGAGCATAACTCATTAAAAAAGAAATATTAAATGATTACGACAATGACAAAAATCTGGAATAAATGACTTTTAACGCAAAAAGAGAATCCAGTAAGACCAACATTAAAAAACAATAGAGGCGAGAATCAAGATGGCGGAATAGGGTAAGGACACGTTTATACAGATGGAAAAACATTTAACCAGGATGAAGCAGAGAGGACATATTTCAGGAAATAGGAAAGGACAAAACAACAGCAGAGGGGTACCTGGAGACTGACAGACACAATAAAGCAGCGGACACAACGGTGTGGTGTTGCAGAGACTGATATTCCAGCACGGCGATCTGAACTCCATAGCAGGCAGAACTCCACCAGCAACCAGGTTCCAGCAAGATCAGTGCCACCAACAACCTAATTATATAGGACACCTGGTGTCTCTCTAATCCTGGGACCTGCTCCAACCGGAAGTGGGAGAAAGGCTGCAGAGACAACGGTGCAGCCTCACCACGGTATCACAGGAGGTGGTGAGTGGTGAGCCAAGAGCTGGGGCTGTGGAGATCACAGTGGAAATCTGACATAAGAGCCCAGACGTGGAACTTGCAGGAGGTTGTGGCGCAAGTGGCTGCAAGAAAAGTTGTGTACCAACCGCAATAAGTAAAATCGCATTGTAGACGTGTGGGTGACACAGCTTAGAAACCTGCCCCAAGGAATTCAAGACTCTGCTAACCAGAAGTACAATGATCAAGAGCAAAAGAAGAGACAAAGGCACAATGAATATTACTGAAAATTCTCCTGCAAGGGAGCAAAACCCTATGCCAATCTCAGAGTTAACTGAGGAAGACATCAAGAAAATGGGGCACACAATCCATAAGACTCATTTTAAAGATTCTGATCAACAATGAGAAGCTCATGCAAGAATTCAAAGAATTTAAGGAAGCAATAAAGCAAATCAAGACTGGTATATCAGAAATTAAGAACACAGTAGAGCAAATTAAGAGTACAGTGGAGATTCTCCAAAATAGAATGAAGCAAGCAGTAGAAAGAATCTCAGAATTGGAAGGTATTTCCTGTCACCAGAGGGAAGCAAACAAAAAGCTGGAAGCAGAGCTGGATCGGGCCAAAAAAAGTATTCAAGAATTGAAAGACACTACTAAGAGGCCAAATCTTAGAGTTATGGGAGTCCCAGAAGGTGCAGAAAGAGAAGCTGAGTTTGCAAATGTATTTAATGAAATAATAAAGGAAAATCTCCCTAATATAGAGGAAGAATTGGGAAACAAGTTCCAGGAGGGGCACAGAACTCCCAACAGGCTTGACCGAAAGTGATCTTCACCACGACATATTATCATCAAGCTCTCTTCAATTGAACATAAGGAAAAGGTCCTTAAATGTGCACGTGAAAAAAATCAATTGACATATAAAGGAATGCCAATTCAGCTCACAGGAGATCTCTCACAGGAAACTCTACAGGCAAGAAGAGAATGGAGTGACATAGTCCAGATTCTAAAATAAAAAAATTTTCGGCCCAGGATAACATATCCAGCAAAGCTTTCTTTCGTCTTTGGAAATGAAATAAAATTCTTCCACAGTAAAGAAAAGCAAAAAGAATTTGCCTCTTCCAAACCTGCCTTACAAATGATACTTCAAGAAGTTCTCTCGACAGAAAAGAGGAATAGCACCTACCAAAACCAAAGGCAAACGGGAAGAACATCCCAGTAAAATGACAACAGAAGACTAAACCAATGAACAACCCATTCCTAAAATGACAGGACCAAAGTACCACCCATACATATTAAACTCTGAATGTAAATGGCTTAAGCTTAATCAAACATCATAGAGTAGTAGACTGGATTATAAAACAAAACCCATCTGCTTATTGTCTGGAGGAGACACACTTCAACAAAGACTAGCGGAAACTGTATCACATAGGTTTTGTTATTCTCTGTTAGTTTCATCTCTTCAAAACACTTCCTTTTGATTAAATCATGCAATGACTCGTATATCATATAGTAGCATCATTTTCTTCAAGAAGGTTCTTGATTTTCATTTCTTCAGCTACACATTAATCATTTAATAGCATGTTATTTAACTTCTTGGTGTTGTTAATTTCTTTCTTCTTCCTGTTGTTGATTTTGTTTTGTGGCTCTTCATTTACGGGGATGTATACTAACTGTGTAATGGAGACTGTCATATCTAGTAACATGTCATTTAACCTCAGGCATTGTAAATTTCTATTTGTTGATTTTGTATCACGACTTTTCATTTAAGGGGATGTACAGTAGTTGTGTAATGGAGACTATCATATCTAGTAACATGTCATTTAACTTCATGGCATTGTAAATTTCTTCTTGTCTTTCTATTGTTGATTTTGAAACATGACTTTTCATTTAAGGGGATGTACAGTAGCTGTGAAATGGAGACTAACATTCAGATGTGAGGATGTAGTGTGGTATGCATTTCTGCTTCCAGACAAAGATGGACTTACAATGAAACTGTTTACTATTTCTTGACAATAGGATTCTGGACTCTCTGTCATTGTCCAGGCCCACAATGATGGACATATGACTGAGTATGAAAAACTTTATGTTAGTAATGATATAGAGGAACTGGGGGGTGGGGGAAATGGGGAGGGGATAAGGGAATATGAATCTGTACCATAAAATAATAATAATAATAAAATGAATTAAAAAAACAATAGAGGCCAGAAGGCAATGGGATGATGTATTTAAATTGCTAACTATGAATTGTACATATAAAAAAATTAAACAAATTAAGGTTAATGAAGCTAACTCACAGATTTTGAAAACTGAGGGTACTCTATGCTAGTAAAAACAGCTATAATACTTGATAAGGAAAGCTCTTCAGTCCAAAAGTAAATGATACCACATAATTCAAATCTATGGAAAAATATATAGGGTTCCAATAAACATAAATATAAGATAATATAATTATCTACAGACTGTATGTCTATCCTTTGATTTGAATTATTTAACAGGAATTTGTATAAAACAACCCATAAATAATTGCTCTATTGGTGTAGTAAGCAAAAGTGTCATATACTGTTCAATAACAAAATAAAACTCTATTGGATTTTGGAGTAAAGAAATGATACCAGACCATATCAGAAATTCAGATGTAGAAAGAGTACTGGAAAAGACAAGATGAACATAAACAATGTTACATACATATTTTGTCTAATTCCTTTTCTGATACTTTCAAAATCATCTGAGCATACAAAGTAGATTTTAAGGAGCTGTATCACTTGATTTGCCATATACAAAATTCTATTACATAACCTACACATCTCATATATCACACTTTACCCAAGTATGTATAAATCAATCATTAATGTCACTTAAAACATTATAAAGAAAGAAACATCGAGTCCACATATATCTTAATTTCAAAGTTTAACAGTTACATTTTATTGCATGCCATTGGCATGAAAATTCATATAGAGATCAATTATATATGTACACATATCAACTTATAGATAAAACTGGATTGTTATTTCACCAATAAACCTCTGTGTTTTCAGCTAATTTCCAACAGTATTACAGTGAGGATATAAGTTCATCACTAGAAGCTCGAAGCTGTCCTGCTTAGAGATACTGACAGCATTGGAATAGAAGCACAACGCCATTTACACTAGAAACCCCGCATGCAATTCTTCATGTTTATCCAGCATTTACAGAAGGAAGGTGGGTGAGACAAATGTTTCAATTTTTTTTTTTCTTTTTCTCCTGTATCTGCACGGCAGGCTATGGCAGGGAAGGGGCCCCTACTCTTAAACGGCATCAGCGCCTAGGGAGAGGGGACAGCCACCTGAAGCCATTCTACAGATTCCGATGTGGGGAAGAATGCTCCAAGGGTGTCACATGAGTGGTCCCAGCAGGTCTGAGACGTTGTTAGTCTTGTTGAGGGTTGAGAAAGTCTTTCAAGGTCCACTGGCTGACAAAGGCCACCCAGTGCACCCACACACCTAGCCACCTGCGACCAAATTCAAACCCAGGCTTATAAGGCACAGGTACTATCTAGGAATCAATGGATGAAAATATTTATCACTTTTCCTTAATCGGTTACGTTTTTATCAAAGAATCTAACTGATGAGTCATCATCATCACAAATTTGATACTCTTTAGTGGAACATTTAGAAGTGAAAGTATTGAGACTGGCTGCCAATTTATATACAACAAATAAAATGATCATAATGAAAAAGTCTTTAAAGTAAATATAAATTTTCAACATTTCATGCTTAAGAATTTCAAGTGCAAGAAGTTACAGAAACCATCTATAAGTAATGTCATTCGCACTAACATTTGTGGAGGTTTAATTAAACAGAAAGGCACTTGTGTGAGTTTATCTGCTCTTCGAGCTCGTTATCAAAACAATCATAGGAAGCCCTAAGTTCTCTTTTGAACAAGGAAAAAAGTGCCATTTGGCTTTACGTCACTGAAATAGGAAGGTATTTCACAGACTTTGTGAAAAAGAGAAATTGAAAGGTTAAGTTCATTTTGTTGCGAAAATATTTAAAATACAAGTAGAATTTTTCTTTGTCTTTTTTTAGTAATATGCATTGTTCATGAATATTTCGTTGTATCTTCAAGTTAAAAGAAAAAAAAAACTAAGTCACATCTGGCTAAAAAAATGATCTACAAGAAACTTTCCACAATAAAAACATGTATTTTGTGCAACGAAAAAATTTACTCTTAACACATCTAAAATAGTGTGTTGATCAATACAATAAACTATTACTGATTTCCAGAAAGTTTTACTTAAAATCTGGACCTGGTGCCGTAGCCTAGTGGCTGAAGTCCTCACCTTGCACGCACCAGGATTCCATATGGGCACTGGTTCTAATCCTGACAGCCCCACTTCCCATCCAGCTCCCTGCTTGTGGCCTACGAAAGCAGTCGAGGATGGACCAAGGCCTTGGGACTCCACAATGGCATGGGAGACCCGGAAGAGGCTCTGGGCTTCTGGCTTCAGATCGGTTCAGCTACTGCTGTTGCAGCCGTTTGGGGAGTAAATCAGGGGACAAAAGATCTTCCTCTCTGTCTCTCCTCCTCTCTGTATATCTGCATATTCCGATAAAAGAAAACAAATCTTTTAAAAATCTTTTATTGTGTGGGTTACTGTCTAGTTTTGAAAAGGAAAACAACTTGTCTTATGGAATTTTAAAGAAGTTACACTTCAAGCAGATAAAAAGCAGTATAAGGTAATCCCAGCACAAAGCGAAAAGAAAGGATTTCACCCTAAACTTAAAAAAAAAACCCTTCCATATAAAGCAAATCCATACAAATTTATTAACTTGGTATTTACAATTTGTTTATAAAATCGTACAAAATGAAATTTGCTGCTTCCCCAAATTGATGATGTATCCAATAAAACAGCACTGGTCCAAGTCTATTGGTTTGAACATTATCAGAAAATATCTACAATTATTTATCTAGAATCTTCATCCTCACGAACAGAAGTCCAGTTGCTGGGAAGCCAATTTCTGTCATCTCAAAGAGACTGGGAAGCTGCTTTGCCATATGTTCAGATGCAAAATAAGCTTTACTTGTCAGACCGGACCGTCTGAGCTATCTATCTCTTTTGGCTACCATTTTGGGGAGCTCAATCTAAAAACTGCATCATTTTCCATTTTGTCTTAACAGGTATATTTGTTACAACAAAACAGCAATAAATTCTGTTTTATGTCTTTGAGGCTAGGAACCAAAGCAAACCAAATAAAAATGTTATTGAGAGATGCCAATATTTATAATAACTTTAAACAAAAATCAAAGAGTAGGCCAAAAGACATATGGTGTCCATTAACCTGTAATGGAAAAGCATGTTTGGAAAGAAAGGTTGAAAACCTTTTTTAAAGCGTGCTTCATTATACTTTGAAAACAGCATATATGGGACCTGGCGTGGGATCCTTCAACGTGTCAGGATCTCATAGTGAAGCCGGTTCTAATCCCGGCAGCCCTGCTTCCCATCCAGCGCCCTGCTTGTGGTCTGGGAAAGCAGTCGAGGACGGCCCAATGCATTGGGACCCTGCACCCACGTGGGAGACCCAGAAGAGGATCCTGGCTTCAGATCAACTCAGCATTGGCTATTCTGGCCACTTGGGGAATGAATCAAGGGACGGAAGATCTTCCTCTCTCTCTCTCCTCTCTGTATATCTGCCTTTCAATAAAAATAAATAAATCTTAGAGATAAAAGAAAACTGCATATATGAAATATTTGAAATTTTTTCCTCTTACATAAATGTTTAAAATTTAAAAAGGAGAAAAATTGCCTTCACAGTTAGGAAGACATCTTCATTGGTTATAATCCCAGGAACAAAAACTGCCATGCATTTTATGAAAATTCTGGGAGTTGTAAATTTATGGTATATGTGATCACATATTAGAAATTTTTGACTAAATACAAGTAAGAAAGGAAAGTCTAGAACAGAAAATGATTTACCATTTCTCAGTTGATCAGAACTGTAATAGAGCTTCACAAGATTTATCATGTGACATCTCTATGCAAGGAAGATCTCTATCCAAACTTTGTTATCACAATTTCCTATTTTTAGTTGAATGATATGTGATTTCATATCTGTCATAATTTTTAATTTTTCAGACAATGTGTATCATGATTGGTTCCAATTTAGCAAATCCCTGAAAAAAAAAAAACTACTATTGGGCCAGACACAATAGCCATAGCCTAGTAGCTAAAGTCCTCTCCTTGCACACGCTGGAATCCCAGTTGGGTGCTGGTTTGGATGCCAGCTGCCCCATTTCCCATCCAGCTTCCTGCTTGTGGCCTGGGAAAGCAATAGAGGACAGCCCAAAGCCTTGGGACCCTGCACCCATGTGGGAGACTCAGAGGAGGCTCCTGGCTCCTGGCTTTGCATTGGCTCAGCTACTGCCACTGAGACAGACAGACACTCTATGTCTCTCCTCTCTGTGTATCTGACTATCCAATAAAAATAATCTTAAAAAAAGGAAGAAAACTACTGTTGCATTTTAACATGCTGTTATATTTTATCTTAACTATAAGATACACTATACAATAGATTCATTAAGAGATGATTACTGTTGATGATTCTGAAAATGTAACACAGAAAACAATGCTGTAATACAATACATGCCAGGAAATGTCTGAAGTATAATCTGCTTTTCTACAATCCTGTTAAGGAGTTTCTTTCCAGGAAGTTATTGCACCCTATTCACTGGGAGTGATACTGCATTATACTGCTTTCAGGTAATCTATCATGTTCCATAATTCATGACCTAATATGCCGTGGAGGAACTTCCTCATATCTCTCTGGGTTTTGGCTTACTCATCTGAAATATGAAGATAGCTATAACATTCATCTATTTGGCTTTATGTGAGGATTAACTGAATTTTACCTAGAATTTAATAAGCACTCAACAAATGTTATTTGCTACTTTGCTATAGATAATACATATCTTTCCTTCAATTTTCCACATACATGAGGTAAAGAGATGCAGTGTTGATGACAGTTCCTTTAAAATATGGTACAGGGCCCAGCGTGGTAGCCTAGTGACTAAAGTCCTTGCCTTGCATGTGTCGGATCCCATATAAGTGCTGGTTTGTGTCCTGGTGGCCCAGTTTCCCATTCAGCTCTCTGTTTGTGACCTGGGAAAGCACAATGGCCTAAGACCTTGAGACCCTACAACCACATGAGAGTCCCAAAAGAGATCCTGGCTCCTGGCTTCGGATCAGCTCAGCTCCGGCCATTGAGGGAACATTTTTCTGTCTTTCCTCCTTTCTGTATATCTGATTTTCCAATAAAAATGATTTTAATAAGGAAAAACAAAATTATATAGCGGAGATTTAAAAGAAACACGTTTTAAAAATAATAGTCAATGCTTTCCTAAAGTGAGGTTGCTCCAAGAAAGTTAATTTGAGGAGAGGCCACTCTTGAATATTTATTTGTCAGATATTTTCCAGGTTTTCCCACCTAGTCAGCATATCTCTCCAATTCTAACTTTTAGTGTTATCAGATACAGTATGAAGAAAGGTCACAAAATATCCTCAAAATGTTTACATTCAAATGTTTCAGGTTCTTTCTCCCTCAGCCTTGTGGCCAAGATCAAGATCATGGACCTTCCAACCTTGGAGGCAAACAGAAAAAGAAGAGCTGCTGGAGAACTGGAGGATCTGAAGGTGTCTCCATTGTGTTGCCAAAGTGACAGGTGGCGCTGCGTACAAGCTTTACCAGACCTGAGCTGTCTGCAAATCTATCACCTGCGTTTCCAACCTCGTTAACTAGACCTAGAAAGAAAACCTCAGGAAATTCTACAAGGATAAGAAATACACTGCCCGGGAATCACAGCCCAAGAAGACCCTCTGTGGGCTAAACAGCACGGGGAGAACCTGAAGACCAAAAAGCAGCAGCAGTGGAAGGAGTAGCTGTACAACTTGCAGAAGCCTCGTGCTGTCAAAAAAACAAGCAGGAAACAACTAAAAGAAATGTTTTTCAGGGTTCAGTATTTAGCACAGCAGTTAAGATGACGCTTGAGGGCTGGCACTGTGGCTCAGAGAGTTAAACCACTACCTGGGGCACTGCATCCCCTATCAGAATGCCAGTTCAAGTCTCGAGTAACCAGCTCCTGACCAGCTGTGTGCTGAAGTCAGGGGAAAGCAGTGAAGAAGGCTGGTATATTGGGGTATCTGCCACTCACACAGGAAGTGTGATGGAATTCCAGGCTCCAGACTCCACTCCAGGTTTCACTGCACCAGTGGATTGCTTTATGTCTCTCTCTCTCTCTCTCTCTCTCTCTCTCTCTCTCTTTCACACACACACACACACACACACACACACACAAATAAAAAAAAGTTAAAAGCTGCTTGAGATCATTTCATCCTATACCCAGTGACTGGCTTCAAGTCCCAGATCTGCATTCTACTCTAGCTCGTCCCAATGCACACCTGCATTGAATTCTAGTTTTACCCAGGCAGTAGGTGATGGGTAAGTGCTTGGGCCCTGGGCTCTTGTCACATGTGAAACCTAGACTGAGTTCCCAGTCCAGCCTTTGGCCTGACCCAGATTTTGGCTGTAATTGGCATTTAAGTGGTAAAAGTGGATGGAAGGTCTCTTTTCTCTCTCTCTCCTCTCTCCTCTTGCTCTCTCATGCGCATTCTCTCTCTAGTTTCAAATTTAATAAGTAATAAAAAAATGCTTAAGATGCTTTTCAAACTCAGTTATCAAGTTTGTGTTATTGTCATCAACACCATCATCATCACGTAATATTTATTGAACACATATCATTTAATACTATAATGTATGAATCAGTCTGTTATGGGCACTATTTGATCTCTGTAAAGTCTAGAATATAATTTATATTACTATCCATATGCTCAAAATGACATAGCTAGTACCTCACGGAGCATGAATTTGAGCCCAGGAATATTAATTCGGGAGTTTGCTTTTTTAAGCACCATTCTCTACTTTTACCTTCTCTGACAGTATACATTTATATTGATTGCTACAGTCATGAAAAATAATCATAATAATTAGGATTTAGAGGTAAGAATTTGACATGTGAAAAATCTTGTGCAGCATGAAGTCCTCTTAAGCACAAAAATAAGATTGCACACATCATTGTGTGACAAGCAAAAAGACTACTGGTATTTGTTCCTTATTTGTCCCCTCTTTATCTCACATGCCTGCCACCAATGGAACTTTCAAAGTCTAATTTCCTCCCTACTTCCAAACCATTACTCCTTCCAATTTGTTCTTGAACCTACAGGTAGTTGACTTAAAAACACATACAGAACAGTTCATGCCACGGTTATTAAAACCAGGAAGTAGCTTCTTATTGCACATAAGATAATGTCTAAACACCATATAGGGAACAGTAAGTCTCCCAACATCTGCCCCCTGCTTGCTTTTCCATCCTCATCATATCCCCTTTCAACTTATTGCCACGCACTCTAATGTTTATGTCAGTTCTTAGACAAAAAGGGGAGGGGCTTCCTCTTCTGCTACAGTTTGAATGTGTCTCTCCAAAATTCATGTGTAGCCAATGTGACATTATTGGAAAATAGGCCCTTAGAAAGTCATTTCACCGTGAGGGCTCCTTCCTCTCAAATGGAATTAGCTTCCCTTATAAAGGGATTTGACCAAAGAAAACTGGTTCCTTTTCCCCTTCCATCTTCTGTCAGGTGTGGACACAATAATCTCCCCTAGTTTCTCCAGAGTATCTGTCACCCTCTCCAAACACCAAATTCTAGTGACATGATCCTGGATGCCCATCCTTGGAAACTGCAAGAAATCAATTTTTCTTCTTTGAGGACTACCCACCGCTTTGCTATAGCCACACAAAGGGCTTGAGATTCCCTAAAAGGACTTTCACAACTACTGTTGGCTCTGTCTACCCTGTTCTCTCTTCAGCCCCTGAGAAGTCTGGTTCCTTCGTTCCCTTCACCACCACATACTAAATAGAACCTGCCAAATGTCAAATGTGCTCCTCTCCACTTATTCTTAATCATACCTGTACAGCAGACTTTGATGAAAAGCTGACAATTTATTGCTAAGTTGGAAATGCACGTTTTTCTCTTTCCCACAAGAATTAGGTTCATGAAACTCTTCCTGGCATTTGTAAGCACTGATAAGAAACTCTGATTAGATAAATTCACAAATCAATAAAGGGCTCTGATATTGGTTAAGTAGAGGCACACTGAGATCATTCATTGGGATATAGAATATGAGAGGGAAAGAAAAACTTTGATAGGAACCTAATTCACTGAGGGGCACTGTGAATTTCAGATAACTGTAGGAAAATGTATAGGAATATCCATCATTAGCTCAGAAGTAGGGAAGAAGAGCAGATAGAAAAGTCTGCACAGCATCACACAGATCTAGCAAATCAATGAAGAAGGCTAAACAGAAAGCAATGAAAATGTGCAGAATGGGAACAAAAAAGAAGAGAATGTTGCAATGGCAAGAAAGAACAAAGAAAAGCAGTGGTGGCATTTGGTGTCGCAGTTGCATTGCGCACTGACCAGGATGCTGATCAATCTGGTTCAGCTGCTTTTATTTCCAGCTTCCTGCAAAGGCATGCCATAGTACCTGGCAGGTGATGGCCCAAGTACTGGAGTCTTGGATATCCACATGGGAGACTGGGATAGAGTTCAGGCTCCTGGTATCAACTTGGTCAAGATCTGGCTATTGTAGGAACTTGGGGGAACGAACCTGCAGATGGGAGATCTCTTGGTTTCTGTCTCATCTCCAATTTTGCCTTTTTAATAAAAAAAAAGAATAAGTCAATAAACAATAAACAAATAATAAAAGAAAATGTGACAAGAAGGAGGCTTCTAAGAGAAGTCAGGTAAAAATTTTCAAGGAAAATGAGATTACTTCAAGAGGATCAAATTCTTATAAGAGGCTAAGTGTGATGAAAAACAAAATGAGACATTAGATCTAGTGTTTAAGAAATCTTGGTGAGTATGGGGGAAAGGAACAACCCTGTAAAATGGAACAACAGAGTGAAACATGTTTCAAATTTACAGCTTTACCCAGCGCTTGGACTATATTAAAATCTCTGTAATGACTTTAGCCAGTCTTATGACACAGTAAGTGTGGCAAAACAAAAATCATTCAGTAACCCCGTAACAGCTTTGGGAAAGAAACAGTTATTTTGCATTGTTAAGGTTTTCTAAAGAGGGAGTAGCTAAGGCCATTGAAAAGGGTGGTCTATTTAAACTCACAGAACCAAGTAAGAAAACTGCTTATCAGAAGCAAAAGCTACCATGGTGCTTTCACAAAAAAAAAAAAAAAAAAAAAAAAAAAAAAAAAAAAAAAAAAGCTGCACACACATTAAATAGGAAAAGGATTTGAGAAGCAAAGGGTTATGACCAACAGCAGTTCAGAGCCTGCCAGGGTATGGCTGCCAATTCAGGATCACAGATGCCTCAACTTGCTCTAATCAGAGTCCTTGTGCTAAACGCATTCATGTCGGTAGGCAGTAGAGAAGCACCCAAGCACTAAATTTTGCACCTGAGCTGAGTGCAAGTAGTCTGGAGTATTTAATTTCCCCCCCAGCCTGAGTTCAAAGACAGAGCCATGCTGAAATAATCACCACCATCCCATCCTTGCAAAGCCAAAAACTGATTTCAAACATCGATGGAATAGAGCCCAGAAAAGAGATTTTAGCACTGAATTGGCATATGGAACTGGCAATAAAAGAGGGAAGGGGAGTCTAAACGACCCACTTTTTCCACTCTACACCACATACAGCCTGATATCACTCAATTAGGACTGTGTGGTTCTTTCAGCAGCGCTTAGCAGCAAGAGGGTATTCCTACAAATGTTATCCATATTTTACTAATGAATAATGGAGATTTCCCATATCTAATAAATAGGTCATACTGTTTCTTTTTGAATAAAGGAAGTGAAAAATATTTTTTAAAAATATCTTTCAATACTCAAACCTGATCAAGGTCCGTGCATTGTGGAATAAAACAGGCTATCTCTTAATAGAGGAAATGTAGCTGACAATATATGCCTTAGATCATTTATTGTGGAAGATATAAAATTTCAAGTGGAAAGCCAAAGAAAGACAGACACGTTGGAGGAGCAGGGAGGAATTCTGGACAGCTGCCCTCATTTCCTGTTTGTGAGAGGAAAGCTGTGGCAGCTGCTGTTTGTTCCTGGGAGAGAAGCTAGGGCAAAAGAGGGCTTGGCTTGCTGTTTCTTCTCCGGCAGCTGCAGCAGTGGGTACAGGTGAGGTTGCCCTGGCGGTCTCCATGGCAACGCTGGAGGGAGCGCCTAGGGAAAAGGGCCCTCCACCTGGCAAGCCCTTCTCTGGCCTCCCAGGACCTCCAGGCGAGCTTTGCGCTCCTCCAGAGGGAGCCGCGCACCAGCCTTGGGACCATCCGCCTCAAACCTCATGGTTGCCAAGGCAACCGTCGGGGGTGGAAAGCCAAGGCCGTTTTCCGCGGATGCTCCCCACCCCCAGTGCCCAGAGTGGCTGGGGCCTGGATGAAATCTGAGTTCCCTTTATACAGGCCTGTGCCATTTGGGGCTCTCAGAGGAACAGGAGACACGCTGCGCCCCCGCGGGCACCTGGCGCCGGTTGGCAGTGTGGGCGTCATCGCTGCCTTCTCCTCTCTGCCTCTCCGAGAGGCCTGGGAGCTGTGGTCTCACCCTTCGTGCATTTGACCTTCCAGGGATCTCGGAGCCGCTGGGGGTAAAACGCCCCACCCTAACCCATCCCTTGGGGAAGCAAGGGCCAGGTGGCCTCTTAGGAGTGGTCCTCACTGACGGAGGTTTCCTTCTTATTTCCTCACATCTAGGCTAACTAACTCTCTCCACCAGCCCCGGGGGTTCTCCAGGACGATGTCCCAGGACTAGGACCCAGGGACCCTCCCCTCTTCTCTGTCCTTCCCTGGCATTTGGGAAGGGAAGATCAAGAGCCCTAGAAGGTGGCTCATGCACAGGCGACACATGATCAGGGTTTTCCGGAGGGTCCATAATGCTGCTCTCTGAGCCTCTCAGCAGGAGAGAGGCTGGGAGCTGAGTTGTCAACTGGCCCTGACCTGCCACCCTAGACCAAGTCAGTTACCGAGGAGGGGCATCCTTAATGGGTGAATCCTGACTACCCACTGAAACTGATTTTGTTCATAGCCTAAAACCACTGAGTCCTACCTTTATTTACTGGAGCAAAAACAATCTCAGGTACAGAAGGGAATCTGTTGCAGTTGCTAAGTCGATGGGGACTGTTGCCCTGATGGTGCAGAGCATCCAAAGGGAATTTTGTGTACGTGGAAGTTCTGTTATTTAGCTGCTGATACCAATCCAAAGAAACTACATTTAATTCACTGCTTAAAATGTTTGAAACCATTTTTATAGGGTATACAATATGAACCTGTCCCCTTAATCTGTAACTAATGGTTCTTGCCATAACTAGGACTATCCATAAAAAATGTTCTAGTATTGCCCTTTAATATAATGCTCGGTTTTTTTAAAATTAAGACTTACAAACAATGATATTTCTGAATGTACATTGTAAAATTGATTTTTCATTTATGAAAATGCTAGGTAAATCAGTTTTTAAATGATTATTGATTAACTAGCACTCGTGCAAAATAGAATTTTGCAAATCTGCTTCAGAAATTTTACAGCGCTATCTTGAAAAAAAATAAGTTTTCTTTATTTGAAGTCGAATCACACTGCAAGAGAAAGAGGGGGCTCTTCCGTGCAGTGCTGCAGATGGACAAGCAGCCTCATGGTCGGCTAAAGCCAGGAACCAGGATTTTCTTCTGGGTTTCCCATGTGAGTGGCAGCGACCCAAGCACATGGGCCACCTTCTGCTGCTGTTTCCAGTCCACCAGCAGGGAGTTGTGTGAGAAGTAGAGCATCTGAGACAAAAACTGGCTTCTGTATGTGACAGAGGCATTGGAGGTAGTGGTTTTACCACTATGCCACAAGGCCAGCCAGCTCCACAATGATTTCACCCATGTATATAACTGATCTTTCGATACTAAAACATAAAAGAGTCAAATAAGAGTTTAGATATGTTAGAATAAAATATCAGTGTTACCTAATTGTTAGTTTATCTTTGCCTTCAAATATTAAATTTTTTCATGAGACATTTCCAAAGATGACTCTCCTAAACAGCTTCACTTTAAAAGTGATGCAAGAAGAGGGAGAGTAATAAAGACAATATATATCTAACTTTGTCATCTTCAAACTGCCAAATTATTTCTAGGTTAGCAGAAATCTTCCAACTATCCTCCCATAGATACTACCCACGTCATCAGACGCCAGAATTACTTTTTTGTTGTTCAACCACCAAAAAATGCAAATGGCAATTTCAGCTAGAAGACAGGTCTGTGTGTAAGACCTAGGCTGTGTCGGCACTGATGTTTAATACCTCGGTTTATGAACTCAGGAAATCACGGTAGAAAACTGGTCATCAGAGGACCCCGTGTTCCAATGTTTGGACATATAATTGAATGGGGAGGTAACCAGAATAGCTTTTAGCTTTCTGGATTGCTTTAGACATGTTAGCCTGTTATTTTACTCCGCGTCCATTTTACACAGCCTTACAATTGCTCCACAGACCTGGCGTGCTTCAGCTGGGTCTGAAGCATGTTTGCCTATTCAATTATTTGTTTCATTATCTTTAAAGCAATATATTTAAGAGGATTAAAATATAGGCTATGAGACATAGGTCAATATGAACTCTTACAGAAAAATACTGACCAAATTAAGTAAATTAATACATACTAGAGTTGAAGAAAAAGAAGCATATTAAAATAATTTTTAAAGAATCTCAAAAATATATCATATACAGAATGTGCAATCTCCATTAACAGATGATTTCTGTACCCTAGATGTATAACTAGGGGTGAATATTTTTATCGTCTGCTTTTCTTCCACTTTTTAAGAAATCTATAATAACCAGGTAGTAATTGAATGATAATAAATATTTAAAAATTGATAAATGTTCATGATGTTTTTATCTAGTGGATAGAGAGGGAGAGGGACACAGAGAGAAAGGTTCCACTGATGTTTTACTCTCTAGATGTCTACCAACAGCCAAGGCCAAAGTCAAGCATCAAAACTCCTTTCTGTTCTCCCGTAAAGGTAGCAGATATCCAAGAGTCTGAACCGTGATTGGATGCTTCCTACGGAGCAAATTAGCATGACGCTGGATTGGAAGCCAAGGTGGGACTCAAAGCCAGAGCTAAGGACATCTCCACTGGTGCCTTAACCCACCGCATCACAAACACCTGCCCCTGTTTGTGTTTTAAAAACACGTCATGTATTTCTTTGTCTTAAGTTATTGGTTGTGACTAACACCACTATATTATTTCAATATTTTGCATTGTCTAAATTTATCATAAACTAGAATAAAGCCAACTGAATGAAAATTTACAAAGTATATCTTTCCAAGATTTGGAAATAATCCACAAGTTTTAAAAAACAATGAAAATGCTCAGATATTACCTTACAATAAACAATGGTATAATACAAGAAACTGTTATACCTAAAATATTAAAATAATAAAATGTTCGAGCCTGCAAAGCATTTATGATGGAAAGCCAGCAGTTTTTATCTTCCAATGTTTCAGAATATAATTACATTATAGTTTATCCTGCAAACAGGTACCAACAAATTTATAAACTGCAGTTAAAGTATCAATAAAAAATGCATCAATGAACAATAAAAGGCAACACACATCATCATGAACAACTATCATACATCAATTAAAATCAAACTTTAAAAAATAGACAACTTGTAATTTCTACTTCAATGAAGCATGCTATCTTAAAAGATAGATCTGCTACCTGGGACTGAAGTAGAGGCATTCTTTCAGAATGGGACATAATGAAAGATATTTGTATTTTACAGAATGCGGACTACATGGAAATTTTTCTAGCCCCATTTTCCCACAGTCCCATGATCAGGCGAACATCATGAGAATCTGAGCTGACAGTAAATGACCATAAATGCAATTATGGCCAGTAGCATTTCCAGATTCAAAGATAGCCTTATTATAGCAAGATCTTAAACTATCACATTTTCAAGGTCAATTGTACCATGTCAGGTAAAACATCCACAGGAACTGGTAATCGGAAGAGGACATCTGTTGAGGGGAAATTATTATGTCTGCTATTGTGCTCAAATATTATGTTGAATAAAAGAGGCTAGATTATTTGCTAACACTTCAAGCTATTTTTAAGTACTTCAAATAGAAAATAAATCACTCTTAGAAAAAAATAAGGTAACAGTAACTTTTCTAAAACAAAAACAGTGGCATATATGTAGTCTACATACTAAATAATTATTAAAAAAGAATTTCTGAGACTTTCATCTCTGTCCCAATATGGCAGCTCATGAACTCTTAATAAGCCCTAATGGTCTGTCATCTCTCTCTATGGCAACTAAATTGCATATTATTCTTAATACACATCCAGATAGTAACCTATTTATGTAGTTTGGAACCTCTAAGCAGGTCATTAATTTGGGTATTGAATATGTCATTAAAAAGAAATATTGAAACCAAATGAGGAATTAAATGTCATAAACATACTATGTATAAAAACATGTATGTTTTCTCTGTCAGATATTGTGCAATTACATTTAGGTAGAAATTATAACAAGAATTAAGTTTCATAGCATTTTCTGATGTAGAAAATATTAATTACCTGAATCCACACTTCAGTATGCTACCTTAAATCCTGACTTTCCCCCAGGATCAAGGACTTCAGTTTGTTGATAAATATAATAAACAACCTTGATACAACCTTACTTTTTAAATTATTGCATATTATTGTTCCCATCTATGTGTATATATACAGTCTCTCCATATGAATTTTGCAAGCATATATTTTACTCACTACTCTTATAAATGCTAAGCTATGACTTTACATATTTGTGTATCTATGTGTGGAGTGTTTTTACCACAACTCATTTTTCAGTTCTCTGTGCAATCATTAGTAGCTCAGCCGGTTCAAGATACAGCAGAAATGGTAATGTTTATCTTGGAATACTAAATAAATTCATAAGTAAGGAGGTATTATGAACAATTTAAGAGATTTTGGGTCAATTGCTGAATCTAAACAGCAAAATTCTAAACAGCAATCAAAAATACTATCATTTCCTGGCTATTTCATTATAATCCTCTTCGAAGAAGGGATATCTAAATCTGTGACAGATCATAGTCTTAGCTGTTAGGTTTATTGCGTTAGAGAAAAACAAAAAATAAAAATGGCCCTAGGTTATAGGGAAAGTAGAGGTTTCTCTAATAATAATTATTTCATTTCTTCTTTCTACACAAAGAAATACCAGTTAACATATTTGAATGTAGTTACTTAGAAACGTCAGAATGTTTGAACATGAAACACATTTTGCAACACCATTTTTATCAAGCATCCCTGAATTTAGCCTCTTGAAGCTATACTCTAGGGACAAGTGTTTGGCGCAGTAGTTAAGATTCAGTTTAGGAAGTCTGCAACCTAAATTGGAGTGCTTGTATTTGAGTGCTGGATCTACCCTAATTCTAGCTTTACCCTAATGGTACAGTGGGAGGCAGCAGCTAAGAACTCAGACACTTGAAACCCTGCCACCCACACAGGAGCCCAAAACTGAGTTCCTTGCTGCAGGTTTCTGTTTGACCCGGTGCCGGCTGTTGTAAGCTTTAGCAGAATGACACATGCAATGGGAGCTCTCTATCTCTGTCTCTGTTTCATTCTCAAATACTCTCAGTAAATAGAGAACGTGATTATCTAAATAGACGTGAGGAAAAATGTTAGACAAAAATCTATCACTCTCTCATAGAAATAAAAATCAGCACATGAGAGATTCAAGGAAACATCCTCAATCTGATAGAATCTGCAATAAACCAATAGCTCACATGATATGTAATAACTGCACAAGGTCAGCAAGGAGACAAGAAGGTAGGCTCACAGCATTTCTGCTGAACACTGGCAGAGATTCTAAACAGAGAAAATGGGCAGAAAAATAAATCATTCATATTGGGAATGAATAGGTATAATTATAGTTAGAGATGACATCATCTTGTGTACAGAAAAATTTAAAGAATCCAACAGCAACTGATTTCATTAATAACTAAGTTTAGCAAATTTAAAGAATATTTAGATCAGTATACAAAAATCGGCTTGGCTTTTATACACTAGCAATGAAAAATTTAAGATTGAAATAATGAAAACATACTATTTACATAAAAAGACTGAAATACTAATACTGAATTTATTTAGAAAGTAAATGACTTATATGAAAAACTTTTACACATTGTTAAAATTAATTATAGAAGGATGAAATAAATGGATGCATTCCAATTTGATAAACTGAAAGACACAATGTTTTGAGATGCCAATATTCCCCAAATTACTCTATGCTCTTAACATAATCCCTTTCAAAATTCCAAAGGTCCTATTTTTGGAAAAAATTGGCAAGGTGATCATAAAATTCACATAGAAATACAAGGGAATAAGAAAACCAAAATAACCCAGAAATAATAAAGTTTAAGATTCATGCTTCCTCCAGCAGGGGAGCTGCGTGGGGTTCCCCTGTTGGACCGCTACCCTCACTGGTGAGCATGAGAGTTTGGATGGTGCAAACCAGACCGGGCAGGGCTACAACACCTGTTGGCCGCATGTGAGCTGGATCAGGGCAAAGCCAGGCTGAGTTCCTACTGACTGTTCCTATTGGTACATGCATAAGTCAGAATGAGTGTGGGCTGGTTGGGCTATGCCGCAGCATCAGCTGGCAGATACTGTCACTGGGGTCTAATTCTGTCAAGTTAAATTGCAGAACCACCTGGCGAGTGCACAGTGCATGATCAGGGAGTGGGTCCAGTAAGGAAACAGTGTGCACCTCCTTCTTGGGTTGCCACTCCAACCGGTGAACAGGATAACCAGGACTTGTATTCACTGGGGCAGGCATGGCTAGACAGAATGGCACCCACTGACACATGTGTGGACTGGATAGTTGGACTGATTGGGTTGAACTAAGTTTCAAGGCCCTTTGATACACATGAGAGCTGAATGGGATGTGGGACAGACTGGACCAGCCAGCTATACACATGGGCAAGCACAGGAACCAGGGCAGGGGGCATGCCTGGTGGGGGTTATTGTAGGTCATGCTGACTGCTCTCACTGGTGTACATGAAGGCTGAGTAAGTGGTGGGCAGGATTGGGCTGGGCTGCAAAACTCATTGGTTTGTGTAGAAGACAGGGTTGGAGGCAGAACTGACCCAGCACTTGCAATCACCAACATATGCATAAGCTGATTGGGGCAATGGACTGTGCCGGACCCTATATTGGCAAGCACACACAAGAATCAGGTCTGGGATCACCTCAGATGAAGTTTCTATGGGGATCCTGAAATGAATTCCTGGACTCTGAACCATGGAGAGAATTGAAGTTTCCATGGTCTGACCAAGGAGTGAGTGCATGTATCAGAGCTGGGCCTTCTCAGTGGCTTAGATGGAGCAGTGGGAATCATGTCCGGGTGGGTGCACATGGAGGATATGGCAGTACACTGGAGTCTGTGGAGGACACCTGGTATCACAACAGAAGACAGTGGACAGACAAATTGATCAACTACCCCCAGCCAAGTGTTGGCAGTGAATATCTGGGCAAACGAAGACTCAAAGGTGGACTATGTCAACCAGTGGATTTTGGAGAGACTTCATCGTGCTTGGAGTGGCAAGAACAGCAGTAATTCAGAACTGTTGAACTATCAAAACCTCTTGAACAGGACTCTCAGAGCATACCCTACATCAGGGACCCTGGGATGTTGAGATGTTGGGTGTGATTCTCCCCTTATTTCTCTCCTTCCCCCAGATACAGGAAGGAAAAAAAGGAAAATGTGGAAAGGGTCATCTCACCCACTTTCCTGTAACCCTTGACCCTAATCACCCTAACCAATTATGTAAAAATCATCAAAATAAAAATAATTTAAAAAATAAACCTTTTAAAAAATTCTTGCTTCCTGACTTCAAAAATTATTACAAAGATACAACAATCAAGACAATGAGATAACGGTATTGGTATCATGGCTACATATAGGTCAGCAGAATTTAATTGAGCATTCAGAAGTAAACCTATGTATCTATTTCAATTTTTCTGAGGGTACCACGACTTAATAGAGGAGAAAATAAGCTTTTCCATAAACTGTAACATAAGATGTGCACATATAAAAGAATTCATCTAGACAGCTACATTGCACACATCCAAAATTAAAACAGATCAATAACTGTATGTATCGGAATTTTATACCCAACTCCAATTTCCGATTCCAGCTTTTTGCTAATGCAAACCCTGGGAGGCAGTAGTGATGGCTCAAGCAATTGGGTTCCTGACATTCACATTAGAGATCTGTATTGAGTTCCTCATTGCTCTGGCTCTGGCCTACCCCCAGCCACTGCAGGAATTTGGGGGTGTGAATCAGAAGACAGGAGCTTTCTATGTCTGTTTCACTCCCTCTCAAATAAAAGTTCATAAAGAACCATGAAGAATCTAAGACCATGCCTACTTACAAGTTAACTATCTAATCTCCCCACAGATTCCTGGATGTTGGCAGAAGACACAAGACTACATTATCATCAGAGACAAAGTAGGAACAGGAGTAGTTAGGCTACCTAAGTGTCAATAGTTCTGAAAGCCCCAGTTTTCACAAAGCAATAGAAGAAAGGTCAGATAATATGACTCTTACTACCTGATATACTGAGTTCAGGCAACCTGAATCATTTATAGTGGATAGCAAACACCCTGAATGCTTACCCAGCAGCCAATCATCTTTATCAAGTTGGACAAACTTGCCCTCTCCTCCCAAGGGAGATGCTATATTAGCCCAGGCTATCCACTCCACTTTATTCTTCAAAAGACAGTCCAGAACAAAGGCCATCAGATCGTCTGCTCCCAAGGCAAGCAGAAATGCTAGAGAACCATGGATAACTGTCTTCTGTATTCTGTGAGTCCTCTCCTAATTCAGGGCCAACTACAAAACATTATTAGATCATATTTATAGTCTATTGCAAATGCATGCAAACTAATTTATGTGATACTTACAGAACTTTACCACTACTATCTTCATCTTTTGACAAAAAATGTCACAGGGCCCACACCAGATTAGCAGAACCATGAAACTGATGATCTGAAGGGACAACAGCATGCTGCCTGTTGCGGCCACCAGGGGAGTGGAATCAACAGACAGATCTTCCCCTCTGTCTCTCCTCCTCTCTGTGTATCTGACTTTCCAATTAAAAAAGACCTCAACATGGCAGGTAAAGCTACATAACTTCCCCCATCTCTACTAAAGTGCTACTTTTCAAGACTTTGAAATTGAGATCAAAGACTGAGGCTTCTTGGAATTGGTGCCATAGCAAGAATGTGCCAAGCATAAACAAAAAATCATGGGAGAAAATTAGAAAAAAAAAAACTCCTGCTTTTTGCAATGGTAATCTTCAGAGAGAAGAGAACATTATACAAAGGCCAACTTCCCCAAGCCACCAAAAAAAATCTGCAAGAGATAAACTTACCAGTTCTTGACAGAATCAACTTCATTCCTGTCAATTGTGTTCCATGAAAATGTTCATTTTCCATAGTTTTATTTACCTTTTAAAATGTGTAACCTTTGTATCCTTCAATCCCAAAATAAGGCTTGAACGCAACTTCCATTCCTAAGAATATTAAACCAATCAAAGCAGGACCCATTTCCAACTTCACTAAAGAAGTCAGTGCATTAATTGTCATCAGCTTCCTCTAACACTGCTTCACAAGATCTGTAATATCAATGATCAACCTAGAACACAGATGTGCCTGTGAGCAATTTTATTTAGATTGTATTCCTAGTATTACACATCAATTACTTTTGCTTTGATAGAAGGAAATATTTCTCTCCCTTCGTGTTATGGATTACATTTAAAACTTAGGGGGCATAATCATGCTTGTTTTGGAAAAATATCTTCAGTTCTGAAAATTGTCATTTTGCTTTTGGTCTTCAGATAAAAATGATCCACTTCATTATGGAAGGGGCTGTTTTACTCTTGCTATGTCAGACAGTTTTAATCGCTTTACAAAGAGATCACAATGCTTTCTCCTTTTCTGACATATTTAAGTGAAAACTTTAAGAATGTCAAGTCACTGTTCGACATTTGCATAATTGTTGATGTACAAAAGAAATGCAGTAAATAGATTCTGTCCAATATAATCTGATTTCAGATACTCATCATATTTTCTTTCTGGGCTGCCTGATAGAAAATATCACACTTGCAAATCCACCTATCCTGATATACATGCAATTTTAAGTCACCACTGAACTATAAGCTACATTGTCTGTATCCTTCAGCAAATCATTTTGTTCTTATGGTCTGCCTTTTTTGCATTCAGAATAAATTTCAACAGGGAAAATGTTAATTATGTATTTTGTCATGGAGGCTAAAACACTCAAATGCAAATGTCACAATTATAAATAAGGTATGAGAGCCAACCTGACCTGCCCCCGGATTAGTTGGGTGTTAACCAAAACCAACTGACGAATAAATCCCTCATGACAATAAAATAGTCATGAATCATTAGGAATGGAATGGCATCTGATAATGATGATGTAAACAATCTTGTATTTTGTACATATATATAAACAAATATTTCATACATTTTTCCACTGGAAAAGCTAAACTGCCAGTGAACCATTGATACTTAAGGCCAAGTTGAAAAGCAGGCCAAAGATTTTGTTTTTAAAAGCACAACTGACAAATAGGTTATTGTGTCAAGCCCAATAAAATTTTAATATTTCTAAAATTAACACTTGCTTATGTGCTACTTAACACCAAACACAAACCTGCCACACATTTCCCCTGCCATCTAGCACTGATACGCTATATTCTGGGATTAACTTTAGAGTACTTCTCCCTTTTCTTTCTCTCATATCTACTATCAAACATAAATCCCTTTCGCATCTGTTTAGATAAATGCTTACTGAGCACAGCACAATGATCTCACATGGGCACCTGTCCATGTCCCAGCTGCTCAACTTCCCATCCATCTCCCTGCCAGTTGCCTGAGAAAGGAGCAGAGCATGGCACAGAGCACTGTGACCCTGCCCCTGTAGCGGAGACCAGGAAAAAGCTCCCGGCTTCAGATCAGCTCAGCTCCAGACACTGTGGCCACCTGAGGAATGAACAGAGGGAGGGGTTCCTCTCTTACTCTCCTTTTCTCTGTAAAATCTGATCTGCTTTTCCAATAAAAATAAAACTTAAAAAAATATTCTTACTTATATTATAAATTAAGTAGAAACGTAGAGAACTAATATGACTCAAAGTTGAATTCTAATATAGTTGCCAAGTTAAACCCTAAGCCCCCTAAGTTTTGCTCCTTTTCCAAAAATCTTAACAGTTGGTCAGTGGCCCAAAAACTGACCAGAATTGATTCCCCAAATGCCAATTAATCCTCTGCTTCCATTTTCACTTCTCCAACCCTATATTATCAAATTATCTGTAATACCAAAATAATGTGGGTAACTCCACTTTGTCCTTAATTTATTCTGCTTGCACTTTATTGGTCAATATCACATTATGTTTTGCCATACATCAACATGATTTTTTAAATAACCTGTAAACTTCTTATTTTAACATTTGAGGTGCTCATGTAACAGCAAAAACATACATGTATAGAATTTGTGATTAGGAATCAGGTAAGTGAAAAAGTTTATCCACCACTAATTATGTTTTCCTACCTCTAAATTTCCTTCTTCTTTATCTGTAGAAAGAGAAGAAAATGCATTAAATAGTTTAGCAATAAAATTGCATGCCTTTCCTGGGCTTCTGTTACTCCACCAACTGCTCTCTTTCCAGTCCACAGAAAGCAATTTTGCGAATATTATACCTATCGAAATTTTTACCACTGTCATTAATAAAATAGTAGCCATATGTTATGGTTATATCTTTCACAAATATTTCCTTACCAGAACTTAACCACCACCCATAAATTTCTAAAATATACATACATTGCTTACCTTATTTCTTTTATGTTGTGTCTGTTTTTAAAAATATTTCTATTAGAAGAATTACAGGTGCACAGCAAAGATAAGGGGAAAGTACAAATATTTTCTACCTAACCTTTTCCTCCACCCCATTTCCATCCTTCCTCACTATCAATTTACAACCCCAGTGTGCTATACTTTCTAAGACCAACAAAGCTACACTGACATACGATCAACATCCAAAGTTCGTAGGCCATATTAAGGTTCATCATTATGTTGAATACATCTTACAGGTTGTGACAAATACATAAGGAAAAGTAGCCCTTATCATCATTTAATAAGAGCAATTTCAGTGCCCTGAAATTCCTTCATGCTTTTTCTGCTCATTCTTCTTTCATCCTTAAATGCAAACATGGATCCTTTTCCTCTATCCATAACTTTGTCTTTCCCAGAGTGTCAAAGAGCTGAAATTACACACTATGTAGCTTCTTCAGAATTATTTCTTGTACTTTTAAATGAGCACTAAAGCTTCTCCCTTGTCTTTTCATGGCCTGGGACCCATTTCCATTTAGGTTTGAAAGCATTTCGTTGTCTGGATGTTCCGGTTATTTTATCCACTTTCCTACCAAAAGACTTCTTGGATTTTTCCCACTTTGGACAATTATATATAAAACTTCTATAAAATTTCATTTGCAGACTTTTTTTGTAGATACAAGTTTACAAAACCTTTGCATAAATATCAAGGACTCTATGACAAGACTATGTTGAATTTTCTAAAAAAAATTGTGAGACTGCTTTCCAAAGAGGCTTCCGTACCCTTTTGCATTTCCATTGTACAACATCCTTTCTAGAATCTGGTATCAGCAGGGTTTAGGACTTTTACCATGCTAATAGGCATGTATTTATATCTCAGCATTTTTGTAATTTTCTGTTTTCTCCTTTTTAAAAGATATATTCATTTGCTTGAAAGACAGAGAGAGAGAGTTCCCAACTTACTAGCTTAGTAGCCATAACAACCAAAGGTGGGCCAGGCTAAAGCCAGGATTTTAAAATTTCATCATGGCCTCACACATAGATGGCAGGGGCCCAGGTATTGTGCCATCTCCCACCACCATCCCAGGATCAGAGAAGCTACTGGGACTTGAACCAACACTCTGATACTGGATGGTAGCATTGCAAACAGCAAACTTAAGGCAAAATTCCACAAAACCAGCCCTGCTATTTGCCATTGTCTAATGACCAAGCATGTCCAGTATTAGAGATATTTTTGTGCAAATTTGTCTCCACATTAATTATAAAACTCTTAAGGGCAGCAAAATTCACTCATCTTCCTGTCATCCATTGAATGTAGCACAATGCCTTATATATAATTGCCATTAAATTAATTACTAGATAAATGCTAGACTGGAGTTCAAAAATACATATTTTTATGAAATTTAATGTATTGTTTTGAAATATAAAATATATCCTATTTGTATTCAGGTGTATCTTCTTTAGCATAAACATATTAGATTTAGAAAACTAAGTACATAACCTTATTATTTTTTGTATAGTTGTAAAGAGATTAAAAGAAAACTGATCTATATTTGTGATATAATAATTCCTGTCCAGGACATCCTATGACATTAAATAATAAAGAACATTCAGCAAATATTTATTGAACATCTCCAATAGAAGTGGCAAAATGCTTAAACCAGTGAGTCAAATCAAAGACAATCCATCCTTACAGGAAAAAAATCCATGCTAATAAGGTACACATTGACATTCTTTTCCCATTTCTAATAATACATTTTAAGATATGTCACTCATTGTATTTTAAATTAATATGCTCTAGGTCAGAAATAAGTCATCTAGAAGTCCAAATAAATGGTTTAATCTGGGCTGAAATAGTTCCTTTATTTCTAAATTATACATAAGCATATATTTTAGCTTTTCCCTAAGAAGTTGAGATATTTAAACTAAGACGACTCGTGCTGGCAGTGTCCTACAAACATGCAGATACCTTCTTAAGAGTCCTTATGAGTGTCGCAATGATCTCCTTAGGTTTCCCAATCCAATATCACATTTGACAAGTGTGTGAGTTTGTGTGTGTGTTACAATTCTAACAGTAGAAAAAGTTATACATATATACTAAGTAAAAGTATCAAATTCACTGTATAAATATACATTTCTGTGTGCACCAAATGAATTCCAACATCTCTGCTTTGGCAGAGATTCAGATTTATAAACAGCAAACTTCTGCCTGTAATTGTGATATATATACGTATATATATATATATATATATATATATATATATATATATATGTATGAAGAAGCAAAATGCATAGATTGATATTCATCATAATTACAAGAGCTAAGAATGCTTCTATCTAGAGAAGGATAGCTAGGGGGCATCTGTAACAGATCTCAAGGAAATAAAATCTTGGAATATAAATTAGTTTCTTAGGATGTAATGCAACTAGAAAATAATATATATGATTTTATGCATCTCCCAAATGCTCTTCTATAAATAACTGTCAAATAATAACTATAAATTCAATAAAAATTCATTGTGTTTATATTTTCAGCATTTATATGAATGAATATGCTTACTACAGTCACCCAGTAACCACTGAGGGCAATGCATGCCTTGAATTGTTCATGGTATTTATCAGGTTACAGAGTCAATCTCTTCATCATCCTGATGGCGTATATTAATCAGCTGCAGGGATTGGCTCCAAAAAAATCCAAAGACATTATTAATGTATAAAGTCAATGAATGCAATTTTTAGGTTTTTATTTTTTAATTAAAATGGTATTTTTATTTAAATACAAATATAACTGTTTTGACAAGTACTTTACGACTGTGTCTTATTACAATTTTATCTTTATTCTTCCATCTAAATGATTCTTAGATTAGTATGTTATAGAAATTGTTTTTTAATTTTAAACAAAGAAATATAATATTTTATAAATAGATATACAGTCCACAATGCCAAACTGTTTCATAGGCAAATACACTCGTATGCTAAAACAGCCAAAGAAACTCACTCAGCCTTGTGAATCAAACGTATCTCATGTTATGTTAAAGCTAGAGAGATATTGCTCAAAAATAACTGGAGAAGCTAATAAGCTTCGGTTTTAATTAACAAAACTAGATTCTACATGTTTTTTAAAATATGGATACATCACCTCACAGCCATTATGAAAAAGACAAAAGATAACCAATGATACAGATAATGAGAATAAAATGGGATTCTTGCACATTGCTGGTGGAAATATGTACTTGTACAGGCATCATGAAAATCACCATAAAATTTGCTCAAAAAGAGATAAAGGGGCCCAGTGTGATAGCTTAGTATATGTTCCTTTCAAAGAAGAAGAAGAAGAAGAAGAATAGAATGATCATTACCTGAGGCTTGGAAGCAGGGATTGGGGAGATGGTATGATAGTTAAAGGAGACCAAATTTCAGTTAATATTAATAAACTAAAGCGGCCAGCCTGGAGGCTCAATAGGCTAATCCCCAACCTGCAAGCTCCAGCATCCCATATAGGCACTGATTCATGTTTGAGCTGCTCCATTTCAGCTCTCTGCTTATAGCCTGGAAAAACAGTGGAGGATGGCTCAAAGCCTTGAGAGCCAGCAGCCATGGGGAAGACCTGGAAGAAGCTCCTGCCTCCTGGCTTTGGAACCTCTCAGCTCCAGCCGTTGTGGCCACTGGGGAGTGAACCAACGGACAAAGATCCCTTTCTCTGTCCCTCTTTCTCTCTGTAAATCTGCTTTTCAAGTAAATTTATATTGTTTTAAAAAATAAACTCAAGAGAGATGATATGCAACATGGTAACTATTGTGAACAATGTATTACACCATTAAACATGGCTAAGAGATTTTAAGTGTTCCTATCACAAATAAAAGCGTGTGAAAAATGTATGTTAGCCCCATCTAGTCATTTCCCACTGTGTAAAAGTTTCAAAAGACATGTTGTACTCTACATATGCAATTTTGACAATAAAAAATAAATAATTAAAAACTTAGAGAAGGGAGAGAGTAAAGAAAGGGAGAGGGAAGGGAATGGAAGACAGAGGAAACAAAATAGGAAAAGTAAACGCAACTTTTTATTAAATTATTGCAGTAATTTTAAGTCATTTGCCAAAATTTAACCATCCTTAGGATCTCAAAACATCTTGGTTTGAATTTCAAATAGCAAAAGATTTTAAATATGTTTTCACTCAGCTCATTTTCCAAGAGCTGCTATGTTAGCTAAGTAATCTTTATCAGTTATGATACAATAGAATTATGGACAACTTTTTATATGTAATATAAAAACTACCTACATCTATGCAAATTTACTTTGAAAATCTAAGGCTCAATGCAGTGATATTCAATTAACTTATTCTTGCCCACTAACTCAATTTAATGAAAAGTTCTTGGTAAAAAATATTTTTCTAATCAATTGCTAGAATCCTATAATAGTTACAGCTTTGCCATTAAGTCACTGATAAATAAAACTGGATAAAGCAGGTTTTCCAGAAATTACTGAGATGTCTTCATGAAATACTGTGGCATGATTGCAATGCTTTTCTCAGGAGTTCATTTCATGAATCTTACTGACAGCTAGAATCACCTACCCTTAAATTCTCTTTCTCAAAATTTAAATTCACAGAAGTAATATAAGGGTGAGGCTCAGAGCATAATTAGCATTTATTAACACAGAAACTTAGGTAAAACAAACAGTGCAAATCTTGATGATTCCATTTACACAAAATAATGAAGAGGCCAGTCAGAGTTTGCATATATTTTCTATAGGTATTTATAAGTTGTTAACTTTTTAAAGCAAGAATGTCAAATTTTCCTTTAGGACTCAGTGCTTATAACGCAGCTGTTAATTTTCTCAGCAAGGAAAGTAGTTGGCTTTAATGAAGATATGTCTTAGGTAAGCTAACATATGCCTTTTTAAAACTACCATTTTAT